>NC_133555.1:3643863-3946893 GCF_048773025.1 Camelus bactrianus | reverse complement strand
TGTGTTTCAGGCAGAGGGAGAGGCAGGAGTGGGAACAGGTCTGGGGAGCTGGGGGACAGAGGATCTGGTGCAGGAAGGCGCATGGGGATGAAGTGTGCTCCCCTGGCCTGGCACCGTCCTGTTTTCAAAGCACTTCTCTGCTTTGCCATGATCGCCAGTGGGCTGGGTGGGGCATTGGAACAGAATTTAATCAGTTTACCCCAAATCACACAGCTCAGGTGTGGCTGAGCCAGGCCTGGCTTCTAGCTCAGCTGCTCCCCAGTTCACACCCTGCGGCCGCCTTGGAGGCGGAGGCGGCAGGGTAGGAAGGATGCGCATTCAGAAGCAATCCTGCCCAGTGCTGAAAAAGAACCAAGTTTCCTTTAAAGCTAAAAAACGGACAGGAAATTTCAAAGATAAAGGCCCCAAATGGAGAAAACAGCACTTCCAGCTCCACATTTGGGAACCATTAGCGCAGAGGTACTGGCTGATTGATCTCCTCAGGCCCAGGAATCTAGGAGAAGTGTCATTCCCTCTCTCACACTCACCAGCCAAAACAAGGGCAGGGCCTTTCGTAGTGAAGGACGCCCGCCCAGCTCAGACTTGTTTTCATGTGTGCATGAGAGCACACGCACACGCGCGCGCACACACACGTCCCCCACCCAGGAGGCAAGGAGGAGCTCAGAACCTGGTCAGGTTGCCCTGGTCCAGCTCCAGGTCTTCCATGTGCCATTTCTATGTCCTTACAAGTCATTGCCCTCAGTCTCCGGGTTGTAGTCCGGGAGCAGTAATGCCTAGTGCACAGCCCTGTCGGGACTGACCCAGAAGCACTTTACAAAGTTAATTTTTTTTTTAAATGGACGTACTGGGGACTGAACCCAGGATCTCTTGCATGCTAACCACGTGCTCTACCTCAGCTATACCTTCCCTGTAAACCTAAAGAGAGAAATTGTTAGGAACCGTGCACAGGTATCAGGGCAAGGCAGCCCTAACTGGACGGAGAGGTGGTAGGAAGGTTGCCAGTGCCGGGGAACTAGGAGAGGGTCACCTTTCTTGGGATAAGAAGGTTTCTCTCCCCTCTTTGTAAGAAGCCACCCCAGGCCCCTCCCTCACAGCAATGTTCATTCCTTCAGCAAACGTAGGCTGAGGGCCTGCAGACGTGGGTGAGTACAGCCCACCGCCACCCTCAGGTTGTGTGCAGCCTTGGAGGGGACAGGCTTATAATTAAAATACAACCCGAGGTCGAGACGGGGCTGAGGAACCCGTTCCCTTGACGGGTCAGTGAAGACTTTCCAGGAGAGGTGACATTTTAACAGGGCCTTTAAAGTCAAGTAGGTGCTTTGCAGAGGGTGAGGAGGGGCAAAGGCATTCCAGGTAAGGGTGACATCTTGGGATAAGGCCATCCTGGCGGTGGGGGTGGAGGGGAGGGTGGGTGGAAGTTGGTGCTGCAGAGCACAAGGGTTCAAGGGTCTGGCTGTGGAAGGGGGAACAGAGCGGGAGGCGCCTAGGGTGGGCTGGGTGAGGCTGAGCCCTGGTGGCCTCAATCGGAGGTCGCAGGAGTCGGTGCACACACCTGGAGTCCGGCTTCACGTGAACCTGACTGTTTCCATTGCTTCTTTCCTTTTGATGAAATCCTACAGTCTGCTCCGATGTACCAGTACCTGGACAGGAGGATGTTCCGAGAAGCCTACCAGATTGCTTGCTTGGGCGTGACAGACACGGACTGGCGTGAGCTGGCCATGGAAGCCTTAGAAGGATTGGAGTTTGAAACAGCAAAAAAGGTAGGCATCAGTTAGCATGAGCTGCGATTTGGTCCTCAGTGGTCCCTTGAGGAAGCAGAAGGTGGTCCGAGTGATATACAGAGAGGCAGATGCAGGCTGTAGTGGGCTCTCGAGTTAGACTGACTTGGGCTGGGATCCCAGCTCAGCCCCCTCCCAACCTGTGAGCCTCAGCGGGAAACAGCCTTTCTGAGGTTGCTCATCTGTAAAATTCGGGTGATGACAGGCCCCATCCTCAGAGATGTTTAAGGATCTATGCGATAATGCCTGTAAAGCCTGACGCACAAGGGGGATCCGAGAGCTTCTAGCCGTCAGTCTTACTAGCTCTCACTCATGCCCGGCACCCAGCCAAACCCTGGCACGTCGTGGGCACTGAGTAAGTGGTAGCTTTTATTACGGGCATGAGCTCTTAGTGCTGTGAGGCCGTTTATTACGCAGTGCTGTTTTTCTTGGCGCTCTGCTAAGTACACTGGAAGAAATGGTCAAGTTCTCTGCTTCTGAAAGCAGTGTCTCTCCGCACATACCTTCCTGGCATGATTCATGGTGTCATTTCCTGGCTGAGTCTGTTAAAGCTACAGAAATGGGTGAAAACACTTGACCCCTTTCCACACATTAGAAAAAGCCCAGCTACGTCCCTGAGATGGGTTTTCATCGGGAACCTGAGATGGGGGAAAGGAGTGGCTTGCAAGCCCCTCTCCTAACTCCTCCCTCCCCTCTTTTCTTCCCACAGTCAGTTAGCCAGTTTGCCCCATACTCCTGAGCCAGAGCCACATGGTGCCCACCTGCCACATGGTGCCCACCTGCCCCATGCCGGGCGAGACTTCTAGGCCTGAAAAGAGAGTGGACGGAGACCAGGCCAGGACTCAGCAGGCTGGTTGAGGACCAGCCCTGCCTGCACAGGCAGGATGACCCCAGCAAGCCGCTGCTCTTGGAGCCACTGTCCTCCCATTTCTACAGCCAGACGGGGGAAAACACCGGCTGCCCTGCCTATGTGACACAGTGTCATTAGGCTTAACCCTCACGTTGCAAAAGGGATTCTAAAACTGTCAATGGTTGCACGAATGCCAGCCATTGTTAAAACAAGTAAAATTACCATTGTATCATAATTACCTCATTATATTTTTAGATCTGCTAAGTGCCAGAGAAGTGGTAATAGAGGAGAGCTTTAAGAAGTCAGGGGAGGGAGGAAGCAGCTCCATGGAGGGAGCACCCTCTCCTGCCCCACCCAGAAGTGCCAGGAGAGATGGAGACTGACAAAGGGCTCCTAGAATATGTTGTGTTTGTTTTTAGCCTGGAATGAAATTAAATGTCTTCCTTAAAGAGTGTCATCTGCTTACACCTGGGAACTAAACGTAGGTCTCATCTGCGCATCAGCCCCGTGCTGCCTGGTGCGGTGCCGTAGACACGTTAGGTGCTCAGTGAACGTTTGAGTGGACAAAAACTATACTGGAATGACCCCTCACTTGTTTAGCACCCCTACCCCAGTGCTGGATCCCCCAAACACTCCCTGAGAGTAGAAATTATTGTTCTAAATCCACAAGATTTTAACCATGGACTAGAACCGATCATTTTGTCCAAATTCTGAATCCCCAGCTTTTTTCTTCTGCTTTGCCAAGTCACCCAGGCACACGGAGCGGAGGGTGGTTCCTGGAGGTGGACCTGTGTGTCCGCTAGATGGCAGAGGAGAGCTGCTTAGCGGGCAGGCGGCGGCCTGAGCAGAACCACGGCTGCGGCCCTGTTCCCACACTTCCCTCTGCTTGAGGTTATCGCCAGGCCTTGTGACTCTGACCGCTCTGACCATCTGACCAGGGCAGCCCTGACTCTGCAGAGTGTCAGGGCTGAAGGAACTGGGAAACAGGTTTCTCACAGTGGCAAATCCTAAAATCCTAGCAGAGCAGAACTGGAAAGACCAAGGAGAGGGCGGGCCTCGCTAGCTTGCCCCTTTCCATAAGGAAGCGGTTAGCAGCCTGGAGGCAGGGAAGAAGTAGGTCCAGGACCCGCAGCCGGAGGGCTCAGAGCCAGGACTGAGACCTGCAATGCGCCTTCTGTCCTCTGCCATTTTGCCAGATGTAACAGGTTTCCCCTCATGTGGCCTTAAGAAAGCCCAGAGCTAGAAGATAGTTTGTAAGGCCTCCTGGTGGAACACAGGTTCTCTGAGCCGCCCTCCGCCTGCTCATGTGATGCCTGCCTGACCCTTTCAAGGGTCCCTCTTCAGGGACACTGTCAGGTTCCTACCCTGTGATGCTTCCGTCATCCCTCCTCCTGCCACTGCGCGTGCCCAGACGGTGGTGACCTGTGTTCTCCAGGGCGCCCAGGTCATAACTGTCTGGCTCTTAGCTCAGGGAGATGTCATCATCTGTTTAACCTGCCTGCCTCCCCTTTTAGGACGTGGGCCCCTGAATTAGGGAGAGGGACAAGGGCCAAGTCATATTCGTCTCTGGGTCCCCAGCCCCTGACAGGATGCCTGGCCCTGCGAGATGAAAAGATGAAGTCACGTCGTGGTCATCTGTGAGGCCGGAGCCGGAGGCCGGGTGACCGGCTCATTTCCCCAAGTCTTTTGAGCGTGGAGGATGCCATGCAGCTAAGTAGGAGCAGCAAGTGGCCTGGGCTGTTCCCTGCACCTTAAATGCTAAGGCTCCTGGACCTGCTGCCCCCCAGGCATGTGGCAGCCCCTCTCGGATGGGATGATGAAGAGAAGCATGTCTGGGTAGAAACTCTGGCAGCAAAGCCTCACGGCAATCAGCCTGGCAGGTGGGGTCGCTCCTCTTAAACCCCTTGCGGAAGCCGAAAGCAGCAAGAGAGATTTAGCTGACACCAATCTGCCAGTGGGCAGCTAGCTACCTGGAAGTTTCTAGCAGACCATGGGTTAAAGTCTCTGGCTTTACTGTGAGTCCAAAGCAAGAGCTGCACTTTGAGGATTTACATAAGAGTGCCTTCCAGGGACTTGGAGTGATTCATTCTCCACCTCCCCCTTCCTTCCAGAAACCATCCTTGTTCCCTCTCCGCTGTCCCCTCCCCCTCTCGCTCTGGGCGCCCTGAGTTTCTGCCGGTGAGCCTGGCTGTCCTCTCCATCCTCTTCCCCGAGGTGTGCGTGCATCTCTTCTCAGTCAGCGCACAGCCCACTCCCACTTCGACGCGCTGCCTCAGTGGGTCAGACCGGCCTGGTCCTCCCTTGTGCACAGGGACCCTGCCAGGTGGGCCATCGCCGACTGCAGCATCCCAGTTTTCCTTACCCAGTCCCCAAGTCAGTGATGCTACCAGGCTTCTTTGCTGTTCTTCGTATGGACTAATCCCAGGGATACAGCCGTGCCTCCCCAGGTGGCAGAAGCCTCCCGCACACTCGCCGCACACTCGGTGCTTAATCAGTGTGTGCTGCTCTCCCTCCTTCCTGGCTCACTTTCTGAAGCTTGACTTCCCACCCCAGCCAGTCACCCACTTTTGAAGCCCAGAAGGCAGCTGATCTTGTTCTTTCCTTTCCTCCCCCAGGCCTTCACCAGAGTACAAGACCTCCGGTATTTGGAGCTCATCTACAGCATTGAGGTAAGAGGTGAAGTGCTCTTCTCCAGGAAAACACAGACGCGTGGTCAGAGGTTCGCGGGCAGCTCTCCTAGCAGGCGGGAGCCTTGAGGGCCCGTGAACAGAGCCCATTGGTGTCTTGGCATCTGGGCCACAGCCTCACTCCGGGGGCAGGGTGCCACGTTGAGGGAGCCAGCACATAGGAGCAGGGTCTCTGGGTGAGGCAGGTGGGTCCTCTCTCTGAGCTTTGGTGTCTTGTCTATGAAATGGGACAAGCAGGGTTGCTGGGAGGGTTAAACAGGTTCTCAGTAACTGGATTCATCCTTTTGCCGTGGCTGTTAGCTAGCTGCCAGCCTCTAGGGCTCCAACAGCCTGCCGGTGCAGGAGGCACGTCCCAGATGCCCGTGGCCTGCACCCACCCGCAGCGGTGGGACCTGGGGCGGGGGCGGGGCTCAGCTGGGCACCCGCGGAGCTCAGGGTCCTCTGCAGCCCGCCGCTCCTGGCTGTCAGCCACACCTAGAGGAGAGGGGTGCGGGCTAAAGAGGCTGGTTCTCCTGCCCTGTTTGCTGGGGGACAGTGGACGGTATTCTGAATTCCTTTGTTCTTTGTGCTGTCTGTCTGTACAGAGGTGTACACATTCCTGCCTCTGAACAGATTTGTTGTGAGGCTGTGGGACTGTGAGATACGTTTGAATTCACATATGGAAGCAGTGAGGAAATCAGCAAATGTCTCTTCGGTTCAGTTCGGCGTAGACGCCTGTCGTGGGCCAAGCCGTGCGCCGAGCCCGCCGGGCAGAGAGCTGAGCGGAAGCGAGGCCTGCAGGAGCCCGCATCCCTCCTGGCCTAATAATAGTAGCCGTTTGTTGAGTTCCTGCTCTGGGCCGCCCACGTGATCCTTCCACACACGATGCTGAGTCCTCACAGCAGCTTAATGAGGCAGCTGCTGCTCTTACCTCTGTTTGATAAATAAGGAGACTGAGGCTCAGAAGGGCTGTTACATCCCCACGGCAGAAGGATCGGTTGGAGCTCAGAGGCTGTTCTGTTTTCCAGCACCAGCTGTCCTTACCCTGGGCCCTGCTGCCCCGGCGCTGGCCCTCCACACCCACTCCCTCCCCCAGCACTGCCACCAGGAGTGGCTGAGTCTTCTGTACTGTGCTGACCTGCCTGCTGAAGGCACAGTCCAGGGCCCTGTACCTGTGATGCCCAGAGCCGCTGACTGTCGGGGCTGCATTGTGCATCAGGTGGCCTGCCTCTGGGCGTCTGGAGCCGTGGAACACAGTCGCCCCCTGTACAGAAGAAACCTGGCCCTGTGAGGACCACTCTGGCCATTGACCGTGTCTTACTGAGATTATGTGCACTGCCTCTTCTGCTGAGCTGTGAGCCGGGTACAGGAATCTTGCGAGAACTGTCTCCGGAAAGAGCAGAGTGCCTTTGAGGGAGGATCGTGTTGTTTGCTCTGAGGCCTTGGTGGCTTGCTTCTAGGCATTCAGCATTATTCCTGAGAACCAGGGTTCCTTGCTGGCTCCCTCGGGATGGGCGAGGTGTGACCGTGCTGACAGCAGGAGGCTGAGTCTGTCCGAGTGGCTCCTACACAAGGAGTAGGCAGGGAACCTGGTACTCACCCGCTGAGGTTCTGGGCCTGGAACGGTTTGGCCCAAGTCCCATGCCTAGTGAAACCTCTGTCTTTATCTCACTGTAAGATTTTAATTCATTTCCTACTATTAAGAGTCAGTTTATTTGGCTGATTAGCCGAAACTATGTGTAGTTTGGGGTTGGTTTTCTTTTTTGTTTGTTTTGTTTTTAAAAATTATTTCTGTCAGTGGGGAAGCATGTCGCCTCCAGCTGTTAGAACTTTCACCAGCTTGTCTCGGAGTTTGATTCAGTGTCTCATCTTCCTCCACTGTGATACACTTGCTAGAAAACAAGCAAAAGGGAACTGCTGGGGTTGAGGGATCGGGTGCTGTCAAGTGTTTACAAATGCTTGAGCTGTCGATTAATGACTCTTCCCTAACACAGGGGAGGCATGTGCCGGTTACTTCTCTTCGTCAGCGCTGCTATGTGTCTGGGTGTGTGTGTGTGCGTGTGCACGCGCAGAGGTGTGTTGTTGGGGACCGTCACTAGTTCCGAAGGCAGTATTACGTGGCACAAAGAGCATCTGGAGTCAGACAGACTGAGTCCACATGCCAGCTCTGTGTAATCACGACCTGCCCTGCTTCCAAATCTCCACTTCCTAGTGCGACCCCGGGGAGAGGAGTACCGGCCGCCTCTCGGGTTCTCAGCACAAGGCATCGCTTGCCTTCTCTTTAGAGAAAGGCGCATAATAAGGCTCGTTATCCTATTTTGTTGTTCTTTTTCTTGGGAAGAAACCCTAAACTTGCTCCTTGTCCACCATTAACATGACTCATAGCTCGGCCGAGCCAGACCTGGGGATTTGGGAGCTCGGGGGAGTGGGGGCCCCTCCGAGTGGGCAGGACGCAGCATCCTGGCTTTGCAGTTGTTTCCTTGGAAGAATATACAAGGAAGCAGCCGTGAGGAATTTCCATTAAACAAACAAAAGTTTGCATCTCTTTTGATCTTCCTTCATCTGGAAAGAAAAAAACCCTGCTTTTGTCGTCAAGCGTTCCCACCAGAAAGCTTAGGTGAGAGACACAACAGCCCAGGAGCCAAGCATAGGTCCTGTAGGAAGGCCCAGGGGCTTAACTTGAAATAGCAGCATCTAACCTTTGAGGCTGCTTCCTGCTGGGGCCGTAGAGGCCATTTCCTGTGCTTCTAATTTTTCCAGGAGAGGAAGAAGCGGGGAGAGACCAACAATGACCTGTTTCTGGCAGACGTGTTTTCCTACGAGGGGAAGTTCCACGAGGCTGCCAAACTGTACAAGAGGAGCGGGCACGAGAACCTGGCACTGGACATGTACTCGGACCTGCGCATGTTTGAGCACGCCAAGGTAGCCCGCAGCCCCTGCAGTGTCGGGCCGCCTACCCCGAGAGGTGGTGCCGCTGGGGAAACAGTTGTGGCCTCTGGAAGGGGGTGGGCAAACTGTAAACAAAGGAGCCTTCAGTGGCTCCTGGTTAAAGCTGACCTAAAACTGACACCAGAAGGGACAGGGTGTGACAGTTCAGACCTTTGTCAGTGACCGAGCTGGGTGCGCTGTGCATCCTCACCAGCAGAGTCCCTTTGTTAAGTGTTCAAGGTTCCGTCTCCCACAGATTCTCTCAGACCTTGGTAAGGAGCTGCTGAGAACCCGCGTTCTCAGGCATGAGCTGGCCCCGCCATCGCCACGCAGGGCAGCGCAGTTCCCTCCAGCCAGGGTCTCCTAAGCACCCGCTCTGGCTGGAAGGGGACGTGTCCTCTTGGCATTTGCAGGGCCCTGTTAAGGTTAGTCCCCAACAGAGAGTGAGGGGGATCTTCCTGGAGCAGCTCTTGATGGCTTGTGTGAGAATGAGTCCCCCTGGGATCCTAGACCACTGAGACTCTTGCAGTGTTGCCCAGCGAAGAGGAAGAGAGGGTCGGCATGTGGAGCAGCCAGGCTTTTCCTTCCACTGGGGTGCCTTTGTCAGCCTGCCTCCCGGTAACGTCAGTGAGTCATCAGCCACCACCAATTCGTGGCTTTTAGTGGTAATTAACTAGCTCACAAGTTCAAGATGGAAAACCCTCCCCATTTTCCCTGCTTTTCTGTTCCTGAAAATGGCTGTCCTCTTTTATTGTCTACCTTCTGTGAGATCCAGATCACTGTGAGGTGGCCCAGGAGTTTCTGGTCATTAGTATTTGGCAGAGCACCCGGGCCCTGGCTGGCCTCTCCCCTGGTGGTTCCTTCACTCCACCCCACAAATCTGAGTGTTGCAGGTGTCCCCACTTGGCCCTCTTTAACTTTTGTACCCTCCCCCCAAAACACATACACACCCACATACACCAGCACCCCCCCCCCACACACACACAATGTAACAGTGCGTTCACACTGAGAACTCACACCTACCTAGGTCAGCGCATCTCTTTCTGGGGCCAACACCACTTAAACCGAAGACAGCCTTGAGCTAAAGGATTGACTCCTTGGAGGTAGAATTTAGGCATTAGGAACAGCTGATTGTGGTTGTTCTTCAGAACCAACAGCCCTTCCTGGAACCTCTGAGAAGTCCCAGTGGGCAGCTGTGGCCAGGACCTCACTGTGGTGTCCAGAGAGCCGGCTTGAGTCCTGGGCCTCCCAGTGGATGACCTAGGGAAGGCTGTTCACTTTGCTCAGCCTCCATTTCCTTCTCAGAGGGTAACCTAGCCCAGCTCAGCTCAGTTCTGAGACTTGCACCAAATAACGTATAAGGAAGCTCTTTACAAAGGCCAGGCTTTGGAAGTTGAGGAGAATGAGTGGAGCCCGGCCTGACCAGAGGGGCTGGCCCTCAGACATCCCCGGCCAGCCCCACCCACCCTGCACTGAGCCCCCCACTTTCACTGGGCTCCGTGGGCCTCCCACCCAGAAGGGCAGCCCTTTACACGGTCCATCTGGTCTGCTTCTTCGTGAAGGTAAATACACTGGGGGTTATTTTGGTTTCAGTTTTTGATCACAATTCAAGTAGTTTGGTTCCATCTCAGTCCCCCCTTCCTCTAACAGTCTGAATTTGAGAAAATGTGTGCATACACAGTATGGTAGGGGTGGGGACAGGGTAGGGAGATACAGTGCTTATTAACATGGCATGTTTTTGTTTACTTGAAAATTGTTTCCCAAGATTCAAGCTGGTTTTCAGAAAATTTTGTAATTACATTCCCACGTACAAATAAATTGTATGCTTTCCGGATAAGTGACATGTTTATATGGTGATAAAGGGAATTATAATGCTCTTAACTCTTATGTAGTGTGTCCTTATCAAAATCACCGAGCATGAGAACCCTGTTTAGTCTCATTCATCACTCAGCACAGCCTCTTCTGTCCACCCCAGGACAGAGGCTTTGCCTTGGCCCCAGATAATGTGTAAATTAGCTTCATGGAATCAAAGAACCCTTGGAAGCCCAGTTTGTTGAGCCTTGAAGGAACTGTCTGGACTCAGCTTGCATGAGGCCAGAGCTCCTGGAGCTGGGCTGTGTGCCGGAATGGCCTCCTCGCTGACCACCCAAATCTGTTGCTCTCGGCCTCTGACCCTTCTCCCCACAGACACCGAGGCCCCTGAGCACTCACTTTGAAGGACATTTCTGTTCTCTCAGGACGCTTGCTTTCTCCAGCTGCTAACCTCACTTAACCCACCAGGTTAACAGTTTCTGGCTTTCCGTTGGCACGAAGGGTAGGCGGCGTAGCTGCCGAGAGCAGAGGCTGTGTCTGTAATGGCCCAAACCAGGCACCTCCAGGTAGTCAGTGGCTGCCTTCCAAGCCCTTCCCTGCGAGACCTCGGGGAGCCCAAGGCCAGCGAGGTGTGCTGGTCTTTTATCCAATCTTCAGCATCAGGGCCATGGTGCTCCTTTCCTCTCCTTAAAAGAATCAGTTGTCTTAGCCCAATCTCATCTGTTATTTTAGGGACTACACAATTATCCTGAAAGCAAATGGAAAAAAAAAAAAAAGAAACGCTAATTGTTCAAGTGGGGTTTTAGCGTACATTGACTATACTTTTCTGACAAGTGAGTGCTAATCATGGGGAAAGGAGTGCTTTTCTATGCTTTGTGAGGTTGACAGAGCGCACCCTTTGCAGGGTACGTTGTTCTGAGAAAAACCGCTTCTTAGGAGTCAGGAGGTCTGGGCTCTGAGCACTCCCAATTTCCCTTTTTGAAAAGCCCCACCTTTAAAATTGTCAGCACTAAAGCTGCCTTATCTATGGCCACCCCTACACGTATATTTTGGGTAGCTGTATCCCGAAAAAAGGTGATATCCTAAGTCTGTTTCTCATGCGTTCTAGGGCTGCCCGGGGAAACTGGGCACAGCCCTTCAGAGGCCCCACCCCCGGGCCTCTCTCCCTTCACGGGTTCTCTCCAAGGGCCCCGCCCCCTGCCTCAGACCCCCACCTCCACCCCCAGGCCCTGGTGGCCCCCACCCCTGCAGACCCGCTCTGCGCACAGGCTCTGATACTGCCAGACTGAGAAGTAATCAACTGAAAACACTGCTCCTTATCTGCTCCAGGCAAACAGCTGGAGCACAGCCCACAGGACAAGGCCCTCAGTTCAGGCAGCAGAACGTGAAGAGTCAGAAAACAGATGCCAGGAATGCTTGCAGTGTGGCGGCGGCCGGGGCTCCCCTAGAACTCTGTAAACCGTCTTGTCTAAGTTCAGGGGATGAGGTACTCGGCCTCACTCTGAGGCCTGTGGTATCATCCTTACTCCCTGAATAAAGATTTTAGGTCTGAGTATTCGACACTGTGTGAAGTCACTGTATAGGAACAGTCACACGTACATCAAACTCTGTATGAGAGTGAGATGGAGTGCCCGATAATAAACCTTCCACACTGCAGGGCTTGTACGCAGAACTCCAGAGTCCCGAAAGCGTTGTTTAGCTGAAGAACAAATGTCCTTAGTGGGAAGGGCAGGGAACGCTGAGGGCCATAGTCCTTGACCCTGCGCGAGTCCCCCTGGAAGCACCCGTGGGGCCTGTGAGCCCTCCTCCCTGGCACCTGGGGCTGCCCTGCCAGCCCTGCACCCGCTGCGGCCACAAGAGCCCGGCCTCTCTCCTGCTTTTGGCTGCCTGATGCAATGCCGGCCGCGGGAAGTTCTCATCCAGAGTGTTTTTGTTTGTCGTGCTTCCTCAGGATTTCCTCGGATCTGGAGACCCCAAAGAAACAAAGATGCTGATCAGCAAGCAGGCTGACTGGGCTCGGAACATCAACGAGCCCAAGGCCGCCGTGGAGATGTACATGTCGGCGGGCGAGCACGGCAAGGCCATAGAGCTCAGTGGCGACCACGGCTGGGTTGACATGTAGGTCTTCAGTCCCTGCCCAAGGGGCGTTCAGCAGCATGTCACGTCAGCTCTTCGTTTTGACTGACAAGGGAAAAAATAGCATGTCTCTAAATACCTAACCCAAAGGTGACAGTGACTAGGTTTTGGGGAGACACAGATTGAATGAGGCGGTCGCTGCCTTCGGAAGCTCAGCGAGGCCCCAGGGAAAGGGTGGCGGGGGGAGAGGAGGGCACCTGGTCACTGGAGAGCCGTTTCCGAGCCCTCCCCACGAGCCAGCCACTGCAGTGCCTTGTAGGCCTTTGGTCCCCCACCAAGGCCCCAGCGTTGGTGTTCCCATGCCCACCTTCATGTGAAGCCGGGGTTCAAGGACCAGGTGACCGAGAGCTTCCAACTGACCTCAGTGCCCACAGACTGCATAATGGCGGAAACTAAAAAGAACGAGGAAAGCCCTCAGCATGTCAGAGAAGGAGAGGCGAGTTCTCACTGGGAGGTAGTCTTTGCACGAAGGGCCTTCGCTGACTTTCAGGAGGTCGAGGTGGTAGGAAGGGGAGGACGTGCGGGCGGGTGAACAGACAACAGGCAGTAGGTGTAGAGTGGAGGGGACACTAGGGCGAGGGGGCAGGGAAGTGGCCGGTGCAGTCGGCCCCTGGGAAGTGCGCCCGGGGAAGTGCGGCAGCTGAGGGAGTGGGAGGGGCCTGGAGGGGCTGAGCTGACGGGACCCAGTGGAAGGGGCAGCAGCTGAGCTCTGGGCCCGCTGGTCGGTCAGGCCACTCGTTAAGGCTTGGGGTGGGGCTGCCGGACAGGGAATGGCTTCGGTCTTAGGACTCTTAGACCGAGGCCCTTCGAGGGGAAGGCTTTCTCCTCCCATAGTCAGGGAGAATGGGCTTCGTGCTTACACACAACGTGTGTACGCATGCATGCGCACACGTGTACATGCGTGCAAGCTGCCACAGCTGGCAAAGGAGGAGAGGTGAGGGAGCGGCCCCTGGGGTTGGCTCAGTCTGAGGCCTGAAGGCTGTTGGTTGTTCTGGAAACCACACTGTGGTCCACAGGCAGCAGTGGCCCAGAATCTGGGAGGGAGGGGGCAGGTTGATGACCCCCCATGAACCCCATTGTCTGGCTGGTGGGGTCTTTCACAAAGGGACCTCAGTGAGTGAGCTACCACTCCATCTTTCTTTTGTCCAAGAATAAAGTTTCTTGCAGATAGAGGTGCAGATTTTGCCCCCCCAAATTATTCTTTTCATGGAAGGAGTGGTACAGGAGAGAGCCAGGCAGGCTTAGGGCCCCCGCTCACCCCTCAGGGTTTCATGTCACTTTCATTTGCAGCTAGTATGTATCAGGTTACCCTGGGGATGTTTAACTAGTTCAGAAAAGAGACGTTAAGCATGTTCTGTCCTTTCTCCAGGGCTGGCTGTAAAAGGTGCCTCTCCTCCAGGGACACTAGATTTGATGGGTGGGGCGGGAGGGGTGCCTGTGCCACCTTTCCCTAAAAATGTGTCCTTCCTCTGCTGAGAAGTGTTATTTTTAGACGTCATTATTATTCTAAGTACAGATTGACAGCCTCCCTGAGCTTGCCGTCTCTGAGACAAGGATGTGTTACAGCTGCTTCCCCTTCCTTTCTCACAAAGAGCAAGTGGCGAGAACCCTTCCCCCAGGAGAGCTGGCTTGACTGCAAACCCCGCCCTGACCAGAGGAAACAGGCCCTTTCCATCCAGCCCCGTGTCCCTGAGCAGTGGGGAGGAGTGGTGACCCGATGTCCCTTGGCCCCTCACCCATGGTCGGCACCTTGGTCAGGGCAGGAGGCACAGTCCTGATCGGCAGGCCTTTCTTCGAGCTCAGAGCAGAACCCACATGTGCCTCTTCTCTAGGGGTCCTGTCCCTGAAGACTTCTCCCACCCCTGCTTTGCTTTCCTGTGAGAATTCCTGAAACGGTGGTGGAAAGGGCCCTCTGCCACTTCCTGGCTGCAGAGTCTCAGGCAGGTTGCTTCACCTTTCACCCTAGCCTTTAGTCTTCTCATCTGTAAAACGGGAATCACGGCACCACCCCTTAGGGCGGTGAAGATTCGGTGAGAGCGCACCGGGGAAAGCTCATGGTGCTGAGCTGGATGCCGGAGGTGATCAACCGACGTTGATTTCTAGCCCCAGATCTTGCTGGATAAATTAGTAACTCCTGTGAAAGGCACATGAGGTGGGGGAGACGGTGCCCTTCACTAGGCAGTTTTCCTCCATTATGTGTTCACTCAGTTGAGAACCTCCCGTGGGGCACCGGGGGCCATGGCACTACACTGTGCCCTGGGGGCGTCAGCGTGGATGGACACAGAGCCTGCCCTCGGGAAGACCCAAGCACCTGGGCTCCTTTCCCTTGGTCCACCTCCTCCCTGTGCTCCCGCCTCTCCAGGCTCATCGACATTGCCCGGAAGCTGGACAAGGCCGAGCGGGAGCCCCTGCTGATGTGCGCTCACTACTTCAAGAAGCTGGGTAACCCTGGCTATGCTGCCGAGACTTACCTAAAGATTGGTGACCTGAAGTCCCTGGTTCAGCTGCACGTGGAGACCCAGTGCTGGGATGAGGTGAGCCTAGGGCCCCTGCCTGAGCCCCGGCCACAGTGGGGTTTAGGGGGTTTGGATGGAGAACAGCTGCCCTCGTTGTGGCATGAACGTCGGCCTGGCAGTCAGAGGACTCACCCTCGAATTCCTGGAGCCAGAGTGTCCTGGAGGCCTTCCCGGACTCACTGTCTGTGTCGGCGCCTTCATTCATGCAGAGTCTCTACCACTGCCGCTCTGTGCAGCCCTGTGGTCTATCGCAGGGGGCGCGAGTTACCACGACAACCCCCGCTGCCCCTCTCATTCTGAGCTGCCTCTGACCAGCACCGCAGGCTGGCACATCGCTGACATGGCAGCACACCTGTGTGACACTTAAAACCTGCTGCCTGTGCCACCTTTACCTTCCAGGTGTGGACCACCAGAGCCATCTCAGGGGCCTGCGCCTCCTCCTGGCCCCATCACCCCGATGGTAAGGAGATTCAGCGAGGCCAGCCAGAGGGACGGCTGCGGTGAGGCTGGCAGAGCCATTGTGGGATGTCCCCTCTGCGGCTTGACTCCCCTTCCAGCTCACCGGCTCCCTGTGCCCTGGATTGAAACTCATCCTCCAGAAGATCGGAGGCTGTGCCCGCAGTCCTCACCCGCCCCACCCTCCTGCTGTGCTCTGGTCAGCAGAGCTGTTGCAAGGCCTTGTCTGACTCGTGTCTCTCCTCTGAGTGCCTCCATTCAGTGGGGTGACGAGGTCACTGATGAGAAAAGGTCGGGCCAGGGACAGAGGCAATAACGGCTTCTCAAGATACGTTTTTCAGGAGACTTCTCAAGCAGCATAAATTAGAGCATCTCAGAACCACTCAGTCCTGGCTGTGCGTCAGGCAAGCTTTCTCCCCGCTGCCGCACGCTGTCCCCGTGACTCATTTCCGGTCCTCCTGCTCTGACAGGTGGTTCTGGGGCTTAAATCCAGCAGTCACTGGGTCCCCTACGGCAGCACGTCCACAGCCATCTCTGACAGCTGATAAGCAATGATGATGATAATGTCAATTCTGTTTCCTTAGGTGTCGCCTGCAATTAAAAGAAATCTGTTTGCAGCGCTACAGGAGCCCACGCATACTCTCAAAATAAAATGTTTCCGATTCTGTGCCGCTTCTGTGGTCCAGAAACAGACTGTGTTGTTATTGAATCCAGTTGCTTGCATATTGCTGTTAATTGCCTTTTGTTTTCAAAGAGCTGATTTGTTTTTGCGTTTCTGGGGGTGGTGGAGGTGGGAGGCACTCTCCCCCTCTTGAGTTGTCAGGCTGGCAAAATCTGACATCCCTAATGGATTCAGCCAAGCGCCGTGTCTTCCTGGGGGCTGCAGGGGCTGCTTTATTAAGAATGCATTTCTCCTTCCTCTAGGCCTTCGCTTTGGGTGAGAAGCATCCTGAGTTTAAGGCTGACATCTACGTGCCCTACGCTCAGTGGCTAGCAGAGAACGATCATTTTGAGGAAGCCCAGAAAGGTAGGCCACACAGACTGGCCCGTTGCAGAAGGGGCCAAGACACATGTGTGAGGAGGGTGGCCAGTCCCTGCCATCGGGGGCCCCGGGGTAGACGACCGCATCCAGCAGGCGTGCTGTGCTTGGTGGTGAAAGGCCGTGAGCAGTGGAAGGAACACGGGCTCTGCGTGGGACACACTGGGTCCATCACTCACGGGCCTCAGGGCCTTGGGCAGGTCCCGTCTTCTCTCTGAGCACAGCACTTGCTCTCTGCTGTATCTTCCCGCTTCCTCCTCACAGCAGCCCTAAGATGTAGGTACCGTTTTGTAGATGAGGGGCTGGTGCAGTCTCACCTGCCACTTTCCTCACCTGGAAGAGAAACTTGGGTTCTGTTTCTGGCCACTCGAGCAGGTTGTCTGCTGCTCAGCACACCACGGGTAGAATGGGCCACACACCGGGAACCGAAGGAAGTGTCACTCTTTAACTGGTCATAATAGCTTTAAAGTGAGACTGCTGCCTTCTCTGTGTTGGGCGCTGACGGCACTAACCTGCACAACTTTGCGTCTGGCCGGCCTCCCGGCAGAGGCGCAGAGGCTGACTGTGGCCCGGAGTCCCACAGTCAGAGTGGCAGAGCCAGGCTGGACTTGCTGCCTCTCTAGGAGGTGTTCATTGAAGCTGGGGGCGTCACCCTCCATAGCACCCCGCTTGCACTTCTCTGTGGGAACACTTGCCACCTCCGGACACATTTCAGAGTGTCTCCCTGTTGGAGCTGAAAGCCGCATTGAAGGACGGTATGTTCTCTACTGCTTCAGCCTCTCCAGAGCACCCAGTTGCTGAAGTATGTGCGTGTTTGGGCAAAACACAGCAACCTATCCATCTGTCTGCGTCTGCCCTTCCAAGAATCCATTGCCATAGTAACTGGGTACTCAGACGAGAGATTGGAGATGAGAGTGGAACAAAGACCAGACCTCTTCCTTCCCTGCAGCAGAGGATTTGGATCATCTGAGCGCCCACATGTGGGCAAGTGCCACAGCTACAAGTGCTTCCCCACCGCCCCCAAACTTCCCGAGGGGCTGGCCACATAGTAGGGACTCAGGAAATTTCTGGTAAATGGATGTGAGAATGATTGAAACATGTTTTGCTTGTTTTCACAAATGTTTGGTTGCTCAGACCGAGCCCAGTTTTCCGGGGTTGTCATCAAAGAGCACTCAGTGGAGGACGCACGAGGGATCGAGTTGGGCTCGGTTCTATGACCGGGTACGCTGCTCTCCCTCCACCTTGCCGGCCCGTCAGAATAAGTCGTCGTAGGTCTGTTGTGACGTCCAGTGAGTGAATCAGCAACGAAAGCACCCTGTAAACCACCATGCCCGGTAGAGTGCCAGGTCCCGGCAGGGTCCCCAGGGAGTCACAAAGCTTTGTCCTGGAACTGACGGGGCCCAACCTCACTGACGATGAACAGCGGTTCCGTCCTCAGGCTCGGCCCCTCTGGGTTCTCTTTGCTGCACCTCTCCTAAGTGGGCTGCCTTTTCCTGGCCAGAAAGGAGTGTCTCACCGTGCTTTTTCAGGATGTAGACTGGGTCATTTATAGCAGTGGCCTGGGAGGCGCATCCCAGCAGCGCAGTGCTGCCGAGGACCTGTCAAGTGTCCTACTTCCGCCACGGCCCCTTGCAAGCCCCCAGGACCCCCCCCCACTCCCCACTTCATGTGTTTGTGCCCCTCCAGCATTCCACAAGGCCGGGCGGCAGGGGGAGGCAGTCAGGGTGCTGGAGCAGCTCACACACAATGCCGTGGTCGAGAGCAGATTTAATGATGCTGCCTATTATTACTGGATGCTGTCCATGCAGTGCCTGGATATAGCTCAAGGTAAGTAAACATCAGCCGGCCCCACTCTGGCACCAAGATAAACATCGGAAGAGCTGGGACGTTTTAATTAAAGCCCTGGGCTTGTTTATTGGGTGTATTGTCCATAACCCTGTCTTGCAGCAGCATAATCTGGCATGTCATCTTTTTCCAGTTTGCCCATGAGCATAAAGGACAGTATGAGGGCCGTCGTGGCTTATGTTTGGGAGGTCCTGCCCTTTGTGGCTAATTCAGAACATATCTCTCCCCTGCTACCTGGGAGCCCATGACTGGACCAGCTGAGCACTGGCTTAAAAAAATGTAATTAAACAAAAAGATGAAAAAGAGATCACTTTACAATAACACACTCCAGATTCTCACCCATTGCAAACAGGAAGATGGTTTCAGTGTTGCTTTCTTTCACAAGACTTCCCGTGATGCACTGAGGGAGTTCTAGAAGCGGAGGGGACAGGGAGATGTTCTGCCCTGGACCCAGGCTAGCATGCAGCAGTGGGGAAAGCACTGTGACTGGAGCAGCCTGGTGACTCTTAACAAGTCACAGTCCTTCCTAAGCACCACTCCCCATCTGTAGCGTGGGGGTACCCTCCCCCTGCTTCCTTCATAGCGCTGCTGGGAGCCTCCCAGAAGCCAAGGTTATAGTTTGAAAAAGGTCAAGCCCTGATGTAAGGTGACGTTTTTCTGTTCTGGCCAGTGGTTTGTGATTTGATAAGAAACAGCACAGAGGGAGGTGGCTTGAGCTAAGCATGAATAAGGTTGACATCTGTCCATCCTCCCTGCCACGTGGCTCTGGTTTGTCTGGGTACCAGTGATCACCCTCTTGCTGGGGCTGGCCCCTCCTCAGGGAATGACCCGGTAGTGTCAGATCTGGGAGAACCTGAGAGAAATCCTGGTCCTGTGCTCTGCCCACTGAGACGTTAGCTGCCCAGCTCCCACACAGGCAGGGCCCCTCTCCCATCACTGCACCTCTGCTGCTCCCTGACTTGGGCTTGGTGTCGGGGGAAACTGGCTCAGTCTGACACATCTTCTCCCTCCTGCCCTGCTCGCACCACAGATCCTGCCCAGAAGGACGTGATGCTCGGCAAGTTCCACCACTTCCAACACTTGGCCGAGCTGTACCACGGCTACCACGCCATTCAGCGCTACACGGTATGGTGGCTGGGAGACAGGTGCCTAGCGGGGGCACCACCTGCTGAGCCGGGGGCGCTGGGCACATCCTACAGAGCAGCAGACCTCTGGATGGGACGTAAACTCACCAGGCGTGATGACCTCCTCCTGGGAGGCAGTTTGGAGCTTTGATTTTCTTAATTGGTTGCTTGTTCGACATGCGGCATGTGTGCTTCTGAATTTGCAAGCCAGAGCTGGAATGGCCTTTCTAGTTACTTGCTCCAGGTTTAGGTGACTCGGGCAGACTCTGGATTAGCCGAACAAAGGGCTGTCTCTCCGAGTGATCGGGAGGGGACGTTCGATGGGGCCCTCTCTCCCAGATGGGTGAAGGTCCAGGTCTAACCAAAGGCCCAAGGTCCCCCACTGGTCCTGCCACCGTATGTGACCTTGAACAATTTACTTCCCCTCCCTGGCCATCAGTTTCCCTCTCTGTGAAGAAGAGGGTTGGCTTGTTCTAAAGAGACCCAAATAGTTCTCTTTAGTTACTCCCCATCCTTCTGATTACGCCATTTTAAGCCTGCTTCCTGACAGTGGGAAATAGCTGACAGATTGTCATCAGCCTCCTTATTTTGTGTGTCTTCAGCCACTCAGCAGTGTGAGCTTATCCTGTGCTGAGAAGCCAGAGAGTAATGTCAATAGACAGCTTTTACTGAGCACCTACAACACACCAGCAATGTGCTGAGGGCATTACTGTGTCAACTCACTTAATCCTTTCAACCATGCTGTGAGATAAGTACTGTTGTCCCCATTTTACAGATGAAGAAACTGAGGCTCCGGACAGAGGGCCTACAGCTAGTAAGTAGAAGAGCCAGGACTTGAACCCAGACAAGCTGTCTTCAAGCCCAGGCTCTGGGCCCCTCTGACTTGGAGAAGGCCGAGCACTGGCCTCACGCCCCAGCTCCGCCATGTGACCTCGGGCAAGTCATTCGCTGGCCTCTGTGCTTCAGCTTCCTTCTCTGTAAGATGAGGGCACTAACAGTGCTCACTCCATGGGGTCGTTGTGGGGAGGAAATGGGTAGACCTTGGGAAGTACTCAGCAGAGTGACCCTGGTCGGTGTGAGCCCCTCTCCTGCCCCGTGCAGAGGCCTCAAACCGGGTTTCCACCTGCTGCTCTCCCGCCCCGCTGAGCAGTCCTTGTTCTTGGACCGTCTCAGAGGCCCTGCCTCCACCTTGGGCTCCTCTTTCCCCCTCATTTGTGCTGAACTCTTGGCACATTCTTTGCCCCTGGGGAAGGTGTGGGCAAACAGCTCCTCAGATGGGTTCTGCCTGGACCAGCCATCAACCCTGCATCTGATCTCTTCCCACACCAGGCTCTGGGGTCTTGAGAGACCCTGTCTTCCTTTACAGTCTTTTCGGGGCCCCTCATCTCTCTCAGGTGCTCACCTGGAAAGGAGCTCCCCTAACTAAAGACCCCAGACTCAGCTTGGGCTCAACGTCAGGGCCTGGCCCCGTCTTGGTTTGCCCGAGACTCTGGAGCCCAGCTCCGCCTCTCCCTGCTGTTCGTCATCCTCCACATGTTGGGCAAGGGCGGGGGGCTTCTCTGGAACATCTGAGCCCCAGGTCAGGACCTAGTGCAGCTGTGAGCTTGCGGTAGCTTCACAGCAGCCACGGGCCCTGGCTCTCCAAGCCGGCTGGGCTTCTTCGTTGGGCTGTTCCTTCATTCAACAAATGCCTGCTGTGTGACAGGCCCTGGGTGAGGCCTCGGGCACGGTGGGGACCTAGATGTTGTCCCTGCCCCTGAGGAGCTCATAGTCTAGTAAACAAGCGGTTGTAGTGCAGTTGCCTCAAAGGAAATGCTGAGAGGACTAAGGAGACTTCCTGGAAGAGGTGGCCCCAAGCCCAGGGGTGGGAGAGAAGGAAGAGCAGGGCAAGTGGTGAAGAGGAGGAGGAGGAAGGGTGTTCGTTGCTGGCAGCAGTCACGGCATGTGCAAAGGCCTGGAGGTGGGTGGTATTTTAGGGTTTGGCATCAGGGCCCAATGGAGCAGCTCTGATTCAGAGCAGACTGGAAAGGGGAGCATCAGACCTTTCCTGAGACAGTGGCTTCTTTCCCAGAGGAGAGGTGCGAATCCTGAGGGACCCCCCCCCCTTTCTGGGACGCTTCTTAGCTTCCACACCTCGTGCAGTATAACCAGAGGCCAGCTTCTCCCTGGCTCCCCCCCAGAGAAGGGCGCAGTCTCAGGTTTTCTTGGGTTCTTGGAACTGACAGGCTGTAGAAATTTCAGTGAGAACTAAAGAGAGTGCTGGGCTCTGAACCAAAGAAGCAGCATCAAGGGAGGCCTCACAAGCTGAGTCCAACGGGGCCTGCGTCCTGGTGGCTCACTGGTGAGTGCGGCCTAGCAGGACCCTTCAGGAAATGCCAGTTTGTTGCCATTTAAGTGATCGCTGGGAGAGTGGTTGGCCTGCTGTCACGTTGTCATCTAGAGCAGTCTCAGTTTGCACATGGTGTGCCCGAGTCCCTCAGAACAGCACATTCTTAACCTTTTACAGACCCTCCTGATGGAACATTCCCTGTGCTCTACTGTGCTGAGCTTCTGGCAGCCTCCAGGTGCAGAAGACTTGTGCACTCAAGTGCCGCGTGCCAAGGGCCTGTCTGCGAGGGCCTGGGCAGGCGCTGGAGCAGTGGGTGCGGCCAGGGAGCCCCGCGTTGCGTGTCCGTGGGCGTTGCATGTCCGTGGGCGTTGCACGGTCAGGCTGCTGTCGGAGAGCAGAGCAGAGGCATGCGATTTCATGCTATAAAGGGTTAACTGCCTCCGGTTAAAGACATGCTTCTGTGGAGGTCACATCTTAAATTGCATAAAGGTCTCCTCTCTTAGAGCTAATTGGAGACAACTTGAGCTGGGGAGAGGGAATCATTGCCAGCCCCAGAGGCAGTGAGCTTGGGAGAAAGACATCTTGGGCTTTGGAATCAGACCCGGCTTTGAGTCCTAGCTCCACTCCTTTCTAGGCAGGTAACTTGGGCACATCATCTCTCTGGGCCTCTGTTTACTCGTCAATACAGGGAGGGTGACAGCCTGGGAGGCTCCTCCCAGGGTCGTGTTGGGGACCACACGAGGCGGTGGCTGTAGGCGCCTAGCACACAGTAGGTGCTCCCTGGACAGGTCCGCTCCTCTGCTGAGGTCGCCCAGAGTTGCTGGTGTCTGCCCTTTGCCCGGCCCAGCGGCTGCTCGGTTGAGAAAGTCAACCCATTTGCTTTTCTCGCTGCAGGAGGAGCCATTCAGTTTCCACCTCCCTGAAACACTCTTCAACATCTCCAGGTTCCTGCTGCACAGCCTGACCAAGGACACCCCCTTGGGCATCTCTAAAGTGTATCCTTTCTCTCACCTCACCCTCTGTCCCACCCCTTTTGTCTAATGGCCCTGAGAAGTTCTTTCCAGAGCACTTTACTGGCAGAAGCTTCCTTCTCTCCATCAGCCCTCAGGGAGGGAAGCGAGCTTGCCCTGCGCTGCTGTTTGGCTGTAGGAGAGGCTCCTCCTGGGAGGCCAAGGGACCAGTGCCAAGGGAGGGTTTGTTTCCAGGGCCCCCTGGGCCTAGCAGTGGGTCTCTGGCCCACACACTGTCTGAGCTGTCCTGGAACCCCCAGGTGGGGGTGTGACTGAAATGTCGGAGGCGTCCTACCTTTAGGCTTGGAATCTCGGCCTTTAGGCTCCGGGCACTTCCCTGGGGGCTCGAGGTGGGCACACTTGTTCAGCCCAGGTGGGTGGAGCACCTGCTGCATCCCAGGCGCTGGGCCAGGTGGTAGGTGACAGGTGTCAGGGCCTGGTTCAGAGGGACGTGGGCTGTGTCCAAGCATGAAATGCAGCTAAGGCCGGGGCTCTGGTCAGAGAAGGCTGCCTGGAGGAGGTGACGTCCGTCCTGTAGGCTGGGGTAACCTGGGAAGATGCCGAGTGGGTGTTCTAGGGCACGCCCAGCCCACGGGAGGGCCTTGGCGGGGAGGGGAGTGAGGTGACCAAGGTTGGAGCTGAAGCCCCCTGGATGGGAGCCAGACTGCAGGGGCAGCAGCCTGAGGGCCTCCCTAAAAGCTGGACTTTCCTTCTCTGGCTGGTGAAAGCCACAGACGGGCCATAAGCAGAGGCGAGGCCTCAGAGCTGTGCTGCCCGAAATTACCAGAAAATGACAAAAATCCTTTAAATCCTGAATGTGATGAAAGTTATAATTATCCCGTCTTCTTCTAAACCTCACTATTCTCTCAGCCCCTTCCCAGCCCCTACCCAGCCTTCTTTCTGTGAGTAAAAAGCCCTCCCAGTAGAGGCTGAGAGGTGCCAAGCGGTGAGAACGGCTCCTCTGTGAAGGGTTTCAGGCCGGTCATGTACATTTCAGGGAAGCTCCCCGCGCGTCGGGGCGCAGCACCTGCACCCAGCCTCTGCAGCAAGTTCTGCTCCAGTCTGCAGAGTCTGACTGAACCCCTGCTCTGAGCGCACCTTTGCTGTCCCCTGGGGACATGGAAATGGCTCCTGACATAGTCCTGGCCTTTGAGGAGTCACAGTGGAGACACAGACAGGGAGACTCGCCTCCACATAACTGCTAGGGCTGTCGGGGGCAGGAGCATCGGGTGAGGGGTGGGGGGAGAGGGGAGGCGGCTTGGGACACTGGCCTCACACAGTAGCTGAGGCTTGCTAGGGAGAAGTCCGTTCACAGGCCGGGAGGGGAGGAAGGACTGGCCCGGCCTGGGCACAGCCAGCCTTTGAGGTGACCAGGGGTGGAGCACAAAGGCTTGTCAGCCCCAGGCTGAGGAGCTCACAGGAGAGCCTTGAAGCAGGGGAGGCTGTGCTTGGGACTTGCCTCGGTCCTTGGTAAACTGCAGGCGGAGAGCAGTGTTGTGCACCGGGACAGGCCTCCAGGCGGTCTGGGGCCAGGCTCCACCTGGCGGGGCTGGAGCAGGAGGGCACTTGGTGCCAGGCATCCTAGGGCCTGGCTGGCAGGCTGGGCCAGGTGGGGAGAGCCACCTTGGCCTGGTCAGGGTACAAGATGAGCCATCAGCAGACCCAGGGAACCTAGGCAAGGGTGAAATATTAATGGAAACTGCACTGCTTCTATCTCTGGAAAAATCTCTGGGCCTTAATATCCGAGAAATACACTTACATCCCACAAATGAGCAGAGCAGTCCTCAGGCTCCTTCCTGGGCCCTCCTGGCACCAGCACGTGCTGCATTCCAGCACGCAGCTCTCTCCAGGGCTGGGCAGTGCCAGCTCTCGGGCCTGCTGTGGCTCTTCCTTAACCCTGTCTTTGGCAGGAACACGCTCTTCACTCTGGCCAAACAGAGCAAGGCCCTGGGCGCCTACAAGCTGGCCCGGCACGCCTACGACAAGCTGCAGGGCCTGCAAATCCCCGCCAGGTTCCAGAAGTCCATCGAGCTGGGCAGCCTGACCGTCCGCTCCAAGCCCTTCCACGACAGCGAGGTGAGAGCGCGGCCCCCTCGGGCAGGAGGCCTCTCCCGACACCCCCTTGCCTGGCCTGCCTGGCTCCGTTTGAAAGGCGGCTGCCATGCTCTCGGGGCTCTGCACCCCAGCATCTGCCTCAGTGCCGGCTTGCCAGCTCTTTCTGCTCTTCCTCTCTGCCTCTGTTCCCCCTCGCAGCCCCCAGCCCCCCTGAACCCACAGCCCTGCCCTCCCTTTCTTCTGAGCCCTCCCGAGGCTCCAGGTCTGGGGCGGCCCAGCCCACACTGTTCCACCCCAGCCTCTGCGCCAGGTGACCCCGCGTTCACGTCCCCTAGGAGCTCCTGGCCTATCCCACCAGCTTCTGGAACCAGCTTATCACTCACCAGTAAACCCACCCCCCTTTCCTCCAGCCCAGCCAGCCACTGTCTCATTCACATTCTCCCTCCTTTAAGCTCGGACGGATCTGGGTTCAGATCCCTGCTCCACCATGTCTGAGCTGTGTCTCAGTCTTCCTGAGCCTCGGTTTCTCCTTCTGTCAAATGGGCATGCACATAGTAGCTTTCCCGTGGGTGGCTGTGAGGGTAGGTGAGCCGCGTGGATCACGGTCATGGCACAGCCCCTGGAGTGCGGTGACAGGTTGGAAAGCAGTGGTGTGCTTCTTGTCCTTCCTGCCGGGAGACCGAGCTGCCGAGCCCTGCCTGAGAAGGAGGCGGGCAGTGGGCCCCACATGCCAGAACCCGCGGCGTCTCTGCAGGCCCTTATCCTTCTTTACCAGCACAGAGCTGGGGGCGCAGAGTCCCCTCCCCACCCACCCAGGTGGCCTTTCCTCTTGGCAGCCAGGCCCCAGGGCACTGAAGCCAGAGCCCAGGGAGGAGGTGGTGAGTGTGTCCGGTTGGGCCTGCGGGCAGTCTGGTGCTGCTGTTTTGTAGGAGCTGGTGCCCTTGTGCTACCGCTGCTCCACCAACAACCCGCTGCTGAACAACCTGGGCAACGTTTGCATCAACTGCCGCCAGCCCTTCGTTTTCTCTGCCTCTTCCTATGGTGAGTGCCACATGCGGTGGGGCAGCCTGCGCCTGGCTGGGCCCCCTGTGTCCTCACTGTAAATCGGGGACAGTGAGATGCCCACCTGCCTGACACAGAGTCACCCAGGGTTACCAGAGCAGGACCCAGTGCTGCCCAGACCTGAGGTGCCCACCCCTCAGGACCCCGTGTGCAGCTTTGCCTAACGAAATGCCTGGGCAGAGGCGGCAGGTCAGGTGTTCGGTCTGGGAGGCTGACATGTCTCTCAAGTCCCAGCTCCTTCCGTGTTGACGAGGATCAGGAGCCCCTTCCCAGCAGCGGGCCAGAGGCCTCTCCTCTTCCCTCGGAGAGGAGCCCATCCAGCCACCAGGGGGACGCAGGAGGGCTGAAGGCCCCCAGTTCTCACGCTTGCACACAAACACATGCAGTATACACACAGTGTGCACAGACATGCAGCACACATGCAGTGCACACACATACAGTGCACACAATGTGCAATGCAGCATGCTGTGCCCACATGCAGTGTACATACATGCAGTGTATACAATATACGCTGCACACCCTATACATGCAGTGTACACACCATGTATAAACCTGCAGTGTACGCACACACGCCTACTTCCCCTAGACGTGCGGCGGGTGAGGGAGGCAGCCCTGCTCACTGCTGGCTCCCGGGGCAGCCGTGCCAGGTGAGGAGGGGCCTCTGTGACCCCCACCCCATCTCACGCGGCCCAGTGAGAGCAGCCCAGCCCCAACCCTGCCCTGTGCTGTGTCTACAGAGGTGCTGCACCTAGTTGAGTTCTACCTGGAGGAGGGGATCACTGATGAGGAAGCCGTCTCCCTCATTGACCTGGTGGCGCCACGACACAAGTGTGAGAACAAATGGCAAGAGATCACGAGCAACAGTATCCTGGGTGTCAGCTGGGCGCCGGCCTGGGCGCCTGGCAGGAGGACCCAGGGGGACGGCTGGGCCAGGTGAGGCAGGGACGGGGCAGGCCACTCTGCGTGACGGAGAGGCCCACATGGCAGCAGGGATGAGGCCAGAAACGGCAAAGCTGCCCAGGGTACAGAGGTGCAGGAGGGGACAGTATGTGCCCACAGGCCAGGCGTGGCACATGGAAGAAGAGACACCACTTGGCCTGCACCCAGAGGGGACTCCCACCCACCCCTGGCTCCTAAAAGGCACTGTCTGTGGTTCTGGCCACACGGGATGGATGAATGACCAATATTGGTGGCGCCAACTCTTCCAATCAGGTCACTCTTACACACAAGGGGTGGAAGCCCACCTTGTACAGGCCGAGCAAACAAAAGGGTGTGGAGTATCCCAGTGTGAACGGACTCTCAGCCTCACCCGGGTGCTCGCTCAGTGCTGGCAGAAGTCTGTCTGCCGTCCTCTGGCCCCGCTGTCCTCCGAAAGCTCCGTTCTCGGGCAGAACCTGCGCGTCCCCACCAGCAGTGCCCGTCCTGCAGCCCTTCAGCATTCTTCCTAGCGAGTCAGCATAAATCCTGGGACCCACCCCGCTTCAACAGCCTGGGCCCAGGGCCACACCTCAGGTGTCCCTGTGGCCAGGACCACCATCACGGTCCCAGCTGAGCAGGGGAGGAGGGCCTGGTAGCACAGAGCAGCTGGGCCAGCTGGTCTGGGTGGGCTGGGGGCCTGTGTTTCTGTAAGCTTTCAGGCATTGCCAATGTCACTGGTCTGTGCACCACATTTTGGGGAGCAGGATCGAGGAAAACCTAGGCAGGGGACAGAAACCATGTCTGCACACATGCCAGCCCTCTGCACACACGTGTCAGGTACTTAGGCTGGGTCATGGCTGCTGTGTGGGACCACATCCCGCACCTGGTTCGGCACCAGCAGCCTCCCTTCTCCGGGGGGCCTCCCCCATTGGAGCCCCACTCAGCCTAGTAGGGGCAGCGTCTCCCCGGGCCCCTTCAGCCCAGGCTGGCCAGCCTTAGGATCTGCAGGAGCTCTCACCCCTCCTCTATGAAATGTGATCTTTGAGGCCCCCTCAAGTGCCTGTGGACCACCCACAGCTGCCGAGTGTTTCTCCAGGAATTGCTGGATTTGCTGGCCAGAGTTTCCAGCTGGGCCCACATTTCTGTCCCATCACCAGAGGCCCACAGACCTCTGCTCACATGTGCTTCTCGCCCGCAGGCGTACGTGAGCCATGCCTGGTGTATGTAGGGCGCAGGGGGCCCGTTAGAGCCCTTCCCTCCTCCTCTCCCACCTGTGCTCAGGGCGTGGTCCCGGCCCCAGGTGACCAGGGCTGTCTTCTCTGGCCTGTGTTCCCTCTGTTCCTCCATCCGGAAAGCTGTTCCACACACCTGCTGCTCTTCCCGAGCCTTAGGGAGCGGCTCACACAAGGGAGCTCCCATGAGTCTCAGGAGGGTGGACGGGGCGGCCTTTCCCTCAGCCTCAGGTTCCGTCCTTGACCAGACCCTTCCAGACTCCCAGGCCCTGAGGCTGGATGAGACCATGGACTCAATGGGCGACGATGACCCGTTCACAGCAAAGCTGAGCTTTGAGGTGAGCGCGCTGCTGAGTGATGGGCTACTGAGGCCTGTCAGGAGGGGAGGGCGGTCTTGGGTCGCTTTCCTGCATACGCTCCTCGGCGTGAGTAAGAACTTGTTCCCTGTCAGGACCCCCGGGAGACGGGGGGTGCTGGCTCCCTGTCCCCAGAGATGGCCGGCCGAGTTCCGCGGCCTGGCCGGGTTCTGTTGAGGGCCCTCTGTGGCCACCCCCAAAGACTCTGGGATCGTGACCCACATAAACGTGTCCCCGTGGCTGAGTGAGGGCACCGGTGCCTGTTCCTGCCTGCCCTGCAGCAAGGCGGCTCGGAGTTTGTGCCGGTGGTGGTGAACCGGTCGGTGCTGCGCTCCATGAGCCGGCGGGACGTCCTCATCAAGCGCTGGCCGCCGCCCCTGCGGTGGCAGTACTTCCGCTCGCTCCTGCCGGACGCCTCCATCACCATGTGCCCCTCCTGCTTCCAGGTACCTGCCTGCTGCCTCAGTGCTCCTGTGGGTCCCAGTGTCTTCTCCCCACTGCCTTCCCGTTCCTGGGTGTCCCCTTGGGGAGGCCGGGCATCTGGGAGGAGCACAGGTGATATCCCCCAGTGGCCAAGGCTCCAAGGCGGAAGGAGAGACTGGGCCGTCCTTGGGCCCCACCTCCTCTCACTTGTGTCCCATGGCCTGTCTGCAGTGGACTTGCCCAAACTTGTGTTCTCTGTACCTGCCCTTGATCCAGGAGGGCCAGGCAAATGTGCACTTTTGAGCTTCATCTAGGAAAAAGGGCCTTAGATCATCTCCCCCTCGCTCCCAGCCCTTAGACAAAGGTGTCCTGCATCTGGTGTTTCTTGCCCTGACTCACTGCCACGCCACCTGCCCTCGGAAAGGCAGTGGTCCCCGCCAGGCTCGGGGCTGACAAATGCCCAGAGCTGCAGCCTGGGGTCATGGCCATCTCTCCCCAGATGTTCCACTCGGAGGACTACGAGCTGCTCGTGCTTCAGCACACCTGCTGCCCCTACTGCCGGAGGCGCATGGACGACCCCAGCCCCTGACCAGCACCCTCGGGACCGCCTGCTCCTCCAGGCCGCCTTGCATCAGCCAGGCTGTGGAAGGCCGAGTGAAACTGTCAGAACGTGTCTTCTGCCCAGATCAAGTTTGTCTTTCAGGGAGGGGCCTTGTGTAACCACGGATTCCTATTTATGGCACTTCATGCCTTGTAAATAGCACCAGGAGATGGAGAAGAGAATGTACATATATTTTCTAAGAAAAAAAAAATCTGTTACTTTCAGAACAGCTCTGAGCTGTTCATGGCAGCCTGCTGGAGTCCACAGATCTGTCAGACCATTAACATGTACACTTTGCGAACAGATTGCCTCAATAATTACAAATAAAAGGGCTACTTATTTTCATCAGTGTCTGCATTTTAGCAAATCTTCATATTGTCTGCAACTTAATTTCCTTATGCAAAAGTGCACCTGTTTCTAATTTGATCTGAGAGGAACATTACATTTGTGTTCTCTTAAAATTTAATCTAATCGACATGGCAATATGGGAATGGTAAGGAGAACAGGTTTTTTTAAAATTCATTTATTTATTTTGGTTTAATGGGGCTCCATCTTGAAGAGAAAATAAGATACCTGGCTCTGAAGAAGGTGGCAGAGAGGACCCCTCCCTGGGGGCTCTGGGGCGGGGCCATGCCCCTCCCCCACTGCCTCCCCCCCCCCAACCTGAGGCCCCCTACTTCCTTCAGCTCCTGGAGCGGGTGGCTTCCACTTGAGCTTCCAGGAAGGTCCTTTCCCCTAAGCATCAGCAGGGTCCGATTTGGCAGTTCAGGGGCAGATGGGAAGCTGGGGAGGGGAGCTGACATTTATTGGGGACCTTTTCTGTGCCAGTCACGCTTCAGATGCCAGCTCAGTTCTCACACAGCCTGTGCTGGGGGTGATGATTTCTATCCTTCAGCCGTGGGGGCGGGCGGACGTGCTGGGGCCCTGGCTGGGAATCCCCTTCTGCCCTCCCCTGCGGCCCCACTCCCTCCGCCTCCACTCTACCTGCCCGAAGTCCTGACAGCAGGACGAGGGGAACTGGGCCGCTAGGGCATGTGTGGAAAACCACCCTGGTGATTAGACATTGATACTTTCCAGGGCATCTGTGAAGTGGGCCGAGCAGGACAAACGTCCCCATTAGAGGGGTGAAGACGCTGAGGCCTGGAGAGCGGCTGCAGAGGCCACCCAGTGGTGAGTCCAGAGCTGGACCCCTGCCCCAGCCCCTCCTCCCTGCCTCCGTCCCCATCTCTCTTAGAAGCTGACGGGGGAAATGAAAGGGAGCCAGACAGTTGTGCCAACAGAACTCCTCCGTCGAGCGTCTAATTACTTACGATCATGCGTGCTCTCTCTCTCACTGAACATTTATTAATGTGTTAGGATTTCCATTAGCACGTTACTTGAACTGAAATCACTTCCATGTGGCGGATAAAGAGGAGAGGGAGGAAACAGCCCCCACCACCTAACAGGCGTCAATCAGTGACAGATCAGATGGTCCAGGCTAGAGGCAGGGGGAGGGGCCCGGCCGAGACCAGCGTACATCCTCTCAGCTGAATGACACAGAAGTGAGAGGGTGCTGTGCCAGATTCTGCTGTCACAGGGAAGCGGAGCTCCAGAGGCCCATATCTGGGAAACCGTCCCCAGAGCTCCCGTTAAGTCCGGCCCAGACGCCGTGCCGAGCACTTCCCACACATCATCTTCTGTAACCCTCAGCAGTCTTCAGGGATGCCCATTGTGCACATGATAGGACTGAGGCTCGGTGACGTTCTCTTTTCTTTTATTCAGCAAGTATTTATGGAGCCAAGACAGGGTTCCCAGGCAGGCTCGGCCTTGTGCATAAGCACTGGGTTCCACTGCTCCCAGTCCTGACCTGGACAGGGCCTTGGCCAGGTCCAGCCCTCTCTCCAAGGCTGTTTCCCCATCTGTACAAGAGGCCCCACCAGCTCTGACACTGACGTTCGAGACTCAGTCTCTGTCTGATGAGCCTGATGGCCCCTCACATGCTGCAGTGAGGAAGGCACCACGGGGATCTTGAGATGCCCGTTTTGTAAGAGGAGACCAAGGCCCGGAGAGAGGAGCGGCTGCTAGGGGCTGCGCAGATTGAAAGTGGTTCAGGCTGCAGCTAGACCCTAACGCCTCGTCTCCAAGTCCTCAGCACTGCTCCCATGTCCTTGGAAGGAGGAAGGTAAGGAGGGGGGTTGGGCGGCCCATAAAGAGCCCTGGGCCAGACCTAGGTGTGCCTGGCTCTAACCCAGCCCCAGCCAGCTGGAGTCCACATCTACCCCCAGCGAGGCTGCCAAAGTCAGGAGCCTCTCATAATCCTCAAACAGGTGGACAGATGCCCCTCCTCCAAGGTTGCTGCCCATGGTAGATACCAGGTGATCTCCCACTGTCACCAGCCCTGCCCTCGGGGCAGGTTGGAGCACCAGCAAAGACCACCAGTGGGCCAGCTCTCTCCCTGGGCCAAGTGCTCCCTGATACTGCTCCACCCAGACTCCAGAGCAGCTTCCTAGAACGGGAACCCTCCCCTGTTTGTAACCTCAGTGGCCCCCACTGGCAGCCAGCTAGCACCCATCTCCTAGGCCTGCCTTCCTCCCCTGCCACCCATCTTGGGGTCCCCACACCTCTGCACCAGCTGCCCCTTCCCTCCCTGGGCCTTGGCCCAGCTGTCCTGGCCTAGGCTGGGGAGCTGCCCTCCCTCCTGGTCCCCATCCTGCTCCTCTGGGCTCCCGCAGCGCTCAGGCTGGCCCGTATTCCCACCTCTCACGGTTATTATAATGTTTTTTCCTTGTCTGGTGCCCCCTAAGACCAGGAGCTCCCTGAGGGCTGGGACTGTCTAGGTTTCATCTCAATGTCACCAGCACCCAGCACAGGACAAAGGAAGGGTGGGAGGGAAAGCGGGGAGGGGACTGGGGAGGAAGGGAAAGAGGAGGAGGAGGCGAGGCAGGAAGGAGAGGAGAGGCGGTCTGTCTCCTTCCCTCTTCCCCTCGACATTCTCAGCTCATCTAAGGCCTCACTCGGCTGTGACGACACAGCCGCAGGTGGGGCTAAGCCAGTGAGGGAGGTGGGAGGTGGGAGGAGGAGGAGGAGGCTGCTGACCAAGCAGCACCTCCACACGGAGGCTTAAGAGCTATTTGAGTGCTGCCCGCTAAGCCCTAATCCTCCACGGCCAAGTCGAGCCCCGCGGCTGGCGTCCCAGAGGGGCTGGGGGGGCCTGCACCTCGTGGCTCCTTACAGCTTGGTGGGAGGGAGGCCAAGGGGCAGCGGCTCAGGTCACCTGCCCTCAGGGTGTGCTCTGTGCCCCTCTCTGAATGACCTGACCCAGGAGATGAAAGGGCTCAGTCTGAGGGCTGGACTCCTGGCCTCCGTTCTGGCTCTGTGAGGAGCCTCGTGTCCCCAGTAGTCAGAGGGGACTAAGGCCTCCTCATGGGGCCGAGAGGAGATGTTTCTCCACTGGACAAATATTTATTGAGCATCTGCTCTGGGTTTCGAATTCAGCTGTAGCAAAGAACAGGCCGAGCCGGCCCTGCCTTTTCGAGGGAGATGGGCAGTCAGTCCGGAGACACACAAGACCGTTGCTGGCAGTGATGCGTCCTGACGGCTGGGGGCCTGGGTGTGTAGCGCTGGGGGCAAGGGGTCTCTCCAAGGCTGTGAGTTAGGTGCTGAGACCTGAACGCGGTTCAGAAGAGGATGACGCTTTCGGCAACGCTCACTGATCACTTCCAGGGAACTGAGGCACAGGGGAGGGCAGCTGGGCTGCACCCAGGCCTGGTGGCCGCAGAGCCTCAGTCTGGGTGTAAGGGGAGGTGGAAAGGTACCCAATGAAGGAGGATGGTGAGACCTGCACTGACAGGCCTGAAGGTCCGTGAGCCCTGGTGGGAAAGCAGGGCAGGTTTCCCCTGCAGGTGGGCATGGATCCCCACGTTTCCTAGTCCCGGGAAGCTGAGAGCCCTTCCCGGGCTCTCATGGTGACCGAGAGCCACAGGCTTGAGCCCACTGCCACCCCCAGCCCCACCACTGCTGCCCAGGCCTGCGGATTCAGCCCAGGGCCTTTTCCACCCCCCAGTGCAGCCCTCTTTTGGGGTGGTGTGGATGACGCAGGCCTTCCTGAGTGCTGCCTTTGGTGCAGGAGGGAGGCCAGGCAGGTTGTAGCTGGGCTGGCACTGGTTTGTCACGTGACCGGGGCACTTCCCTGCCAGCTCGGGGCCTCGATCTCCCTACCTGCAAAATTCAGCGTAGGTGACTTCTAATGACCTTCCAGCTCACTCCGTGAGCCGGTTCCTCTGAACAAAGAGTATTATTTGCTTAGAAGAATACTTTGTTGTGTGTTACAGAACAGGGCTCTGTCACCTCAGGGGTGGCCTTTTACTCACCATCTCCTCTCCCTGTGAGGGTGGGGTTATTAGACTCTTATGAATGAGGAGTCTGAGTTGTTGACAAGGGAAGCACTCCCTGACGTAACCCAGATCCATTCTGTTAGTCCACAAATACTTACTGAGCACCTACTGTGTGCCAGGCTTTGGCATTCTTCAGTGAACAAGACAGAAGTGCCGGCTCTTTCTACTTCAGAGGAAACGGTTCAGATGCACTTGCTGTGTGCCAAGCTGGGGGTCTAGGCCTGTGGTGAGCAAGACAGACCCCATCCTACCCCCAGGGGCTCATACTGCAGCCTGGGAGATGGACAAAAACACACGAACAGAATATGAATTAAAAGCTTCCAGGTTGTCATAAGCATTAGAAGGTAACAAACAAGGTCCTGAGGTTGAGGGTCAAGGGCTCAGCCCGGCCAGGGTGGGGCTCTGTGGGCCCCTCTTGACCCAGGGTATCCAGTGTTTCTCCCTCTGGCTGGCCACCAGGGGCCGTGTCAGAGTCAAAGGCTTCACCTTGACCTCATTAGCGATGGGCCTAATCACTGGGTCAAGCGCCTTAAACTTGGAGAGGACGCACCCCACCCGCCCAACATGCCTGCCTCCTGCTTATTCCTCCAACACACATTTCACCAGGCCCTGACACTGCCCAAGACAGGCAGGGCTCTGGAGCCCAAGGTGGGCTGGAGGGAAGGGGCACTTTTCTGAGCAGATAGGTACAGGCATCCCAGGTGGGAAAAGAGTCAGTGCAAGAGAGCTTATGGGAGTGAAATCTCAGAGACCGGGACACTTCCTGGCCGGCCTTGTATTCTCAGCCTCAGGGCCTTTGCACTTGCTGTTCCCTCTGCCTGGACATCACCCCCCAGATCTCAGTGGGGCTGGCTCCTTCCATCACTGTGTTCTCAGAGAGGCCTTCCTGGGTTGCTCTAGGCAACAGTGTGTTGGGAGTGAGTTACCATCTGATCTTATCCTGTTGTTTGTTTCATTACTTTTTTGTGGGGCCCTTCCTGCCCTCACAGAAAGACACTTCCTACAGCCAAGGGCTTGGTCCTTCTTGTTCACTGTGGCTCCCAGAACTGAACACCCTGTGTGGAACAGGGTACAAATTTATGGTGGTCCTCAAAAACCCCACAACTGGGCTCCCAGCTGCCCCATTTCATTCCTGGGAGGTGTCCTTGTGCTCCTGTTACAGATGGAGCCTCCATTTGCCCCCAGAGCTCATCCCACTGTCGTGGGCCTGCCCTCATGAGGTTGCATCCAAGGCCCATGATCCCAGTCCAGCCTGACCAGACACCCCTGGTCCTTCCCTGTGTGCAGAGTCCAGCCAGTCCCGTTGCCTTCACTCCCCTTCACCAGGAGTGTCCAGGACCACACCTGCCATGCTCACTGCAGCGGTCTGGTGCCCAGTACAGGCTTGGCACAGTTTCCATCCTGGATGCAAGACCTTGCTCAGGAGCCCAGAGAGCCTCTGTCCCCTCCCTGCTTCAGTCACCCCCACCCTTGTTTCCCTCCTCCATCCTCATGCTCTTCAACCCACCTTTGGGGGCTTTTGAGCCACCTTTCTGTCCCCGAGATCTGCCCAAGGCATTGCCCACAGCCCCTGGATAAAGCCCCTGGCATTCAGCCCCACCAGAGTTGGCCACAGCCTTCATGCGGCCACACCCCAGACAGGCCTCAGGCCTCTGCCCAGCCTTTGCCTTCAGTCTACACTGTCTTCCCCACTTGGCAACCTGGCAAAGTGCCCCCATCCCTCAAAGACCCTAACGTGGCCTCCCTGGACACCTCTTGCAGGTGGGCAGCCTCCCCTCCCTGGGCTGGGAGCTGTTCTCCCCACACAGGAGTCCTCTGCCTGTAAGCTGCTCCTTCCTCTAGCTTTGTGTCCCCAGTGGCCTGCACATAAGTGTTTGATGAATGAGTGAGTGAGTGGATTTTAATTCAGTGCAACAAATGGTTATTGAACTCCTGGGCAATGCTGGGCTTTGTGTCTGGCACAGGGAGCGCCCCAGCTGGCAGGACATCCCTGCCCTCGTGAAGCTCATAACCTGGCATATGGGTAGCATCCGTATCCGCTGAGCCAGTGGGTGACTTGTTGGGGAAGGAAGAGGAGAGGGGCTGAGTGAGGGGATGAGAGACAGAACAGCCAGAGCCTCTGCCCTCTGGGAGCTCGTGGTCCAGTGGGGAGGAAGGTGAAGTGTGTTGCACTGAGCCGGGGGAAGTGGGCGTGGAGTCAGAGGTCCCAACACCAGGCCAGGGCCACCAGCCTGAGATGACAGATTCCTCGGGGACAGGAGAGTTAGGGGTGGGCCTCCTGCCCTTTCCCAGGGTCCCCTGCCCCTCCCCTCTCCAACTGCAGCCTCCCACCTAGAGTCACCTTGGCCCCTCCTGGAAGCCAATTAGGCCCCTGGTTGCGGCAGTGGGGATTAATATGATTAATAACGCCCCCAATCGCCCAGGTGCTGATTCAGCCAGCAGCTTAGGGAGGGGAGGTCACTTCATAAGGGCCTGGGGGGGGGGTCAGAGGCTGGAGTTGTCCACCCGGAGCCCTGCGTGGCTGAGCTCAGGCCTCAGCAGTATCCTCAGGTTGCAGCTGCCGCGGGGCAGCCACACAGGCCGCAGCCATGAACGGGACGGAGGGCCCGGACTTCTACGTGCCTTTCTCCAACAAGACGGGCGTGGTGCGCAGCCCCTTCGAGTACCCGCAGTACTACCTGGCCGAGCCCTGGCAGTTCTCCATGCTGGCCGCCTACATGTTCCTGCTCATCGTGCTCGGCTTCCCCATCAACTTCCTCACGCTCTACGTCACGGTGCAGCACAAGAAGCTGCGCACGCCCCTCAACTACATTCTGCTCAACCTGGCCGTAGCCGACCTCTTCATGGTCTTCGGCGGCTTCACCACCACCCTCTACACCTCTCTGCATGGATACTTCGTCTTCGGGCCCACGGGATGCAATTTGGAGGGCTTCTTTGCCACCCTGGGCGGTATGAGCTGAGGCAAGGGTGGGCGGGGGGCACAGGAGCCAGAGGCGTGTGGGATTGGGGTCTGGGAACAGCCCCGGCCTTGGGGATGGGGGCTCTGAAGCCATTATCCAAAGCCCTCACTTGCTCAATTAACAAACACTTAATTGATGGTGAGCTAGGCTGCCGTTTGTTTTGGGTACGCTTTAACCCCGTGGCTCCCACTTGGCGTGGGACCATTGTCTTGCTTTCCAGCAAGGAAACAAGATGGGAGAAGTCAGGGGTCTTGCTGGGGTCACATCGTGGCACAGACAGAGCTGAGTTTCAAGCTCACATCTCTGTGGCCCCTCGGGCCATGTTCTGTTTCCCTCGGAGCAGCTGTGCTGGGTCAGACCCACAACAGGCACTGGGGATGGGGCCGTGCTCAGGGCTCCCAGCCTGGGGCAGGACCAGAGTCTCAATTCTCCAGTCACTGGACTTTGCCTGCCTGGGGCAATGGGCTCGGTCCCTCCACCATCATCTATCTGACTCCCTCCCAGGCCACCCCCCACCTCCCTGCCATGCTTGAATGCTCTCTGTGTGGAGAGGTCCATCCGTAGGGAGACACGAGACCTGTGTAGGGGCCTACAGCTTTGAATGACATTTTAAAATATTTTCTTTAACTGAAAAATTGATGAGGACGCTGCAGAGAGAACAGATCTCGTTTAGCAGATGAGAGGCCTGCGGTGTGGAGAAGGGCAAACTTACTTGGGGATGTGGCAGGGGAGTGACCAAAGCCTCGGTCCCCAGGCCCAGATCTAGGCATGTCCCCTCTGGGGACACGCAGCCGCTCAGGCAAGCAGCAAGCACGAGAGTTCATTATTACAAAGGCTGGGTGACAGGGAGAGCCTGGTGCCAGCCACAAGGATGCTCTGCCTCCTGTCTTCTTTCTCCCATGTGTGTCCAGGACGCTGCCTCAGCCCCATTCCCGGGGACTCTGGCCATCACTGGTTGTTTGTCACCTTCAGTGGCCACAGATCACCCAGCCTCAGGCCAGAAGGGAGCCACACGCAGGCAGACACGTGTCTGCTACAGCTGCTGTCCTGGGGTTCTCACTAGTGTTCCCTTTCACCGCAGAAATGGCCGAGCTTGGTCGATACATTCTATGGCCACCCTCCCTCTTGAGTTTCTTCGGTGCCGTGCAGGGCAGATGTCTGAATTCCACCATTATTTCCTCCTCCTTCCTTGGAGCAAAACATTATCCAGCTTCCTGGCTCCTAGGAGAGGGTCCCCCACACCCAGCTCATTTCACTTCCCTGAAGAGGGGAGGCCACTGCCCAAGAGGGAGGGAAGGACTTTCCACCCTGGGCCTCCACTGCCTCTGTGTTGCCTTTTGACAGGAACTCTGCCTTTGCCCCATGAAGGATGTATTCTGTAAAAACTCCCTCCAGGGCTCCCAGTCCTGCCGGGACCCCAAGACCTCATCTCCCTCACGAACCCAGAGCTCAGAGTGAGCTGAACATCCTGGGAGTTACTCGGCATGGCGTATCAGCCCCTCTCCCCACAGCGCCCCTTTCTCAGGCCCCTTTCCGCCTAAGGCCTCGCTCCAGGCCTGCCGTGGGTGCCTTCCTGGCCACCCTCTCCCTGTCAGGGAGGAGCCCCCCTCCTTAGACAGACAGGTCCAGGCCTGCGGCGGGCTGACTGACGGGTGACTGCCTTGCAGGTGAAATTGCCCTGTGGTCCTTGGTGGTCCTGGCCATCGAGCGGTACGTAGTGGTGTGTAAGCCCATGAGCAACTTCCGCTTCGGGGAGAACCACGCCATCATGGGTCTCGCCTTCACCTGGGTCATGGCTCTGGCCTGCGCCGGGCCCCCTCTTTTCGGCTGGTCCAGGTAATGGCACTGAGCAGAAGGGAAGGAAGGGTCTCCGGGGCTCTTCACAGGGTCCCCCAGCCAGGGGGGCTGTCTGGTTCCAGGCCCCAAGGTGGCAATTGTCAGGGGGTTGAGGTTTAGGGGGGGAAGAGAGGGTCAGCCCCTAATGTTGCTACGGGGCTTGTCCCGCCTCCTGAGTCCCCTGGTCAAGGAGACTCCGAGATGCCCCAACTCTTCACCTTGGCTGTGCCCCTAATCTTCGACTAAGCCAGGTCCAGATTGCAATCCTCTGATCCACTGCCCCACGGACAGCTCCCTCTGACTTTAGGCCTCCACCCTCCTAGTGCACGTGTGACATTGGAGCCCCCGGGAACAGGTCCTGTCCAGCCTCTAGGCTGTTATCTCCAAATGGGGCTGAGATGAGACCAGGGTGGGGAAGACAGTAGTTTGGGAAACTGGACTAGTGACTCTGTAGGTTCCCAGAGGCCTCATGTCCCTCTGCTTCCAGGAAACCCCATTCTCTCTCCCCTGTTGTCCTCTCTCGGTCTCCCTGGGGTCAGTTTTTTGCCCCTTGCTGAATTTCAGCCCATCCACCTCTGGCACCCTGCCCTGTCTTCTCCAGCTGGCCCAGTTACGTGCTGGTGGGTGCAGCCTTACAGGGTTTCCAAGGTCGGACCAGGGTCACCGTCCTCTGAAATCACTGAAGCATCCTAATGACATGCCCTTGGGGCCTCTTGTTTACAGAAACTGTACAAAGATCCCTTAGTTACCCCTTGTGCCCCTCTTTGGCCTAGAAAATACTCTTACCCTGTGGTTAGTAAGACTCGGATTTGTACCAATGGCCTCAAATACAGAGCTTGGAATCTTTTCCCTTCTCCCCACCAACCTCTGCCTGGCATGGCCCGAGGCCTGGCCTCTGGCCTCTAGGGGGCAACAGGCCTGTTGAAGAAGCCCCGTGTGGGTCAGCAGGTCAGTGGGGCGGCAGTGTGGGCGCAGGGGTGAGAGACTGGGAGAGACTGGCAGGGGCGGGGGGGGGTGTCTCATGATAACATGGCGCCAAATGGTGACACAACTTTTCACGGGTGCATTTGAATCCCTTATCTCAATTGATTTGATTCTCACAGTCACACAGCAAAGGAGAGGTTTAATTATCCCCATTTTACAGGAAGGGAAAGTGAGGCCCAGAGTGAGACCAGCCCCAGAGCAGACATATTGGCCGAGCCAGGACTCTGGTCAGCTGGGCCTGTTCCCCAGCCCCTCACGCATGGGTCTCCCTTCGCGCCTCGCTGTCCCGCCCCGCCGTCCTGGCCCTGCCCCCGCCGGTCCTCAGGTACATCCCGGAGGGCATGCAGTGCTCGTGTGGAATCGACTACTACACGCTGAAGCCGGAGGTCAACAACGAGTCGTTCGTCATCTACATGTTCGTGGTCCACTTCACCATCCCCCTGCTCATCATCTTCTTCTGCTATGGGCAGCTGGTCTTCACAGTCAAGGAGGTAAGTTCCTGTGCTGGGCGCTGGGGACGTGCGCCTTGATTGGGTCGAGTCCAGCCCCCATCTCTGAGAAGCCTCAGTCTGGACACCAGGCCCTGTGTCCCTGCAGGCAGCTGCCCAGCAGCAGGAATCGGCCACCACACAGAAGGCCGAGAAGGAAGTCACCCGCATGGTCATCATCATGGTCATCGCGTTCCTGATCTGCTGGGTGCCCTACGCCAGCGTGGCGTTCTACATCTTCACCCACCAGGGCTCTGACTTTGGCCCCATCCTAATGACCATCCCGGCATTCTTTGCCAAGAGTTCCTCCGTCTACAATCCTGTCATCTATATCATGATGAACAAGCAGGTGCCTGTTGGTGGGGCGGGAGGTTCCAGGTCCCCCAGGCTGTAGGAAGACAAGCTATATCCTTGACTGAGCCTCAGTCTTCCCACCTGCAAATGGGCAGGGGAGTTGGTCTCCCCAGGGCATCAGAATCATCTAGGAGAGATGCAGATGCCTGGGCCCTGCCCAGACCTGCTAAATCAGAAGCTCAGGGTGGACCCAGGAACCTGCATTTCTAACAAGCCGTCCAGGTGACTCTGATGCTGGCGCAGGAATGAGAAGCGCCAGTCCAGGTGGTTCGGGGGCCCACTTTAAAATTTAAATGGCCAAAGTCCCAAGCCTGGGAATGGGTGCCAGTCTCTGAAAGCTGAACAGGGAGCTAAAAAGTCTTGCTCTGAGAGATGAAGGGACAAAGCGATCCTTTAACGTAAACCAGTAGTTCCTCTGCAGAATCCATGATCCAGTGGGGAAATCATGGAGTCAGTCATGTTGGCTTCAAATCCCAGCTCTGCTAGTTTCTGCTGTGTGACCTTGGGCAAGTCACTTTCCTTCACTGGGCTTCAGTTTCTTCATCCACAGGAAGGATGAAATCTAAACTCTTGGGTTAAATGAGATAATTTACAGATAGCCCTTGGCACACAGAGGGCATCATGGAATGTCACCAGTGACAAAGACCCTGTGGGTTTGGTCCTGGCATCTCCAGGTGGGGTCGAGGATGCTTAGTGAGTTCCTCCAGGGAGCCATCTGCAAGGGGAGTGGAGGCTGGAGGGCCAGAAGCAGGAAGCGGGTGGAGGCAAATCTCTGACCACGCCGGTTTGCCGCCCTCACCTTGGGGCACCCTGACCTTGACTCATGCCATTCCTTCCAGTTCCGGAACTGCATGCTCACCACCCTCTGCTGTGGCAAGGTCCCGTTCGCTGAAGAAGAGGCCTCCACTGTCTCCAAGACAGAGACCAGCCAGGTGGCGCCAGCCTAAGCTCGGCCAAGGACTCTGTGGCCAACTGTAGGAGTCTCCCAACCCCGCCCCACCCCAGCCACCACCGCCCCACCAGGAGCCGTGCCTGTCGGAACCAGGTCACACAGGCTCCCTGTGTTTAAACAAACAAACAAAAAGAATTAATGAGAGAAAAATAAGGCTCCTCAGCTGGCGGGGATGGCCTGATCTGGAGTTCTGATTTCCCAGGGGCGGGTGGGGTCCAGACCCCTCGTCTCCCCAGCTCACCTCTCAGGAACACAAGAACTCTTGCTCCAGAAACGTGCTCCAGCTTAGGGATAAGTGTCTAGTGCAGAGTGGGGCACACAGTAGGTGCTTAATAAATGCTAGCTGGCTGAAGGAAGGAATGAGTGGAGGGATGAGTGGGGGGTGAGTGGGCAGGGGAGCATATCCATCCCTTCGGAGCCACCTTAGCAGCAGCAGCTCATCCTGGCTTGTGACCTCAAGCGGCCGTCTCCCTCCCTGGGCCTCAGAAAACGGAAATCCCAAATCCCAGGCCCAGCCGACACACAGCTGCTGTGAAGATCCAATGAGATTGTGTGTGTGTGTGTGTGTGTGTACGTTGTAAATGAATGGTAAGGAGCCGTGCAGGCTGTAGTGAACATTATGAATAGTGTCAGTTAATGTAATTAATTCATTACGATGATCATTTCCTCTGGATAGTGACCATTTTGAGATTGGGTAAGGCCCCAAGCATCCAGCCTCAGCAGGTTTTTAAAAATTAGCCGGATGTCAAGGCCAGACCAGGGCCGGGGGTTGGGCCACAGGGAGGGACAGTTAAGGAAATGCAGAATGCAGTCATCAGGCCTGAAAAACAACATCGGGGGACTGGAGTCTGGGACCAAGGCCTGGGGTTCCCCCTCTGGCAGGAGCCTCAGGCCCGGGACACCCCTTGCCCACGTGGCCCAAGGAGAGACAAGCCTTTCTCCCAGCTTCTGCAAACCAATTGTTCTGCTGCCCAGCACCTGGGCCACAGCATCTCGGCCAGTAAGGAGCTTCTAGAAGCCGTGCTCACCTCCCCACATTTAATGAAGAGCTGAGCCCACAATGCCACCCTTGTCTCAAAGAGCTTAGAAACAAATAGTGGGAAATCCAGTGGGGCCACCTACCCTGGGCACGTTCAGAGGTCTCAGATTTCAGCCCTTTTGCTGCGCGAGCCTTCGGCAGTCTGTTCTCCCCTCTGGGGAGTCCTTGCTGAGAATCAGGCTGGAACTCTGGGCCGTCAGAACTGAGCTGCCCCAGTCACTACTCATTCCTCCTCCACATAACCAAAGCTGGAAGCTCTCCCCCCCAGCTCTGCTGGGAGACCAAGCAAACTGGGGCATTAAAAGCTCAGCTCCTGTACTTGCTGTTCGTGGTGGTGGTTTTAGTCGCTCTCAAGCTCTTTGTCTGCAGGATGGATTGGAACTGGGCCGTGTCCACCCGCCCCTGACTCTGGGCTGCCTGGTTGGGCAACCAGCAGAGCCCCCTGGGGGAATGAGGTTGGGAAAAGCCCCAACTTTGGAGTTACAGAGACCCAGGTGACCTGTGAAACTGTGAGCAAGTTTTGTCACCTCTCCGAGCCTCCTTAAAACTGGAGGAAAAGGAATCTTAAAACTGATCTTGGCAGGTGGACGTAGCTCAGTGGTAGAGCACATGCTTAGCATGCACGAGGTCCTAGGTTCAATCTCTAGTACCTCTGTTAAAAAAACAAAACTAAACTAATCAGAAAAACTGACCTTGACAGGATTTGATGAGATCTCAGACTTCACATGGCCAGCCTGCTTCCTGGCACACAGCAGACAGACGGAGACTCTGGTCATTACTGGGGCCTCGGCTCAGAGCTGACCGTACCAGGGGCGTCATCTGCAAGGGGAACGGGATGGAGATGTAGTCCCCATGTTACCCTCATCCTCCAGGTGGGAAAGGGTGGCAGGAGCCCGAGGAGGAAGATCCCCCAGGTCCACGGAGGGGCTGAGGCAGCTAATACCCAGGATCTCTGTCGTTGCCCCTCTGTCTCCCTCCGTGAGGTCAGTCAGGATTCCTTTGGCTGCAAGTGACAGGAAATCCAATTCAATAGCCCTGAAGTAAAAGGGAGAAATTATTGGCTCCCATAAATGAAAATCTCAGGGCTTCAGGCACAGCTGGATGCAGGTGCTCAGATGATGTCATCTGGTTTCCATGTCTCCCCTTCTGTCTGTACTTTCTTCTGTGTTGGCTTCATGCAAGGCTGACTGTTCCCAAGAGGTGGCAGAAAGGCCACCAGCAGTTCCAAGCTCAGCAAGCCCTGCAGGAAGTGGGGCTCCTCTTTCCCGTCTGTTCTAGCAACGGCCCCAGAGAGGGCTCTCACTGGCCAGGCCTGGGTCACCTGATTGCCTCTCAGCCTATCACCGGGCTGGGATGGGGATTCATCCTCTGACTGGCCAGGCCTGGGCCACCTGATTGCCTCTGCAGCACAAGGTAGAGTTACCTCACTTAAACCAAGTGGTCTGAGGGTGGGGACAGACAGGAAGGAGCCCAAGGAAACCCCAGGGGGTCCTTACCAGAAGGAGGATGGCGGAGGCAGGGTGGCCAGAACCAACAGCGGCCCCGAGGGGATGGAATCCAGCTAGTCCAGGCCTCCCTCCCGCAGCGGGGACAGGAGAGTCCCACGGTCGGCCCCGCGGCTCTCACCCTCCACTTCAGATGCTGCGCGGGACCAGGCGCGGCAGTGGGACGGACAGAGGCTCTGCAGCTGGTCTGCCTTGCAAGCAGCCCTGTCCCCTCACTCCCACACCTCAGTCCACTTACTCTGAGGAGTGGGATGTTTGTCTCAGCCTCACATCCAGAGAAAAAATTTACTCTAAAACCAGAACATTCTCCGCCTTTCCTGGTAGAGAGAAAAGCCGCCTTACTTCCGTAACGTACTCCTTACTCACTCTTGACCGGACGCTGCCGGTGGGGAACCGCCGTACGTAAAGGGGAAGGGCTGCGGCCTCAGGCCAGCGAGAGGGCATTGCCCACCTCAGCTCCAGGCTCCAGGCAGCCACCAGGGGTATGGAATGCTGTTGTCTGCAATTGTATCTCCGCTCAACCCAACCTAAGAAAGCCGACCCTGGGCCAGGACGTGCTAGGGACTCAGAGATGGACTGGAGGGAGCAAGTCTCTGGGCTGCGACCTGGCCAGTCTCAGGGCCACAGAGCTCTCACCCCTGACCTTGCCTCTGGGAGGAGAGAGCATGAGCCCCCACCCCAAGCCAGCAGAGCCTGAGGACAGCCTGCCCCCTGCCCCTAGAAGAGTCTCCCACTCCTGACACCCAAGGTGTCCCAGGGGCACAGCAGGTGCCTCTTCCAGCTGTGTGACCTCGAGCCCAGTCACTCAACCTCATTAGACCTCAGGCCCCTCAGCTTTAAAGGGGAGAATCATTCCAGTTGGTGGACTCATCTAAAGGGGCTGAGATTGTTGGTACAAAGGATGAAGTGCATAGTAGGCATGCAGTAAACGTGAGCTCCCTTCCCAGGGACATGAGGCACGTTCAAAGCAGCAGCCCCTGGAGACAGACGCACAGAGAGAGTAAAATCATGGAGGGGTCTCAGGAAAGGCGGAAACAAGTACTTACTGGCCCCAGCATTCATTCTCCTTCTTTCTATTAGTATTAGCCCCCAAGTTCTAGCTGGGCACCTAGCTACCCAGCACAAGACTGCCTCTCCCAGCATCCCCTGCACCTGCAGTGGCGTTTAGGTGACAGTAAATTCTGGCCAAAGGAGTATCATCAGAAGAGATATGTGCAGCCTCTGGGCTGTGCCTTTCAGAGAATGGTGGTGTCTGCCCGTCTTCTCTTCTTTCCTTCCTAGCGGCTGGAATGTGGTCATGACGACCAGCGCTGCAGCAGCTTCTTGGAACATGAGGTAGAATCTGTGGGCAGAGAATGGCAGAGAAAGGAGGAGCCTGGGTCTCCCATTCTGCCTCACCAGCACTGCAACTCAGACTTGAAGGTTTCATGACAGAATGGTCTCGTGGCTTCTTAGTGAAGCCACTGGTGTTTTGGATTTATGGCTGGTTCTCAACTATAACAGAGGGCTTCCAGGTTGCAGCCCAGGGTCCGGCCTCAGGAAGATCTAACATGGGTCCTCTCTGATCTTTTGCTTTTTCATGTATAAATACAACAGTGAATATAAAATATGTATATGGACCATCAACACGGTGGCTCTTTCTAACCTGCCCTCTGTGCGTTTATTGATCTAGAGTCAAGGATGTCCTCGGGCTACAGGGGCCAGAGTTACACAAAACAGACTCTGCTCCAGAGAGTTTAGGACGCTAACCTGCAGAACTGGAAGGTCCCGTGTAAGATGGCCCCATTCAATGTTCCAAGGTGGCAAAAAAAGGTTTTGGCAAAACTCAAATTTCAGACAGGCTTCAGTGAAAGCGCCTCACAGGCACTCCAGGCAGCCCGTCCTCTCTCCAGCAGCCCGATCCTCACAGCCATCACTTCCCTGTGAAAAGGCAACCCTCTGGGAGAATTTTTAGATCACGCAGCATATTTAAGAACATCTTCCCTCCAAACGCAGAACTCGCTCCTGGCACAGCCCTGGAGCAGGGCTTCAGATGAAGCTTGTGGGAATGTTTGCATCACCGAGTCTTTATTTCTCAGTTCTTGGAAATGTGATCAAAATTGCTGCCCTGTTTGCACCAGCTTCCACGTGTCTCTTTGCCTTTTTTCGTCTCCTGATGGTTTCCAGGCCTCCCTCCACTGAGCCGAGCTGGGCTCTAGAACCGGGGCTTCCACAGCAGTGGGTGCTGAGCACCTACTGTGTGCCGGGCCCCGTGCTGGGCACCAGCGAGACCTCTAGGGACAAGAAAGATGCAGTCCCACCCTCCCCAACGCCCTCCCAGAGCTCAAGGGCTAGCGCCGAGACAGGTGAGGCAGAGTCTAACTCGGGGTGCTGGAGGCTCCCACACAGCAAGCTGAAGGGCTGCAGCAATCAGAAAAGGGGCCCCTAACCTCCTGGGGTGTCAGGGAGGGCTTTCCTGAGGAAGCGACATCTATACTGAGGCCAAAATGATGAGTGAGAAACAGTCCAGGAAAGGTAGGTGGGGGTAAAGGAAGCCCTTCTAAGAAGAATGTATCAGCTGGCTTGTTCTGTGTGACATACGACCCCCGAACCTCACGCTTCAAACAACACACCGTGTGTTGTTGCTCATGACTCTGTGGGTCAGCCGGGCAGTTCTGCTGACCCGGACCAAGCTTGGTTTATCTCTTCTGGGCTCATCTGTGGTCAGATGGAGGGCTGGCCAGTTGGCCAGCTGTGGGCTGGGCAGCAGGGGTGGCTGGGCCATGGGCCCCTCAGCACCCAGCAGGCGTGCTCACATGGGACTGGGGCTGGCATAACTCAGTCACTTGCACCGTCCTTGGTTGGTGAAAGTAGGTCACAAGGCCAGCTCACATTTAAGGGGCGTGGGAGGAGCTGCAAAGTTACCCGGGCATCTAAGTGGCTGCCAATTCACCTTCCCAGGGGCTGTGCATTTCTTTACACCCTGGACGCTCAGGATCGATGGATATTTAAATATTTGTATCCTACTGGGTGTGAAATAGCATGTCATCCTTTTAAATGGCTGCAGAGTATTCTACAGTAAGGGAGCAATTCAGCCAGGCTCCGAGTGATCCATTTGGAAGTTAGTTCTTTTTTTTTCCCTTTTCCAAATAACGCAGCAATTATTTTTCTTCTAACTATTGCACTTCTAGGAGAGAGAAGAGGAGTTGCTAGGTTCAAGGGAATACTTTCAACATAGGCTGCCCTCAAGTTATAAGCCTGGCAGAGACAGTGAGGGCCTGGCTCCCAGCATCCTTGCCAACACTTTGTCTTCAATTTTTATGAGTTTGATGAGAAAATAATATTGTTGTTTCCACTTTAATTTTCCTGAGTACCAAATAAGTCAAGAAGATTTTCTAGTGTTTATCAGCCTCTCTGGTGAATCCATATTCTTTGTCCATTTTCCCAGTGGACATTAATTTTTTATGGAGACATTTGATAAGTAATTTTATTTAAAAACTGCTCATTTATCCCTTTAAAATTGCTTCTTATAAAACAAAAAGAAAGAAAAGGAGGCTGCAGGTTGACCTGATAGTGTCTGCTCCAGGCAAATCCTCTGGTTGGTCCCCAGCTGCTACTTCTTGAGACGCCGAGGCCAGCAGTGGGCCAGGAACAGGCGGGGACACTGGGGCAGTGGGCTTGGAGGGCCTCGCTGGGCGGGGGGGGGGGGGGGGGGGCTTCCTCCACAACCCAGGTGTACCTAATTCTCCATCTGCATCTCTAGGCTCTGCTGGGCAGAGGGCCCAGGAAGGATCAAGTGTCTCAGCCCCCATCATTTTTCCATGGGGGCCGAGACCCAGAGAAGTCGAGAGTCTCACCCAAGGTCACACAGGAGCAGGTGGCCAAGCTGGGGCGTCAGCACACAAGGCAGGGCTGCAGGGCCCCCTCCAGCCCTCCTGCCCAATCAGCTCAGAGCCTCTGGCCCAATCAGGGGCTAATTGGAGTGGGCCGGCTGGGCTGCTAGTATATAAGAGGAGCAGGCAGGCCTGGGAGCGCACGCCTGGGGACGGGTCACCGGCATCTGCCTATGCAATGGCTCCCGGGAGCATCGCCTCCAGTGATACCTCCTCAACCTCCTCGGCCTCCTCTGCCCCCACGGTGGGGTTGTCCAGGTCATCTGGGTCTGAAAAGCCAGGTGAGCAAAGGGAGTGGCTCCTCCCTCAACCCCTCGAGCCCGTTCCCTGGGTGTCCTGGACCCCTCCTTTCCTTGCCTCCTCCCCCTCCTCCTCCTCTCCCAGTCTGGCCCAGGCTCCCGTCCTAGAGGCAGAAAAGCTGATGCCAGAGGTCGTGGGGCCGGGGAAGAGGGCAGAGCGGGGCCTCCCCAGCTGGAGCCCATATACTGTGGGCGGAGGGCTGCTGAGTGGCTGCACCTGCAGGGCAACTAGTTGCAGGATCAGACTCGGAGCAACAAGCAAGCAAGCGAGCGTTTGACATGGGGCTGGGCTTTGGATTTAGGGCTGCGTCCCAGTTTTCAGTAAACAAACAACGCCTCAGGGATTCTCTGGACATGGGGTCCACTGAGGCAAAGAGACCTGATTCGTACCTCCAGGACCTCCCAGACCAGTAGGCAAGCCTGCCTCGTTAACAATGCCATTTGATAATGTGGTGTGTGCTTCAGTGGAGGGAACCCCAAGGGCTGTAGGAGCTCAGAGGAGTCGGCTAACCCCCTCTGGGAAGCCAGGGAAGGCTTCCTGGAGGAGGTGACCCCTGAAGGCAGGTGGCAGGGACAAAGGGGATATAGACAGAGGAACGTTCAGCCTAGGGCACAGTATAGCTTGGGATTGGCTGAACTCTAGTGATATTTACGGTAGCTGCCTGCTGGGGCCCTTGCCCTGTTTGTGGGCCACCCCCTGGTTTGCTCCTACCCCTGACTCCCCACCTTTTTTTTTGAGTACCCTCATCTTGATTTGGGAAGGGGAGAAAGGGAATTCTGGATCTCCCGCCCCACCCTGCGGAGGAGGGATAAGCCTCACCCAGGAAAAAATGAGGGCAGGGAAGAAATGTTCTGTTTGCAGAGGCTTCTTTTGGAAGAAGAGGGGGGTCCCAGGTGCCTGGGGTGCACAAGGCCGAGTTGCTCAGCCTGACTTGGGAAGTCAGGACCGGTGTTGAAATCGCGGTGCTGTTTGGGCGGGTGACTGAGAGCTGCCTGGGCAACCACGGAGGAGAAAGTCTGCCCACCCAGGTCGAGGGAGCAGCATAGCATGGGCAAAGGCCCGGAGGGGAGCAGGCCCGTGAAGGCTAGGGGCAGAGCTGGGGGGCAGTGGGGATGGCACAGCCGCTGATTATATTGGGCCTCCAAGGCTGAGATCAGGTGTGTCTGCCCTTGAACTGAAGGTGGGCACCTTCCTGGGGGAGACAAGATGGAGCAAATGTTCGGGGGAGCCGTGAGTTCTGTTCTGGACATCTTGGTATACAGCAGGCATTGAATAACTGCGGAATGAGGGACTGAATACAGCCGGAGGGGCGGGGGGGTAGGAGACTTGGGGCTGGCTCCCTGGGACAGGGCAGGGGTCAGAGCTGTCCCCCCAGGCCAGGAGCCTCCAGAAACTAACACTGCAGCTGGGGGTGCTCAGACCGCCTTAGGGCCCCCTCCCCACTGTGGGAGATGCGGGATGGGAAGGCTGAGGCCCGGAGGGGAGAGTGAGGCTCCTGAGGTCCTCACTGACCTCAGACTTACCCATACACAGGCTTTGGCCCTAAAATGAATGTCCTCAGGCATTTCCTGGCCAGGAGGCAAGGGACGTTGAGTTGGATTAGGTCTCTTTACAATTTGTGCTGAGTTCCAGGGTTTACAGGTGGGGTTCTTCCTACTTTAAAATGTGTTTTTTTAAATAAATATATGTGTATTTTATTGAAGTACAGTCAGTTTACAATGTTGTGTCAATTTCTGGTATACAGCACAGTGCTCCAGTCATACATGAATATGTATGTACTTGTTTTCATATTCTTTTTCACCATAAGTTATTACAAGATATTGATATAATACAGTTCCCTGTGCTATACAGTGTGAACTTGTTTATCTATTTTGTATATATTATTCAGTATCTGCAAATCTCAAACTCCCGGTTTATCCCTCCCCACCCCCTTCCCCCCGGTAACTATAAGTTTGTTTCCTGTGTCTGTGAGTCTGTTTTGTAAATAAGTTCATTTGTCTTTTTTTTTTTTTTTAGATTCCACATATAAGTGATATCATATGGTATTTTTCTTTCTCTTTCTGGCTTACTTCACTTAGAATGACAATCTCTAAATCCATCCATGTTGCTGCAAATGGCATTATTTTATTCTTTTTTATGGCTGAGTAGTATGCCATTGTATAAATATACCACATCTTCTTTATCCAGTCATCTGTCGATGGACATTTAGGTTGTTTCCATGTCTTGGCTGTTGTAAATAGTGCTGCTGTGAACATTGGGGTGCATGTATCTTTTTGAATTAAGTTTCCCTCTGGATATATGCCCAGGAGTGGGATTGCTGGATCATATAGTAAGCCTATTTTTAGTCTTTTGAGGAATCTCTATATTTCCCTTAACAGCTGCACCAAACTGCATTCCCACCAGCAGTGTAGGAGGGTTCCCTTTTCTCCACACCCTCTCCAGTATTTATCATTTGTGGATTTTTTACTGATGGCCATTCTGACTGGTGTGAGGTGATACCTCATTGTAGTTTTGATTTGCATTTCTCTGATAATTAGCAATATTGAGCATTTTTCCACGTGCCTGTTAGCTATTTGTATGTATTCGCTGGAGAATTGCTTGTTTAGGTCTTCTGCCCATTTTTGGATTGGGTTGTTTGATTTTTTTTTAATTATTAAGTTGTATGAGCTGTTTATATATTCTGGAAATTAAGCCCTTGTCAGTCTCATCTTTTGCAAATATTTTCTCCCATTCTGTATGCTGTCTTTTTGTTTTGATTATGGTTCCCTTTGCTGTGCAAAAGCTTATAAGTTTAATTAGGTCCCATTTGTTTATTTTTGCTTTTATTTCTACTGCCTGGGTGGACTGCACTAGGAGAACATTGCTGAGATTTATGTCAGATAATGTTTTGCCTATGTTTTCTTCTAAGAGGTTTATAGTGTCTCATCTTATGTTTAAGTCTTTGAGCCATAAAATGTGGTTTTTTTTAAATACATATTTTAGCCACTTGATTACTTTGAGTCTTCAGTTTTTTTGCAAATTGATTAGAAATTAACATTTCTAAACACTACATTTAAATTGGGTTTCATATTTAAACCAATTGTATACCTTTACCATGTGACAGCCACTTCTCACCCTTTCTCCCTCTTTGCCCCTTGATCCTTTTCTCCTTGGCAACTTTTGGGGAAAAACAGCCTATTGAGATATCTCAGTAATTCACATGCCATGCGATTCGCCCACTGGAAGTGTACAGTGACGTTTAGCATAGTCACAGTTCTGTACCTGTCCCCACAGTCAACTTTAGAATATTTTCTTCCCCCTAAAAGAGAGCCTGTCCCAGTTAGCAGTCACTCCGCATCCTCACCTGCCTCCCAGCCCCTGGCAACCAGTAATCCACTACCTGTCTCTGATTTGCCCTTTCCAGTCTTTGCATATAAACTAAGTCACACACTTGCATGACTCTTCGCGACTGGCTTCTTTCACTCCACATGATGTTTTCAAAAGCACTTCATTCCTTTTTTGGCTGGACAGCGCTCCACTTCATGGCTGTACCCCATCGTGTTTATCCACCCATTCGTTTATGGACTTTCGGCTTTGTTTCTGCTTTTGGGCTTTTAGAGAGGATGCTGCTATGAACATTGGTGCACACATTTTTGTGTGGACGTATATTTTCTTTTCTCTTGGGCATATACCTAGGAGTGAAATTCTTTTGTTACTTTTTATGATGAAAACTTTCAAACGGATACAAAAGTAGAGTGGTTGATACAGTGACCCCCCCACCCCATACTCCACCCCCTGGACCCATCATCCGACTCCGACAGCTAAATGCTCATGACCACCCTTGTTTCACCTACTGCTCTATTTCAAAGCAAATGCCAGACCTATCATTTCCCCTATAAACAGTCCAGTATTTATCTTGAAAAGAGAAGAACTTCTTACAAAATAATTGCAACACCATTAGCACACCGGAAACAGCATCATCCTTAATACCATCAAATATGCCAGTGTTCACCTGTGTCCAGGAGCCTTTTAGTCCCCAGTCGGATTGTTCGCGTGGAGCTCTGAGTCTGAGCGAGGCCCCCACGCTGCATTTGGTTGAAGGGTCCCTTCCAGCTCCTTCCTCTCTGGGCCCCTTCCACCTTCTTCCTCCTTGTTTATTTGTGGAGGAAACCAGGCCATGCGTCCTGGAGAGTTCCTCACAGTCTGGGTTTTGCTGAGCTCATGCCCATGGCCCTTGCATTTCCTGCAAACTTGTGGTTAGATCTAGACAACTGAGCTGATTTAGGTTTGTTTATTAAAAGAAATCTTTAATGTTTCCAGTGAGCTTGGTGGAGCGTGGAGCCCAGCCCCTCGGTGGCCCTGGGAGACAGTGGCCGGCCAAGCAGCGCACCCCGCCCTCTGCTCCCAGGCCAGTGGGCAGGGGCCCGACCTGGGCCAGGGGTGAGGGGCGTGTATTTGATTCCCTGGGCCGCTTGCCCCCACCCCACTGAGGGGCCTGGCCAGCACCGGGTGGGTGCATGTGTCATGGGCCCGTCCTGAGGGCGCTGTGGGCTGCGAGTGATGTCCTGCTGTCTGTCTGCAGGCCCGGCCCGGAGCGTCGCCCGGTTGCCCCGCCGCCACCCTCCGGTGCTGCGCATGGTGCTGGAGGCGCTGCAGGCCGGAGAGCAGCGCCGCGGCACCTCGGTGGCCGCCATCAAGGTTTACATCCTGCAGAAGTACCCGACAGTGGACGTCCTCCGGCTCAAGTACCTGCTGAAGCAGGCCCTGGCCACCGGCATGCGCCGCGGCCTCCTCGTCAGGCCCGCCAACTCCCGGGCCAGGGGGGCCACGGGCAGCTTCAAAGTGAGCCGCTGGGCGGGGGCGGGGGCGGGGGCCGCAGGGTGCAGCGAACTTGGCCCCGGGGCTTGAACTGCAGCCCTGTCTTCCCGGCCTCCGGCCTCCGTGTGCTCTTCCCCTGCCAGGAGGCCGCCTCCTCCTGCCTCCTCTTGTTCCTCCTCTGTCTTCACAGAGGCTCCCCCTCCCCTGGGAAGGGTGGAGTGTGTGTCCCATCTGAGCCCCTGTGTGGCCCTGGTCACTCTGCTGCGGCCACCTCTGTCCCTGTGGGGTGTGTTGAGTAATCAGAGACCATCTCGGCTGTGTTTGACTTCTGGGTCCTTGGTGTCCATGGCCCCTTCCTGAAATTCCTTACACGGATGGTGTAGACCCAACCTTGGGCTCTAGAAGGTCACAGAGTTGGGGTTTGCTCCCCAAGTTCTCTGGCTCCAGACCTGATGTATCCAAAACAGGGCTAACACCGCCCTGAGTCACCACATCCTCCTGTTTCAAGGGGGAGGGCCCCAGAGGCGACCTGTCCAGGGTCACTCAGAGCTAAGGGCAGATCTGGCACAAAGTCGAATCCCAGCATTGTAAAGGCCAGCTGCCACCAGGGAACCTTGGGGGCCCAGACATGAGGTCTGTCTTGTCACGACCGTGCCCCAGCATGAAGCAGTTCCTCTGACAGTTGCCGTGGAACGCCGTGGAACATTCTAAGCCTACGAATTACAACCCCTGTGGTAATGGGGTGGCTGAGCACAGGGAGTCCCTGCTCCTGGAACTCGGGGGCACTGGTCAGAGCTGGGACACCAGCCATGGCAAGGCCAGGTGCACAGGGTGCAGTGGAGGAGAGCAAGAGAGGCGCCGGGGGTGTGTGTGACTGGGAGCCAGCCAGGAAAGTGGGCCAGGGCGATGGGAGGCAGGGAAGGGTCTGGAGGGTGTGTGCTGGGGGTGGGGATTGTTTCTGGTCTTGGTGGGTCACGGGGAGCCATGAGGGGTCAGGGATGGCAGGGAGCAACGTCATCAGAGCCGAGTTCTAGAAGGGCAGGGACCACCTGTTTGCCAGGGACCCTTGAATCCCCCTACTTCTCACATTCCCCCAATGACCCCATCATTAAGATGGAAGATTGAGGCCGGGGGAAAGGGAAGACTTGGGCGAGCTGCATGGCTAGTGTCGGGGGGGGGGGCACTGGAGGAAGCTGTGCACTCCCAGCTGTCTGACCTCTAAGTTTTCTATGTCCAGCTGCGCAGAAGGGAGGCATGGGGACCCGGAGGTGTGGGCCAGGGAGGGGGAGTCAGAGCCACAGTCCATGGGGAGATGGGGGTGGTGGGTCAGGGGAGATTTGTAGATTAGCATCTCAGTGGCCCCAGTCAGGGCTCACACTGTGCACAATTTGCTCCCAGAAGCCTGGCTGTGAGGTTTCCAGGGGCAGGGGTATGGGATGTGGGAGGGAGTGTGCCTGTCCCCCCCGAATCAGGAGGAGCAATTTCACGGCCGCCTGCACAGGGAGGGAGAGGAACTTGGGTGAGTTTTGGAGACTGAGGTCCCCTAGCTCTGGCTCGGAGCCCCCTCCCTCAGGGCGCATGAAAGTGTGGAAGGCATGGCTGGCAGTTGGCATTTACGAGACGGTTTTGTGTCTTCTCCCCAAGCTCGTGGCCGCCTCCTTCACCCCCTCCTTTAGAATGGGGTCTTCTCTGAGCCTCACAGAGGGTGCACGGGTGTGAGACACCTGGACCTCTGCTTTCAATCCCACCCTGTCCTCTCCCTCACCAGTTAGTTCCCAACCACAAAAGGAAGATGCGGACCAGGAAGGCGGCCACCATGACTGCCCCCAGGAGACCTGCTCAAGCCAAGGGAAAGGACCCCAAGAAACCTAGTGGGGCAAAGAAGGTCCCTCCCAACCCAGGGGCTCTGAGAAAAGGATCCAGGAAGCCAGGAGAGGAGAGGACAGCTCCCTGTAAGCCAGGTGCCGCTAAGGAGAAGGCCCCCAGGAAAGACCACCAGACCAAGGACCAAGAGGCAAGACGGGGTAAGGCCAGGACGTCCTCCCAGCAGCCGGACAAGACCGCGCAGGCCCCTCCCAATGCCAGGGGGCCGGGCGGGAAGTCAAAGGTCAAAGGCAGAGGAAGCCTCCAAGGTAGGGGGGTGAATGGAGTGAGAGAAGGGCATGGGGATGGGGTTTCTGGCAGCCGCAGCACACCAGGTGGGGTGGAGAGGCCAGCTCAGAAGGAGGGGGTTTCTAGTCAATGTGCCCTGAGCACTTTTCTGGACTTGGACAGACTGTGAACGCGTGGTAGCTCGTAGTGGGTGGGTCTAGGGAGGAGGAGTCCGACACACCTCTGAGGCGGATCAGGGGAGGCTTCCTGGAGGAGGTGCTGGAGACAGCAGAACAGCTCTTGCAAAGACCTGGAGGCGTGAAGAAGGTAGAGGAAGTGCAAATCATTCTGTCTGTGGTGGTGGGGGGGAAGTGGAGGGGAGGCTGCGAAGGGCAGTGGGAGCCTGGACTTGATCTGGAGGAGGAGGAGGAGGAGCCACAGAAAGTCTGAACAGAGGACAGCTAGGGCCCGGGGTGTTTTTTAAAGTGTATTCCGGCCACCGGTGGAAGACGGGCTAAAGGCTAGAGGCTGGTCCCCCTGTGAGGGGCCTTTGGTGTGGGCAGGTAAGGAGCTGTTCACCGTGTTGGGGGCTGGTTATTCACGGTCCAGTTCATCCTCCAACCATCCTGGGAGAGCTGCTGCTACTCCCAGGTTGCAGACTTGGGCACCCAGGCTCAGAGAGGCTAAACAACTTGCCCCAGGTCACTCAGCCTGCAAGTGTCAGAGTGGGGACTGGGCCCCAGGCAGGACGGGGCCTGCAGGGGCCTGAAACTTCTGCCTGCCAGCAGCTCTTCCTGAATGGGGTCCTTCCCCTACTCTGTCCCCTCTTCCAGCAGATGTCGAGGTCCACACGAAAACAAAAGCTGGGAGTCAGAGTTCAAAACCCGCAGCCACCAAGGTAGGTGCCTGGGCGACTTCCCTGGCCCAGGTCTCCAGCGTGAACAGCCCAGGGCTCAGGTGTCCCCTGCTCAGCCCAGGAAGGGTCGGTTAGCCAGGGATGGGTAACAGTTCACTTTCCTCTCTGGCCCGCCAGGGCCCTGAGGGTCACCACTCACATTTTATAGATAAGAGACTAGGGCTTAGAGAGGTGAGGTCACTTGGTTTAAAGCCACTCCGAGCTGGGATTTTAACCCGAAGTTCATGGGCTCTGGGCTGTGCGCCCCGCCGTGCTCAGTCACCTTGCTCCTGGCTTGCTATCTTTTATTATTATTACTTTTTTTAACGGAGTTACTGGGGATTGAACCCAGGACCAGCACATGCTCTACCACCGAGCTATACCGCCCCCACCCCATTCCTGGATTCCTTTCTTACAGGGTGAGAATGGTGTTGCTTCCACAGACAAAAAGAAGATGAGGAACAAGGTCCCTAAAGAGGCCGCTGCCCAGGGTGCTGGGGAGAGGCCAAAAGCCAAGGCCCCTGCTCCTCCCAAGGGCGGTGGGTCCAAGATGGAGCCGGCACGACTGTCCAGGAAGGCAGAGGCCCCCAAGATCCCGAGAAGGCCTGGTGTTCCCACCAAGACCGCATCGTCCAGAGCGGCCAGTAAGAAGGCAGAAGGCGAGAGCTAGGGGCGGGGTGGAGAGAGACCGAGATTCTATTTTTTTATTCCTCTAAAAACCTATCACTCTATTTATTTCACAGTAACTTATTTATCAATAAAGTTTTTTTCCCACAAATTTGTGAGGGAGGAGGCTGAGGTCCAAGGATTGGACCATCCAGGGCTGGAGCCCAAATAGGCACTCCTGTCCTGGGGGATAGGGATCCAAGGGCACACGGGGCCGTGGAGACGCAGGAGAGGTGTTTAAGCCAGCCTGAGATCCAGGACTGCTTCCTGGAGGAGGCAGCTTTTGGTCTTAAAGAATGAGCAGGAATTGCCAGACAGATGAGGGGAAAGGCATTGCAGGCAGAGGGCCTAGCATGTGGGGTGGGGCTGGATGGAGGGGGATTTGTGGCTTTGAGAGGAGCATGGGTCAGGGAGGGGTGACAGGAACCCCTGGGCCTTGGGAAATGGGGCAGGAAGGTGTGGAGGGGCAGACGAGGGAAGGCAGACTTTCTCTTGGGGCAGTGGGGAACCAGGGAGTGTTATAAGCAGGGAAGAGACTGATGTGGTGTGTGTTTAGAAAGAGCCCTGTGGCTGCAGAGAGGAGGGATTAGAGGAGCTGAAAGGAGTTGGAAATCATTCAGCTAGTTACTGAGCATGATTGTGGGCCCTGCGCAAATCAGAACAAAGAGAGGGTGCAAAGGCCCTGGGGTGGGAACACAGAGGATAGGCTCGAGGAGCTGCAGGGAGGACCTTGTGGATAAAGCCCAGTGATGGAGATAGTGACTGGAGATGAGGTCTGGGTTGCTTTAAAAACATCTGTGACACTCTCCCCTGTGGAGAGGTGGTGTCGGTGTGCGTCCCTGCCCTTTGGATCTGGACTGTGTGGTTGGCTGACCAATAGAGAAAAGTGGAAACATAAGGACAGTTTCTGGGCCCAGGGCTCGGGAGACTGGCAGCTTCTACTTCCTGTGTGTGGGTTTTTGTTTTTGTTGTTTTAATGCTTGCTCAGAGGACTCAGCCCCCATGCTGTGGGGAAGCCCAAGCAGCTGGTGGGGACAAGTCAAGGGCCCTCAGCTCTCAGCCCCAGCTGAGCTCCCTGAGCAGCCAGCACCAGTTTGCCTGCATGGGAGCGCACCATCTTGGCGCCGGATCTTCCAGCCCCAGTGGAGCTGCCCCACTGACCCCACGTGGAACCAGGGCAGCCTTCCCTGCTGGTCCCTGCCCCAATAACAGATGCAGCAGTGACATAAATGTATAGGGCTGTTTGTTATGCAGCAGTGGATGACCATGACATGGGCTGCAGAGTAGACAAGGGCTAGATCTGAGGGACTTGTAGGCCACAGTGGGAATTTGGGTGCCATTTTAATTGTGATGAGAAACAATTAGAGGACAGTGAGCAGCAGAGTGACCACAGGGGGACATGGGCAGCAGGAGGAGCCCATGAGGAGGCCCCTGCGATGGTCCAGGGGAAGTGGGGCTGGTCGTGGAAGGGGTTAGAAGTGGTGGATTCTGGGTAGGTGTTTGAGCAGGGTGAGTGGGATTTGCTGAGAGATGGGATAGAAAGGGGTCAGTGATGGGTCCACACAGCTAAACGCCTGCACGTTGATTCAGGAGGCTGCAGAGAGATGGTCCAGACGGCTGAGTCAGGGAGGGCGAGAGGGGGAAGGACGTGGAGTTGAAGGGTGTCGCAGGCAGACTGGGTGGGACTTGGGAAGAGGGCATTGGATGAGGCACAAAGGGAAACTGAGGCAGCCCAGCGTGGATCATCAGACTGTTCCCTTCCTGCCCCTCCCTCAATGCCACCCTCTCCTTCCCAGTCCCACGCGAGGCTGTCTAGCTGTGCTGATGGCTTCTCTGGAGTATCTGTGATGTAACTTCCAGCAGGGCCTTGAGGGGCATGGGGAGCAGATGGCTGGGTGCTGGGCTGGCGCTTCTCACGAAGGCGGTCTGATTGTGGGAGGCCCCCCGGGCAGGCTCTGGGCGGGGTGAGCATCCCTGGGCATCTTGCCTCCACAAGCTGGAGGCAGGCCGGTAGCCCTGACCTGGCAGCATCCAGCACCCATGAGACTCGGGAAAGGCTCCTCCCAGCTTGAGGGGACACACTACACCGACGTTCCCACCTCCGGTGACCCTGCGACAGAGCCAAGGGATGCCTGCCGCTGAAGGCAAGTCTTCAGGGCCCCAGCCCAGGACTGCGGGTGGTTCACAGAAGTATGGCAGCTTCTGTGCTGAGAAATGACCCTGGAAACTAGAGATCTCCTCCATTTGCAAATGTGTTTTTAAACTTCAAGAAGGAGTCGCATGTTAATCAGGCATTAGAACAGGCGGTGGAATATTTAATGCCATAGAAAGACGTTACTGACGAATTGTCGCATGGGGGAAAAGGCAGTTGCAAAATGGTGAGTACACCCTGATCCTGATTTTTCACTCCTCAGCCCCCAGCCAGGCAGGCACGAGATCTGGAGCTGGGAGCGGCGTTCTCTGAGGTATTAAGTTAACCCTGGATGGGTTAGAGGAGTTTTATTTTCTTCTTGCTTTTCCTACTTGCTGACATTTTGGCAGAAAACGTATTCATTCTAGAATCACACCCTCCACATCTTAAAAAAACCCATCAAATGTGTCAATAACTTAAATTAGAAAATCTGCTGCTTAATAAAAAGGCATCAGTGATCAGAATAGAAAATTTGAAGAAATAAAGAATCTCTCTCCACCTAGAAGGCACTACAGGAAAAGGCTATTTTTAAAGCTAAAAATTGTTTACTTTTGTCTTCTCAGTTTTCTCATTAATGCTAGAACTGGTATTTGGGGGATTTTGTTTAGATTGTATGGATTTTTCTGGCCTAGTTCTTACTTCTGATAAATGTGTGTGATTATTTTTCCTTCGTAAAAGGAAAAAACTTAAGCCGCTTCCAATTTGGATAGGGTCCTCTAGTGACCCTTCCCCGGGGTCAGGGGTGAACCGCAGCCCCAGCTCAGGCCCAGAGGCAGCTGGGTGGCCGGGGGGTCTCTGTGGTATCTGCTGGTCCCACATCATGGGCTCTGAGTCTAGGGTTACACCAGCCTGGGGGAAACTGCCTGCTTCCTCATCTGAAAAATGGGGTGATCGATACATGTTTTTCAAGATCCCTGACAGATTCAGGGCGAGGGTGTCAACACCAGCTCTCTTTCCAGGGCGGTAACCTTGGGGCTCCCCACACATTGGAGGCAGCACGGAACGGAGGAATGAGGGGACTTGCAAGCTGCTCTGTGTCTTCATTTTGCCGTGACCTGGGGGACTCCTCGGCTGTGCTAGAGTCAGTTTCTGCAGCTGTGAAATGGGGACACTGTTGTGTTCCTCACGGGCTTGTTAACCAGGTAAGTGAGCAGCAGGGCCCGCCCAGGGGAGGGTGGCACCCAGCAACTGTGACACCTTCCTGGAGGCCCTGTGCGTGCCCACAGCCCCGGGAACGGCGGGCAGGGCCAGGCCCGAGGCAAGTAGGCAGCCCGCATTGCCCCCGAACCTTCTCAGAAGCGGAGCCAGCATCTGCCCACCTCACAGGGCGGGCTGGGCAGGGCCCTCGGCCAGCTCCCCTCCCTCCCTCCTGCTGCGCGCGTGGCCATCTCTTGCCTTGGCCACCGCAGGACAAAGGAATGGGGCCCACGGCAGGTTTTCCTATCAGGCTTTTATTACAAAGAAGGTTCCAGAGCATCCCAGCCTCCCCCTCCCGCGCAGCCCCGAGCCTATCCAGTGCCAGGTGGGGCTGCACCGGTGGCCGGGCCAGCACAGACGGTGCTTCTGACAGCTCAGAAAGGGCCACTTTCTCCGAGTGCCGCGGGGGGTCTCTGCCAGGTCTGCCCGTCCCTGGAGCAGTCGTTTCCAGTGTTGTGCTGGGAGCCCCTGGGGACCCCTCCCCGGGTCCTCTGCACGAGCGGCAGCTATTCACAGTTGGCGCGTGGTAAGTTTTTTAATATATAAAAGCTTTTTTTTTAAAAAAAAACAAAAACAAAAACAAAAAACTGGTGCTATCTTTAGAAACACTTCCAGCAAGATCAAGTAGCCCAGCTACAGCCTTGGTGCTGCGCAGCCTCCCCCCTCGAGGCCAGGATCGCCCAGCGCCTGTCCCCTCGTCCTCCGCCTGCCCAGCTCGTGGGGCGGCCTTGGAGCCTCCCCGCGGGCAATGGGCGCGGCCCTGCCACCAGCGGCAGCTCGAGCAACCAAAATATGACACTGCTTGAACGCGTGCATGGCAGGTCCTCTCCGGGTGAGGGGAGACGGGAACAATGTTTCGGTGGCTGAAGCAGAAACCAACCGAGGGCTGATTCAGGGGGCCTCCCCTCCGCCAGGTTAGATGAGGTAGTGGTTCCGGCTGCGGCCTCTGGGCCAGGCGGCCCCGTGGCCCGCAGGTTGGTTCGCTGGCGCTGGACCGCGTGGGGCAGGGCCCTCGGCCGTGGCGGGGGGAGTGGGGGTGCCGTCCAGGCTGTGCTGCGTGGCCGGCAGGAGCCTCACCTGGGATGGGCTGCGGCGTTCGCGTTCCCGTCCCAGAGGCCGGGTCTGGGGGCAGGTGGGAGGGGACGGTGCCTGAGGGGCCAGGGCCAGGGGCTCCTCTGCCTGGCTCAGAGAGGCCCCTCGTCCCCCACCCTAGCTGCCTCTGGTCAGTCATTCCCCAGCCAGAGTCAGAGGCACTGGGAGCAGAGAGAAGCAGCGGGTGGCGCTCCTCAGCCCCCGCCCCACTGCTGCGGGCTCAGGCCTCGCTGCAGCACTCGTAGATGTTGTCCTCCATCAGGGCCACCACCTGCTCGAACTTGTGCTGCAGTTGTGTCCTCCGGGCCGTGGGGTTCGCCTCCAGGGCGGTCATGATCTGAGGGGGAGGCGAGGGGCAGCTGGGCCACAGCCCATGTCCTGGGCCCCACGGGTCCCACTGCAGATCGTGGGGGAACACACAGCCTGCGTTTCCACTGCCGGTGACACCCCCAAAGCACAAACGTCCTGGGGATGTGAGTGCCTGAGCAGGTGGAGGTGGGCAGGGCTGAAATGGGGGTGTCGTGGCCCCGACGGTGGGGGCCTCACCCCGGGGGTTACTCACCTGTGGGCGATACCTCTTGGCATATTTATAAATCTCTGCCATGGCCACGTTGGTGTTGAACTCATTCTGGTATTTCTATGAGGAAAGACGAGGCAAGAGTTGGGAGGGTGGTTAACCCCACGGTCAAAACCAGGCCATGACCTGCTGCTTATGTACATCCGCTCATGGATGGCCAAGTCCCAGGACCGCCACCCCCACCCAGGGCCCAGCAAGGCCCCCGCGGAGCTGGCCGCACCCGCGACTCCTCCGCCAGGTGTGCGTTCATCTCCTGCTCGCTGAGCGGGGTCATGTCGTGGATCTGTTTGTAGTAGCGCTGCACGATTTTCCGGTACTCGGGAATCTCCTTGGCGTAGAGGAGCTTGTTGGTTGGCGAATCCTGGGCAGAGAGGAGAGAGGCAGTAAGAACTGGGTGGAGCCAACAGATAGGTCTTTTTCTGGACGTGCCCTCGTCTCTACCGCCGCACAGACGGCCCCTTCACTGCACGGCCCTGCCCTGCAGGCTTGGGACCAGGAGCTCCCCACCCCTCTCTTCTCTGCCCTCGTACATGGAACCCCTGCCCTATTTTCTATGTGGCCGTCAGGGTGGAACTTGAGGGGTATCTACTTTCAGGGGCAAAGTGCCTGGGCTCATGCCAGCTCTTAGACACGCAGGCTATTTTGTTTGCATCTTTGCTTAGGGTTATGGGTCTTGGTGGCTAAGATTTCTGGAAGCCTGTCTCAGTGGAGTATTTCTCGCCACAGGCTTCCTACGCCTGAAAGACCAGCGGGCCAAGTATGCTCCCAGCTCTTTGTCTGCCACGGGCTTCCTGCCTTCTGAGACAGTATGTGAGAGGCGATGGCATCTTCTGTCTCTCATGGCCTGCCCCTGAAAGTCAGGGGTAAACGCCAGGCCAGGTCTAACTCTACCATCATCGATGCTCACAGCATGCGGTGCCCTTTCGTGCCTCCCTGCCCCACCCCAGCCCTTCCCTCTGCCTGGAACGCTGCTCTGTCCTCCCCTCCCTCTGAAGCCAGCTGGCTCCTCTCCCTGCAGACAGATGCCTCAGCTCTCCCTCCTGCGTGTGCTCAGAGGTCTTGGTCACCTGTTCCCCCTCTGCCCACCCCTCCACTCAGTGCCCACTGGATGTCTCTTGACCATCAGGGCCGCTGCCTGGAGCCCAGCTGGTTCTCTGATGCTGTGCCGGACCAAGCAGGCTTTCCATGTTCACGCTGGCTTCTCCCAGCCTGGCTCTGTGGCCTCAGTGTTGGGAGCTGGTGGTGCTGGGCACACCTGAGGCAGGTGCGGCTGGCCTGCAGCCATGTAGTTTCAGACTGTAGGTGCCAGTTTCTGGGAGTCTTCCACCCGCCTGATGACCCCATTTGTCCCGCATTCCCCAGACCTGAGCTCCTTTGGCTCCCCTCCAGTAAAGATCTCCGTCCACCCCCGTGGTGGCGGGTGACCCGCCCAGTGCTGCCCACCTTGCCCAGCTGCAGGTCGGAGATGGAGCAGGCGTCAATGAAGGCCTGCGCGATGACCGAGAGGCAGGCGTCAATGTGGTCTGTCTTGTCGATGTCGAAGACGAACTGCGGGTTCTTCAGGATGTTCACCCAGAACCGGAGAGGAAGGCTGTAGGAGGGTGGGGGGAACAGAGGCAGCGTGAGTCCATGCCAAGGGCGGCAGCAGAGAAAGGGCCACGGAGGAGGCTCACGACAGGGAGGCGGGCAGGCTCAGAGGACAGGCTGGCTTTGCCCCTCAAGCCGGTGGAGATGAGTCAGTTTGCTCCTCCACAAATGGGTTGGTGACCATCCCTGGCCACTGGGGTGGCACAAGGGCTGGGTGCCAGGTTCCTGCGTGGAGCAGGGCTGGGCTGGGGCGCGGGAGCCTGAGTTCACCCTCACTGCACGCCCCCACCCCCTGCAGAGCCACCCACTCTCACGCAAGAGCCCCAAGCTAGGTCCTGGTTCTCATTAGGAGCCCCCCCGCTTCCCCCTGCCCTGCCCGGCAGCCCACGGCTCCTCCTCCAGCCCTCGCTCAGCTGCAGGAAGTCCACCACCAGCTGGGTCACCAGGAAGGGCTGAGGGAAGGCGGGGCCTGGATCCTCGGCCTCAGGAGGCCAAAGCCTTAGTAACCCCCACCCCAGTTACTAGGTGGCCTGGGACTTAAGGACCCCACCCTGCAAGGGCTCTGAGACACCTCTGGAGCTCCACAGAAACTTCTGGGTCTATGGCATTTTTTCCCCTGAGGGTCAGGCTGAGGTTTTCAACAACTTCTGGTTGGGGTTTATGATCCCCCTAAAAGCTAAGATGTGCCTCAAAGGAGGGACGCGATTGGGGGCAGGCATATCTCCACAAACCTCAGTATATTCATCTGTAAAATGGAGCTGACGGTGCCCACCCAAGACGGGTGACGGGAGAGTAGTGATAAGGGCAAAACTTACATCATGCTCACTTCTAGTTAATTCTTAGACTTCATGTGGGTTACGTTTATTGCCCTAGTTTTACAGCTGGGGGAAACGAAAGCACAGAGAGGTTAAGTCACTTACCCAAGACCACACAGCTTAGAATGGCATAGAGGGACTGAACCCAGGCAGGTGGGCTGAGATCAGGCTCTGAGCCCCTGCACCACTGCTGCCCCCAGTGATACAGTGAAGCAGCACAGCCCCCCCCACCCACTGGCCCCCACCTGTTGGTCTTCCAGATGTGCAGGGTGTCGGGGTCTGAGATCCCCCTCTTCTCGGCTTGCTCCTCCAGAAAGTCAAAGAAATACTTGACGGCCAGTGGAGGTTTGTCTTCACGGATGCTCAGAATGGCCTTGAACAAGTCATCTAGAAACTTCTGCAGCGTGCCCTGCACAGCAACCAGATGGCCACCATCCGCTCAGGACCATGTGTAGGAGGTTAGCAGGTACCCCTGGCAGCTGTGGGGAGCCCAAGTGCTGGGACTGAGGAGTGCTGGGTAAATGGGGATGCTGTGTGGCATCAGGCTGGTCATGTAGCCTCTCTGGACTTCAGTTTTCTTGTCTGTGAAATGGGCCAGTGAAACCTACCCCACAGGGGTGTTAAGGATTGGGACATAGAGCAGGGAATTGGTGGGCCAGGGTGTGGGTGTCTGGTGTGACTCTGCTGTCTGAGCTGTGTGGCCTTGGGGCATCACTGGCCCTCTGCTGCCCTCTCTGTCACACTGGCTAACAGTGATGTCATCAGCGGGCACCCTTCATGTTGGGAGCAAACCCCTCCTCAGGTGAGACCCAGGGCCCTCAGCCTCTAATCCCAGAGCTCATCGGGCCCCACAGGGGAAGAACTCCCCCCACCCCAAGGCCCCTAAGGCATGAACTCACAGTTGACCCCCTGGAGTGAATGGCAGCCTCCCTAAGACACAGAGATGAGGTGGGACCCACCTTGGTGGACAGCAGGCGGGTCAGGTAGATCTCCGGGAGCACCTTCTTGCGGTGGCTCTGCCGGTGGGACTTCTTGGGCTCTGCCAGCTCATCCGTGGGCAGCACCTGGGAAGCCGGGGCAGGGGGCAGTGCTGGCACCAACCACAGCCGCCCCGTGGGAGGTCCTGTCCTGCACCCATGGGCACCTGGCTCTAGGTGTGCTGTGTGTGCACACGAGGCTCCCTGCTTCCCTCGGACCCCTTCCCACCCCCCACCCCAGCCTTTCCCAGCATTGGGGAGCATGGCCCCCAGAGGCCCAGGGTGGCAGGAAGCCAAGCCCACACCCATTGTGGGGCGGACATCCCCAGGGCCGGAGGGAGGCAGAGCACTCACCAAATGGAAATACTTCTCTGTGTCCAAGTCTTTCACTGCAGGAGGAAAAAGACACACAATAAATAAACAAGAGAAACACAAATGGAGATGAAAAAGATGAAGAAAGGAACTGAGCGAAATGCAAAGCGCCAAAGAGACATGCGGAGAGAAGGCAGAAAGAGAGACCCAGAGAACGAGGCAGAGAGAACGTGAGAGGCTCTGACACAGACTGACAGACAAACCTACGGTGCCAGGAGGAAGAGGGAGAGACAGTCACAGAGGGAGACGGGTGAGGCCCTCAGAGTGGGCAGGGGCCCCTGTCCCATGCACCCCCAGCCCAGACCTCCCAAACTGCTGGGAGAGACTGAGACCCTGATCCTGACCTCAGGAGGGGACCCCAGAAACCCAGGCCCGGGACATCCGAGGGTGTGGATGGGGGATTTGAGGCAGGGACACAGCCCAAAGCCCAGATGGCCTGGCAGCTGCCCAGAGCTCTTGGAACCACATCCCACCCTCCCGGGGCCTCTCTCCACTGCCCGCAGAAAGCAGCCCTGAGGAGGCCTGGCCACAGGCCCTGCCCGAGCAGCTCTGCGGCGAGGAGGACTGGCTCGGCCCCTGCCCCCACCACGGAGGCCACAGCCCGGCCCAGCCTAGACACCCTCCCCATGTCCACCAGCGCTACCTCGGCCCAGCGTGTTGTCCTTCTTGTCTGTGAGGCTCATGGCCAGGGAGGCACCTTCAGGGATCTGAGGGGGGAGAGGCGAAGGTCAGGGGTCGGAGGTCGGGGGTGGGGGGTGGGGGCGGCAGGGCTGGGCCCACCTTGTAGTGGGCCAGCGTGTTGAGCTTCTTGCGGCCATCCTCCACCACCGAAGTGTCGTCCAGGTCCCGCAGGATGTAGCTCTGCGTGCTGGAGGCGAACCACTCTGGGAGGGAGCAGGGCGTCAGGGGGGGCCGCCCAGGGAGAGAACCGGGGCACCCGCGCCTCTCTGAGCCTCTCCTCCCCCAGCTGCAAGATGGGGGCGGGAGAGGGTGGCCGGGCGGTGGGCGCAGAGCAGGAGCTCTGGAAAATTCTCACCCTCAGGGCTGTCTTGGGCACATCAGAGCTGCTGGGGCAGCCACTCCCCACCGCCTGGCGTCACCTGCCATGTCCTCACACCGCAGGCCCCGCTTCCCCCCAGAATGGGAGCTCCCGGCTGACGGGCACCCGGGCTGATCGTCCCCGTGTCCCCAGCGCCACAGTGAGGGCACAAGTGGCGAGTGGCAGCAGCCCTGCCCACCGCAGCAGCGCACAGCCCCGGCCCACCCAGGTCGACGTCCTCGGCGCGCGGCCACTGGGAGTAGGGCACGTTCTTGCAGAAGGCTTCCAGAATCTTCTCCTTCACCTGCGTCAGCGTGTCCGTGTCCATGGCCCGCACGCTCAGCGAGTCCATGCCGCAGCCCTGGAAGGACACGTTGAGGTTCTGCACGAGAGAGAGGGGAGGGTCAGGGGGCGCCCCTCGCCCTGCCCCGGGCCGGGGGGGCGGGGGGGCGGGGGGGCTGGGGCCGGGGGGGCGGGGTGGGCAGGCGGGCGGGCGCTCACGCGGGGCTTGGCCTCGATGTTCTCGCGCAGCAGCCACTCCTCGCTGAGCGTGTAGCGGGCCTTGCCGGTGATGGCGTCAATGGAGCCCTTGTTGACCTGCTGCTTGATGGCGCACAGCAGCAGGAAGAACGGCTCCCCGACCGTCTCCTGGGAAGGGCGAGGGGCTGTCAGAGGCCGAGCCCCGCTGCCTCCAGCCCGCCCACCCTCCAGATTCCAGTCCCCAAGCCTTTGTCCCACCCAGAACGCCCTCACCACCCTCCTCTACCTAGGCTGCCTGTCTAACATCCTCCCTGTGGGATCCTTGTGCCGCCCCCTCACTCCCACCCTCGACCCCAGGGGTCGCCACACACTCTAAGGTTGAACACCGCCAGCTGTGGGCGGCCTCATTCCTTTCATCATCCCAACCACCCTTCTGGGTACAGGATGTCAGCCTCATTGCTGAGGCTCAGAGAGGGCAAGCAACTTGCACAGGGTCACCCAGCAGGGAAGTGGCAGAGCTGGACTCGAACCCCAAATCAGCTGCCTCCCAAGCCTGTGACTCTGCTAAGACTCCAGAATGAGCTTAGATGGAACTGGAACACAGACGTGGCCTTAGAGAACCCAAATCACAGCCTGGTGAGTGTGGAGAGCCTCGAACACCCCTGCCCCCACCAGGCTTCCTTTCATGAAGTGCACACAGTCAGAAAGGGCCCGGGCTGCCGGTCACAGCCGTGCGTTAATTTTCATGGTCGTTTTACAGCAAGTGACCCATGTATTCCATTTATGGAGGATATTTAGGTAAAAATGGTGAGCTGATTGTCTTCTTTAAATCAAGTACATAATAGTATTGGGCAAATTTGGCAAAGACTGTGAAGGCAGCAGTTCTCCAGGTCTAGGGGTGGGAGTCCCTGATGCCCTACTTTCTGGAGTTCCAGGAAACAGAGGCTCAGAGGGGAGGCCTGTTGAAGCCATGTAAGGGCCAAGGGAGCCGGGTCCCGAGTCCGCCACAGCTCGTATGGTCCCTACGGCAGCTTGGTCCCCCGCGGCGGTCCACATGAGGCAGCCGGCAGACACTGGAGCACCCCCATGCCCCTCCGCAGGCCCAGCCTAACGGGGCTCTTCCAGGCTACCTGGCCCTCACGAGCTCTAGGCGCAGAGGTCCCATTTGACAGAAGGAAACCAAGACCCAGAGAGGGCAATGCCATGTCCAGGGTCCCATAGCTGGTTTGTGCTAAAGGTGGGACTAAAACCCAGGACATCTGAGGCCCTGGTTCTAGCCAGGCCTGTGCCTTTTCCCCACAATGTCCAGACAACTCCCTGGTCCCTTCCACACAGGGCAGCTGGACAGTGGGACAAGACCAGGGGCTGAGCAACTCCTGTCCTGCAGGAAAGCCCTAATGGGGGTGCTTCTGGCAGAATGCGTAAGGCCCTGGCCCCACTGGCCTTCTCTCTCCTCAGAAAGACTTGCTGGATTCCTCCCGTTTCTTTCATGAACATTCCCTCCTCCCTGCCTTTCCCATGCTGTCACCAAAGCCTGGAACACCCTCCCCACCCAACTCTTTACCTGCGTTGTTCCTACTGATCCCTCAGGTCTCAGCTTAGGGTCCCCTGCTCTGGAAGCCCCTTTGAGCCCTCCAGCCAGGTCAGAAGCCTCAGTCAGTAGCTGAGATCTGCTGTGAGGCATTCATCACTTGTATTTTTGTTTCCGCATCTGTCTCCACTAAGCCTGGGAGAGCCTCTAGGCTCTGAACTGGGTCTGAATTAGCTCCTGATCCCAGAGCAGTGGCCCAAAGGCACACCAGGGAGGCTGTGAGGGCTGAGAAAATACTCTTCTGAAACAAAGGCCCTAACACGTCCTCTGTTCTGTCCTGGGCTTGCTCTGAGCCCCTGCAGGAAGCCAGTCTTCCCCTGAGCCGCAGTTCCCACATCCGTATAAGGGATCCTATGGGCCTGCCCCTGCCCGCTCTGAGCCACTCTTTCCACATCTGCACTAAGAACATAATCCCTCCTGGCAGTCAGCGGAGGATAAAGTGAAGTCAGATCTTGAGGGAAAGGCTGGGGAGGCGGCGGTCCCTCTGGCGGTGACACGGCTGCCCCGCGCTCAGGTGCCCGTCCCCCAGCGGCCTCACCCGCAGGCAGCTGTACATGCAGATGGACATCCAGTTGGTGAGCATCTTCTCGACCACGGACTCCGTGCGCCGCAGCATGAGCTTGGGGTTCTTGGCGGCCGAGGCGTCGATGAGGTCCACCAGCAGCTCCTTCATGATGCCTGTGTAGTACTCAAGCTTGCCGTGGAGCGCTATGGTCAGCAGGGAAGCCAGGTTGCACCTGTGGACCGACCATACCATGAGGCCCTGGGATCTGAGGACCACGCGGCAGGGGCTCAGGTGCCACCTCGTCACTGTACACGGATGGGTGAGTGTGGCTGAAACCTCCCTGGAGAAAGGGCTACCTTCTCTAACAGGCATGGCAACCACAAGGCCCACGAACCATGTCCTGGGCTCCCAGGACCAGGAAGGGGAAGAGTATGGGTGGGTCTCAGGACCTCCAGGGCCGGATGCTGGGGAGATGCCAGCTGCCCAGAGGACACAGTGATTTTCAAACTGCCCAGCCTTGGAAGTGGCCAGGCAGACCCAGGACTGGCTGTATGGCCCCTGACAGGCCCCAGCCCCTTCCCCGGAGCTCCACCACCTGACCTGTCTCGCACTGCGAAGTCCTTCTGTTGCTCCAGCGCGTGGACGAAGACGATGAGGAAGTGCTTGTTGTTGAGCAGGGAGGAGAACAGGCTGATGCCCTCTTCCATGTTGGGCCGGCAGCTCTCAGGGATCTGCAGAAGCAGTCAGAGGCGGGTGTCCACAGGGGTCCAGGGTCTCTGCCTGGCCTTGGAGCCAGCACTTATGATGTCCTGAATGGCTCCTTGCATGCTTTCTGGGATGGGGAGCTCATTACCTCTTAGTGGTAGATGCCTCCTAACTTCCTGTGACTGGGAACAGTGGCTTAGTTGACGTGAAAAGTGGGGCTTGGGCAAAAGTGCCTGAAGGTAACCCAGAATCCTTGAGTGGGGGACCCTCTCACCTTCCATTCTCTAAGCAGCAGGTGGAGTGGGAATGTCCAGGGTGACCCAATCCTCTTCCCTCTCTACCTGGCCTGGCACTTAGCACACCCTGAATGACACTTGAATACTTCCTGGGACGGAAGGCTCACTACCTTTCAATGGCAGGTTCCTCCCAACTCCCCATGATTAGAATCAATGGATCAGATGAGCTGGACAGTGGGGCCCAGAGGCAGGCAGGGTTGTCCTGAGGCAGTCCAGGATGTGTGTGTGCAGGGGGTGGGAGGATACTCACCTTCCACTCTCCCAGCAGTGGGTGGGTCTCCTGCACCGGGGAGCTGCCCTGGGAGTTGAGGGTCTGGGAGGGCAGCACGTAGCGCTCTTCATAGAGGGAGGAGCACTGTGGAGGTAGACCCCGAGCGTCTCAGCAGGGCTGCAGGCTCCCCTGACTCCTGCCAGGGCCACTCGACAAATGGAAAAGCCCACTTTAAAGGAAAGAGAGGCAGAGGGCACCCCCAGGGCCACAGGACTCTGAGGAGAGGAGGGGAGTCCCAAGGGGCTTCCTGGAGGAAAAGGAGCAGAACCAGAACACATGGGGCTTCAGGGGAAGCAAAAGCAGCTCAGTGTGGAATGGGGAAACTGAGGCAGAAAAGCCTGCAGGGACCACTCCGTGGGCTTGCTGTGACTGCTGTGTGGAGAACAGTGTGGACAGGGCAAGAGAAGGGTGCTGGCCAACTGCACATACTCCCGACAGGCCTGGGAGGGTGAAGACAGGGCAGCAGCCCCTGGAACAGCAAGGGGCGGCGTGGAAGGGAGGGATGGAGCAGAGTGCAGTGGACAGGAGGTGGAGATGTGGGGGCCCACAGAGGCCTGGCTGGGAAGGGGCCCAGAGATGAGAGAGGATGGCTGTGAGCTGGGGCCTCTGCTCATCCCTCAGTGAGAGGAGAGGCAGGCCCGGCACCCCAGGAGGAAGGTGGGGCTGGCAGCTGGCTTCTGCACAGACCGTTAAATATCAAGGGAGCAGGGGAGGAAAGCAGGGAGAACCTGGGCGGGGTGGGGGGTGGGGCCAGGCTGCCACAGGCAGGTGTGCAGGTTTCGCTCTGCTCCAGGGGCCACGCTGCACATGCCAACTGTCCCCACCGACGTGAGACTGCCCCCTAGGTCATCAGAGCCCAGAGAAGAGAAGTCAAGCTGACCTTGGGGAAGAAGGTGCGGGTCACAAAGTGCTTGTACTCCAGGAAGGGGATGCCCTGGCTGCGGTTCAGCTCCTTGGTCAGATCCGTCATGTCCGTCTGCAGCTCCGCGAAGCCTGGTGGATGGCAACCGTGAGTGGCTCTCAAACCCATTTCCCGGGGGGCATAGCTGAGGCCCAGGTCCCACGTGGTCCCCAACCGCTACCTTTACGGATTTCCTCTCGGATCTGAGACTCCATCTCCTCCATCTGCAGCAGCGTCTTCTGCCAGTAGCGCTCGGCGCGGCGACTCTTGGTGCAGAAGACAAACAGGGCTGTGGGCAGCGGAGAGGCGGCGGGTCAGGTGTTTGTTGGCACCGGCCGTGGGGAGGGCCTGGGCCTGAAGGGAGGGGTCCTGCCGCTGCCCTCAGCCCCACTTCCTCCCCTGCTTGGGGGGCTGAAAACTACAGGGCCCAAGGCTTGGGAAATGGCCAGGAAATTAAGGCTCCCTGTCTCATTCTTACAAGAAGTGTTTCTGTGTATTTAAAATCATAGTAAACAGAGGATTTCCCTAGATGAGAAAATTGTGGGTGATTTCTGTTTTCTTTTTAGTATTTTCAGTTCTTTCTACAATGACCAGGTATTACTTGTGACTTAAGAAAGATTACGAATTTAAAAGATTACAAAGCAGTATTGTATTCTAATTCCTTTCTGGGATGTAATCTCATACATATGATATATATAAAAAATATATATATATAATTAACATGTATTCTACTCCAGTTTGCCCCACAAGTGTCTACACTGAATGTGTTACTTTCTAAAAAGCAGCCTTATTGGGATATAATGCACGGGCCGTGTACTCCGTCCATGCAGAGCTTACGATTCAGTGGCTTTTAGTACATTTATAGGATTGTGTAATTGTCACCACTGTCTAATTTTAGAACATCTTTACTGCCCCAAGAAGACTCATAACCACAAGTAGTCAGTACCCATCCCCCTCCTCCAGCCCCGGGCCACCACTAATTTGCTTTGTCTTTATCGATTTACCCATCTGGACATTTCACATAAATGGAATCCTACGGTATGTGGTCTCTTATGTCTGGCATCCTTCATTTCAGATGACATCCTCAAGGTTCATCCATGCTATAGCAGGTGTCAGAACTTCATTCTTTTTCGTGGCTGAATAATATACCGTTGGGTGGATAAACCATTTATCAGCTGATGGATATTGGGGCTGTTGCCCCTTTTGGGCTATTATGAATAATGCTGCTTTGAACCTTCGTGCACAAATTTCTGTGTGGACTGACTTATGTTTTCATTTCTCTTGGACAGATACCCAGGAAGGGGGCTGCTGGGTCACATGGTAACTCCATTTAACATTTCGAGGAACTGCAAGAGTTTTCCACAGCAGTTGCTCTAATTCCCACCAGCAGTATACGTGGGCTCTAATTTCTCTGCTACATTGAATATATTACTTCTATGACCATTATTTTAATAGTGGGATAGCCTACCCCATGTGTAAGTTAATCTTCCCTGAACAATCCTCTCCTAAGTACCTTCAGTAGCTCCCTATGGACTGGAGAACAAGGTCCCAAATCCCTCTGCCTGGAACTCGTCCCTGGGCGTACGCCTCACGCCACTCCCGTTCCCACCTCCACGCCCGTGTTCAATGTGCCCTGGCCCATTCTGCCTTCTGCCTATAGATCTTTAGAAGGCCCGGGGCAAGGGCGGGTAGGTCTGCCTTGCAAGATGTCAGGGGGGTGGCACTCCTTACCAACCACAGACAGCAGCAGTAGGACACTGCAGATGACGATGGACACAATGATGGCAGTCTCGCTGCCCCCCAGCTGCAGCGTGGCAATGGTCTGATTGAAGTTCCCCACCTGGATCTGCACAGAGGTACAGGGAGGGGGTTGTAGGTTCCCTGGACTTCCCTTGCCTCTTCTCCTCCCTCACTGTGTAGTCTTGAGCAAGTCCCCTAACCTCTCTGAGCCTCAGATGCCACAACTGTAAGACAGATAAACCCACCCATCTCTTGGGGATGCTGCGAGGGCTAAATGAGATGCTTGTTAAGCCCTTTGTCCCGGGCCTGGCACAGAAGGGAGACTCAACAGATGTAGGTGACTGTCATCGTTAGTACAGCCTGAGAGGAGCCCGAGGCCGAGCAGTTCACAGGGCCTGGCCGCTGTCCTCAAGTATCTGGAGGGCTGCCCGAGGACCAGGGGTGTAGCTCAGTTCTGAGGACTCAAAGGGCAGACGAAGGTGCAGGTGGAAGGGAGCTCGCCCAGTCAGAGCCATCTTGGGGTGGCATGTGCTGCCTGGGAGGGAGTGAGCTCCCCATCCCAGGAGGCATGCAGGCAGGTACGGTGCAGAAGAGATCCCACTTTCTGGGCTCGCTCTACACTCCTCCTGCCTCCCTCCCTCCCTCCGTGACTCTGCATGGGGACCGGCAGCCCAGACTCTGGGTAGAGCAAATGGAACAGGGCAACATCTTACGGCCTCTGAGAGTCCAGCTCCATCAGGCCTAGCTGGGGCCAATCACTGACCCTGAACAGGTCACTAAGTCCTTGGGCCTCAGTTTCTTCATCTACCAAGGGGGGAGGTCAGGCTCTGCTTTGCTCCCCAAGTCTAAGCTTCTGAGCAGGAAAATGCTCAGCTGAGACGTGCCAGGTAGGGGGCAGGCGCTCGGGCCTGGGGGCAGGGCCGGGGACCAGGCCTGCCTCTGCCTCCAGTGCCCCGTCCACTCACTGTGATGGGCAGCTGGCCCTCAGCTGTGCCCAGGGACTCATTGACCGAGCAGTGGATGACTCTCTCGGAGACGATCTGGATGTCACAGGCCACCTGGCCTATCTTGACCCGGTACTCGTGGCTCTCGAGGCCCAGGCTGTCCTGCTCCTTCTGTGGGAGCAGAGGGGGTGCTTGTGAGGCTGGTGGCTGAGCCTGGCCCGCTCTGCCAGCCCAGCCCATCAAGGGCACTCACGTGGATGACCAGGGTGAGGGGCTCCCCGGGGTGGTGCTTGATCCACTTCTCCCTCTTGGCCGTGGAGAACTGTGGGTCTGGGAGGTAGTCCAGGCGGAACCGGCTGCCCCGCTGGGCCTCCTCGGGGTCCAGCAGCTCCTCGGCCACCGCCACCTCGTCTGCATAGGCCCGCCCGTTGATGAAGAAGATCACGGGGGCTGACGCATTGTTCAGGGCCCCAGGTGATGGGCAGGTGATGAGGGTGGAGTTGAGGACCTTGCAGAGCTGGTGGGAGGGCCCGGGCCAAGGTAGGGGATGGGGATGGACAGCCAGACGTGGAAAAATGAGAGTTTGAGTTTAATGAGACAGAGAGAGGCAAAGAGACAGGGAGAGAGAGATAAGAGAGGTAGCGGGGTGAGGCCGGTCCGTTGGGGTGCCGGCCACCCCGCCCACCTGGGCCCTGCCCTCACCGTGGGCTCCCGGCCGATGTGGTGCACGGCCATGGACACATTCTGCACCATGTGGAAACGCTCGCCAGCCACTGTGATGGTCCTGCCACCGCTGTGGGGGGGACAGCAAGCACTGTCAGCCCACCTGAGGCCCAGAGAGGGCCCTGGCCTGGGGGTTGGGTCTGGGTCTCACCTGACGGGGCTGCGGCGGGGACTGATGGCCGTGATGACCGGGTTCCGCATGTACCAGAAGGTGAGGTTGCCGCGCACGCAGCCCCGGCGCTCGAAGCGCACACACACGGGCACGGGGGCCGGCAGGGCGCCCCCAGGCACTGTGCAGGTGATGCTGGTGTCCGTGCGCCTGTGGGGGGACAGCAGGTGTCATCAGCATGGCCCCCGCCTCCCACTGCTCCCCCCTGCCCAACGTTCCACTGCCCCGGGGCACTGGGCCGGGGTTCTGGGCCTGCTCATCCGGCCCCCACCTCGTACAAAAATCTTGTTCCCACATCCTCGTGGCCTCATCTTTGCTCCAGCTGTCCACCCTACCTTGAACACTTTCCCTTCTCTGACTGGCCCAGCCCTCCTCCTCCAAGAAGCCTTCCCAGAGGTGCTCTCACGACTCCCACCCTGGGTGAGAGCTCTGCCCTCAACGGCCCTGAAATCACTGACTTTTCCCAGTCCCAACCCCACGGGACATTCCTAGTTCCTGTGGGAGTGCGTGCAGTCCCCTGTGGGCTGAGACTGGTGGGCTTATCTTGGGGTCCACAGCAAGGCCCGTCCATAAGTGCATAATAAAGACAAGGATTTCACCCGGAGGTTCTGGACCACACCCCTGGGCCAGCAGAGGGCTCAGACTGTGTACGACCATCACCGTTAGTGCAGCTTAAGGCCACTGACAGAGCACCAGCTGTAAGCTGGGCACAACGCTCCCCACCTCTCACTGATACTGCTCCCAGATGAGGAAACTGAGGCTCAGAGAGGGGAAGGGGCTTGGCCAAGGGGACACAGCCAGTGAAGACCCAGGTGATGCTGGTACAAGCACCTCACCCCCCGTCCCCAGGCCCTCTGCCCAGGGGCTTACACCAGCTCCGTGCAGGGCTCCGTATCATTCACCAGGACCTGCAGCTCGGAGCCCACGTGGAGGTCGTTCCCATGGATGGTGACCCTGGTGCCCCCGGCCTTGGGGCCCACGGCAGGCTCCAGAGAGTGGACAAGGGGGAGCTGTGGGGTGGAAGGCAGGTGGTCAGGCCTCAGGCCAGCCCGGGGCGAGCGTGGCGGGGTGGGCAGGGGGGGCAGGCTGTAGCCTTCCTTACCACATAGGAGAATCGCTCCCGTGACCTGCCCTCCTTGGAGGCGTTCACCGTCACCACGTCCGAGAACGCGCCTGGGGCTGGCCCCGTTGCACACACGATCCTGGGGGAGGCAACTCTGGTCAAGGAGCAGCCAGGCACCAACTGGTTTCTCCCTTGAACAACGCCCCCAGCTATACCCCCAGGGAGCGAGTGTGAGCGCCCTACCTTGCACTCAGCCACCCGCCCTCCCACCCACAGCGGGGCTGGCATTTGGCCAGGACACCCAGCGGCATCACCCACAACAAAAGGCCAAGACAATTCCCTGTCAGCTGGAGAACAGCCCTGAGTCCCCAGGTGTCACCTTGCAGCCAAGCTCTTCCCCGGGACGACCCCCAGCCTGACTCCCCCTCCACTCTGCAACTGTAAGACTAGGGGAGTGGACATGATGGTCTTTGGGACACTTGAGAGTCCTCCAACAACGAGAACGTTTGTGGGGCTGGTAGACGGACGGCCTCCGGACAGGAAATCCAGCTAGTTCCCTGCTCACAAATGCTTCCTAGAGCCTCTCCGGGCCCATCCCCACAGCCGCAGGCCCAGATCTCCACCCCACCACAGCAGCCCCTACACTTTCTTAACATCAGAGCAAGGCTTCTGTGGAAGGAGGGCTGGTCTAGGGGAACCCAGGAGGGCTTCCTGGAGGAACAGGCCCCTGAGTGGGAACCTGAGGTATAAGAGTGGTGTCCTGAGCAGGAAAGGGCATTGTGTGTGGTGGGAATGGCTTGAGCAAAGTCCAGGAGCCCTGGGAGCGAGGGACTTCTGGGCATCAGAAGGGTGCTGAGGAGGGTGGGACGGCAGAGGGGAGTAGGGAGGGGAGGGCAGAGAAGCTGTTGGCACTTCTGGGTGGGGTGAGGCCTAAGGTCACTCAGAATGGCCCCAGGGACTGCCCTCTACTCACTCCTCTGACACCGTGTATCTGTCGGCCAGTGGCTCACAGGCCACACTGCCAATCCACACGCCGTGAGCCACGTCGCTGAGCCGCCGGCCCAGGTTCCTGCCGCGGATGGTCAGCAGGGTCCCGCCGTCCAGGGGGCCACTCAGGGGCTCGATCTTCCAGAAAACCGGAGAGCGGGGCAAACAGGGCTCTGAGGCTGGGACCCGGGCAGGCTTCCCTGCCACTGCCACAGGCACCCAGGGAGGCAGGGCCCTGCACGCCCGCCACTGAGGGGGCTCTGAGAGTGCTGGCTGGCAGGTCACTGGGGCTGCCAGTGAGGATGTGCGTGTGTGTCACTGAGCCCACTGGGGACACCAGTGCGTTTGACAGTCAGTGCTGTTTAAAGGGGGCCCAGTGGCCACGTCTGACCACATCAACCTTCACCCCAGCCAGAGCTGACCGGGCCTGGGATGGGCACCCGACCCAGGCTAAGCCAACCCGAATTCTTCCCGGGGATTTTTTTTTAAAAGTTAAAACTGAGGCTTGGGAGTTACTGGCAGCCCCAATTTTCACCTTATCACCTTACCAGGGTCCCCTGAGCTCACTGTGAAAATCAGAGCCACTTACCCGGCATCTCTTCCACCCCGGACCCCCAGGGCTCCCCCGCTGCTCTTCTCCATAGCTCTCACCACCTTCTCCACATAAATTATTCCCTTTCTCATTACTGTCTGTCCCCCACCCCCAACTAAACGTTAGCCTCATGCAGGCAGGTACTTGGTTTGTGTGACCCAGGTGTGTGCAACTGCGTGTGCGGCGGGTCCGCCAGCCCGTGTGCATGTGCACGTTCAGGCGTGTGGGTGCAGTGGGCCTGGGGGGTGCTTACCGCTCGGATCTCGGGGGCAGGGCAGGTGCCAGGCAGGGGCGGCAGGGCCCCCCGCAGGCGGCAGCCGTCACTCCACACACACAGGTGGCCCAGGTCCTCCCGGCCCAGGCACTGGGAACAGTCGGGGCTGCCCATGGCACAGTTGTAGACCTCCACTGCGGGAGACACGCAGGCAGCCCGGGTCAGTCAGGTCCTGGTGCTCAGGGTCAGGACTCCACGAAGCTCTAAGTACCTTCCCCAAACTCCCCGGGGGCTGTGTGAGCACAGTGCAGCAGCAGCCCCATTAACATTTATCCTCACTGTGATCCCATCAGGTGGGAGCTGATTAAGCTCCATTTCACAGATAAGCGATGAGGCTCAGAGAGGTAGAGTGACTTGCCCAGGGTCACACAGCCTGTGAGCAGCAGAGTCGGTTCATACCCAGGCCTGAGCGGGTCTCCTGAGCCCCCAGCGGAGCTCCAGGATGCTGGGGAACCACTGAGGCTCTGCAGACCCAGCCCCTTGGAGCGGTCAAGGAGGAGTGACGGGCAGGCTCTCCAGGGTCCCAGTGGGTGTGTGCAGGCTGGTTCTGGGGCCTGTGTCTGGGACATTTGTGGTGCAGTTGTGGGGGACCCCATGTTCACTAGGGATGTCTGGGACTCCCCACGAACAGACAGGCCCTTCAAGGGTTGATTCAATACACACAAAAGCAAGGACAGCACCCACCATTCGGGGGTGCTGACTGGGCCCCAGACACCCCGCCAGGCCTTGCGGACACCATCTCAGCAAATCCTCACCACATCCTCTGCACAGGGGCCTGCGCCCTCGCTTCACATGACGACAATGAGGCTCAGGAAGGGAAGGATCAGTGTGTGCCCAGGGTTGCCCAGCCACTGGCGTGGGGATGCCCCGAGAGCATGGTGCCTAGCCCAGAGTCGCTGCTTAGTCATTAAGTGCTGAGTGAGTGACCAGGGACAGAAAGGTGGCGCTGGGACCTGACAGGGTGTGTGTGATAGGGAACGGGAGGTTGGGACACCTATGACTGCGGTAAGCACTGGAATGGGTCCCACCCACGGTGGCTGGGTCACCTGAAGCCACTAGGGTGAGTGGGGGCTCCCACCTGTCATGGGGTCAGGGCTGTCCAGGAATCGGGCTGGCTGCCCCTTTAGTTGGAGGCTGAGTGGAAACATCTGGCTCTTCTGGGTCGTGTGCAGCTACAAAAGGGAAAAAGCATGAGGGGTGTGAACCGTGTCTGGGTCTCCGCTGAGGGGAGGGGATGTCAGGGAGAGAGATGAGGACAAGGCTGGTGGGGACAAGGGGATCAGAAGGAAGGAGTGCAGTATCCGGACTGGGGCGGGCCTCTCCTGCGCTGCCCCCCGTCGGAGCCACGTCACTCACCACCACTTGGTTGCAGAGTACGGCCGACTCATTCACCCACACAGCCTCGAAGAGCTCCTCGTGCCCGAAGCTGCATTCAAGGGCTGCACCCTGCGGGAGACCGTGGGTCAGTGCGGGACAGTCAGGTCACTGCCCCCGACTCCATCAGGGCACCCTGGGCTGCTGTCCTGAGGAGTGCGCCAGGTCCTACTGTCAGGCCTTCGCCTGGGCGGCACCTCCTCCAGGACATCCTTCCTCATCTCCACATTCAGTGTTGGAAAGAGGCAGGGAGGCAGGGAGGACGTGAACTCCTGGACCTTCGGCCTGTGCTCTCAATGCCACTAGAAGCCTTGTTGACATGCCTTAACGGTCTAAACCCGGGCCCTTCACTCAGCTCGGAATGTTCTGACGCTTCAGCATGACTGAAGGTTCATCTTGTTGAGACTCCACCTGGTCTTAAGCTCAACAGCCTCACCTCTGCCCCGCCCAGGCCCAGGCCCAGGCCCAGGCCCAGCCACACAGGACACCCTTCCACACAGCACAGGCTGTCCTGCCCTCAGGCCTCTGCCCGAGCCCGTCTTTCATCGCCCAGCAAAACTCAACACAGCCGTCAAAATCCAGCTCGAATGTCCCCTGTTCCAAAGCCTTCTCAGATGCCCCTCAAATCCAGGGGGGCCCTCTCAGTGATCATGCATCCAATCGGCTGTGAACTTTTAAGTGTGTGCTGGGGGCTCTACTAAGTGCCTAAAGCCTGTCCCTGACCCTGCATGCCAAGGACCACCCTCACCACAGGCCCGGGCTCTGTTTACACCTGTCTTCCCATCTCCTGGGGATGGCTGGGGCTGGGTCTTGGCGCCTCAGACACCTCCTAGTAGTTCAGGCTCCCCCTCACACAGGCCTAGGTTCAAATCCCACCTCTGCTACTTCTTAGCTGTGTGACCCTGGGCAAGTGGCTCCTCCTCTCTGAGCCGTGGGTTTCTAAACTCTGCAATGGGAAGAAGCTTCCTTACTCTCTGCAGGGTTCTGGGGAAATGAGATTGTGCATCTTTACTGGGTGGCACACTGTGGGTGCCTAATATATGCTGTTATCAGTATGCAGGAGGTGCTCAATACATGTTTGGTGAATGAAACAGGGCCAATTCCTCAGTCTCATCTTGCTCAGCCCAGCACAGGCCTCTGGGAGCAGCATTGATAACTATTTGCTGATTGAACAAATCTGGGTTTTGAGTGTGTTAGGCCTGCTGCATGACAGGACTTCCTGCTCATGTCCCTGTCCTTGGCAGATGTGACACCCTGAGGAGAAAGCAGGACAGCGACCCCCAGCCCTGCCCCCTCCCATCCTTCGCTCTGAAACTAACACAGGAAAGCGGCTGTTAATAGGGCTGAAAGCTGATTTGTCCCCTGCCACAGTGGGCTGGGAGGTGGGTCTGTCCTCTGAGTCCTGAGCTCAGGACGGCAGGTCCAGCCTGCCCTGCAGCCCTGCAGGGCACAGGCTCGGCCAACAGGGCTGCTGCAGGGCCCCTCAGTGTTCTAGAAGCAGGCCTGTGGGAAGGAGGGCCGGCATCATCAAGGCCCCGTGAAGGCAGACTCGTGCACCCCCGCTGACAAATCTGGAAAGTAGCAGCGAGGACCCATACCCAGGACGGGGGCCTCCCCTCACCAGGCTCTGGTAGCCCAGGGGAGCATCACAGAACCTCCACCCAGGCCCAGGCTCCTTGAGCGTCCTGGAGGCTCTGCCCCAAATGCTGCAGTGAGGGGCTAGGGGCTAGGGGCTGAGGGCTGAGGGCTGAGGGCTGAGGGCAGGGCCCTGCCCATAACCGATCTGCAGTCCCGCCACCAGGCTGCCTGACACATCCCAGATGCCCAGCACGTGGCCACCACGTGTGACAGCCTTCACGGGCCTCAGCTCCCCCGTGGAAGCAACAGATGGTGAGTCCCCAGGAGCTGGGGAGGGGGTGGCTGGCACGCTTCCAGGACGCATCAACACTTCCCACCCAGGACGCTCCTCCAGGAGGGACCCAGAAAGGGGCTGCATCCCTTCCCCCAGCCCAGACGGGAGCAGGGGAGGGGAAGGCCAGCCATAGGGAAGAGCACTGGACAAGGAGTCCAGGGCTGAGGAGCAAGGCCAGCCCTACGTCATGGGACCTGGAAGCATCTGCTTCCACTTTCTGGTCCTCACTTTCCCCATCTGGACGATGAATAATAGGGCGGCGAAGGGGTGGGCTCTCTGAACATTCTCCAGAGAAGACACGTCAGTCACGAACTGGGGAGGTTCGTCCAGGGTCACAGCTTAGCCTGGGGTGGGGCAGGCACATGGCAGGCAGTGTTACCCATGGGCTGTGGCACTGGGCAGGGGCTGGGCCCGACTCTGTCAGGGGAACTTTAGAGGGAAGGGGGCTCTTGGGGTCCTGGCCAGGCTGTCCTGCAGCAGCTGGGGGAGGCCTGCTGTCCCCAGGGCCCGGCCCTCACCACTCGCTTTCCCTTCCCCCAGCTTCGTGCTGCAGAGCTTTCTCAGCGCCTGGAGACTCAGAGGAGGGAAGCACAGCACAGGTGGTGGGCCTGGAGCAGGGGCCCCCGCCCGGGGCTGCACCCTCCCAGCCCTCCGCCACGCCCCCGCCCTGCCCAGCCCCGGTACCTGGAAGAAGGCGGCGTTGGCCAGATGCACTGGGAGGCTCTGGGAGCTGCCCGTGGGCATGGGAGCCAGGGCTGAGGGCACGATCTGCGGGCAGTCCTGAGGGCTCTGCAGTCAAACACAAGGAGGTGGGGGGGACACTGGGGCATCTCAGAAGACACAGGACTCACGACCACCCCAGCCAGCCTGCGCAGGCCTGTCTCCCGGGGAGGCGCCAGTCAGCCTGTGTCATGAGGAAACACTGCTAATAAAACAGAACAGCCACAACCACCGAGGGCACCGTGCCCAGCGCCGCCCACACACCGTCTCACTCGGTCCTCACAGCAAGCCCACGCGCACGAGGAGGTACTGGCCCCATTTTACAGACGAGGAAACGGAGGCCCAGAGAGACGCGGTAACCTGCCTGGAGGAGCCGGATCCCCGCGGCCGCCCCACAGCGGGCCTCTCAGGGGCTGAGGCTGAGAGCCAGACCCGCTCTCTGGGCCTCGCCCTTCTTGGCGGCACAACGAGGCCTGCACCCACTTTCTGAGATTCCACCCAGCTCCAGAACGCCTGTTTCTAGACCGACACACGATAAATGACTCAGAAAAGAGACCCCAGACTTCTAACCGGCCCGCAGGAAACAGGCTGTGAGGGTCCTGGTGCCACCAGGCTCCAGGCCGCTCCCCACCGCCCGGGACAGCCACGGCCTCTGGGGGGCGGAGGGGCCAGCTCCGGGGAGCCCCGGACAGCCTGGGCATCAGGATTCCCACGGCGGAGGTGGGGCCGCTGAGACTGCTTCAAACAAAGGAAAGAATCTGGGGAGCGGGGAGGGAGAAAGACCCCGAGGTTCAGAGAGGTGGGGGGCAACTTGAGGTCAGAGGCTGAGCTGGCTTTTCAACTCCCGTCTGTCTAACTCTTGGGCTAGAGACTGGGGTCTGAAACCAAGGGCCAGGGTGGGCACCAGCGATCAGGGTCTTTTCTCCTTACTGTTAATCAGATGGGGAGCTCTGTGAGGGGAGCCTCAGGGGCCCAGTATAAAACCAGAGCTCGAGGGATGCCAATGCCAATAATAATAAATAATGACCATGCCAGAGACAATGGCGGCACCTGGACAGCTCCGAGCACCATGCACTGTATTAATCCGCCAAATCCTCCTCCCAGCAACCCTGAGTAGGTAACCTCCTTACACACATTTCACAGACTAGGATACTGAGGCACAGAGAAACAAAGTGGCTTTCCCAAGACAGAATGGGCACACAGTGGGCTCTAGCTGTCCAGACTGTTCACTGACCCCCGGCCAGAGACCTCGCCCAGACTGCTGAGTTTCCCTGGGAGTCGGACCACAGGGGCCTTGGCCAACGAGCAACACAGCGAGGCCCAGGTGAGGCCCCCTGAACTGACCACAACTGCGGGGTGGGGAGGTAGCAGCTAGTGTGCAGCTCGCTGTGACACGCAGGCCTGTCCCTCTCTGAGCTGCTGTCCTACGCCATCTCATGCGTAAATCCCACGGAATTCCAGGGAATGGAACCCATATGTTTCTAATTGGGTTTCACAGCTGCTGCCAGTCCACTTCACAGCTGGTGGGGGCCCTGCAGCTCTTGTCCTCCCGGCTCCGCCCCTCCCAAGGGTAGGTGGTCAACAGGGGGGACTAGAGGGGTGAGGGTCGGAGAAAGGGGAGCTTCCACAGGAGTCGGGACCATCCTCGAGGGCCCTACGCCCCTTGGTCATTATAACCCACGGCCACCTGGGTGCTTGTACCCATTCTACAGAGTGGGACCAAGCCTAAGTGCTGGCCTGAATCTGCCCTGACTCTGCCCTCCTTTGGTGCCTCGCTGGGGTCAGCTGATCCTTTATGGGGACAGCTGGTATATCTGCGGCCAGCCCCCAGCCCTGGCCATCTGCCTCCAAGTCTGCTTTGGCTTCTGGGGAATCTCTCCTACCCTGAGGCCTGTGGTTTGCGAAGACTGACCTACAGCCTAGCCCCCGGGACGGGGGGGTGCCCGAGCCTGCCCTGGCCGCAGCGCTCAGTGCAGGGAGAGAATGTGACCCAGTTCCCCTGGAACTTCCGCAGAACCCGTGAGACAGAGCAGCTCCGCTGGTTTCCAGGGGCTGCTGGGGCGCCGGGAGCAGCTGGCCTGGGGCTGCTGACCTTGCTGCCACGAGGGGAGACCTGTCTGAGCACGGAGGCCACTCAGAGGGGCGGGGAGACCCTGATGACGTTGTTGGAGCCCCTGGGTTCAGCTGTGCCTGAAGGGGGTGCCACCCGTCAGACTACTCACGTGAGCCAACTGATCATGTTGGGGCTGGGGCCAGTTTGAACCAGGGCTTCCCTGCTTAAAACCAAAGGATAGAGGCCTCCCTGTCCCATCCCAAGCTGAGTCATCACAGAGGCCGAGTGGCTTCTCCCCTTTGCTAGACAGAGCGTAGCCTGCAGGCTCAGGAAACCACAGACAACTGACCAAACTCCGGGCAGAGCTAAGAAAGCAGGGGACCACGAGTGGCGGGGACAGGCGCCAGGGCAGCGACGCCAGGAGCTCAGTAAACCTGGATGTGAGCCCAGGGTATGCCATGTCACAGGGGGCCTCACCAGTCTCCCTGCTGGAGTTTACAGACTCTCCCAAGGTCTTTCCAAGCTCAACGGTCAAGAGATGGTGTCCCAGTCCAGCCGGGCACTGAACCCACCTGATCTGTTCTCTCTGCCTCTCTCTCTGCACCCCCACAGTCCCCGGAAACGGCCCCCCGTTTCCCACCAAACCACTCTTTCCACTGGCTCCTAATGAAGCCACCTCCATGGAGGTGTCCACCCAGGCTCTGTGCCCGGGGAGCCCGCCCTCCCATCGGCCCAAACCCTTCTTGCCTCTAAGGCCTGAAGTCACACCACTTTGGGGGAGCCACCTCAGGGAGGCCACACCCTCCTCTGACAACAAAGTGGAGGACGTGGCTGCCTTCCTCACTCTCCTCCCCTCCTGGGAAAAGCCCGAGCGCTTCTCCCAGCACCCTCCACTCCCTGCTTCCTTCCTCTGGGGCCCACGAGGGGACAGGAAATGAGAGAAGACACCGCCCCTAGCACCTGCCCCGCCAGAGACAGCTCCCTGGCCTGGCCCAAACCCTACCGCCTCCCCCGGCTCCCGAGGGGTCCAGCAGGATGCGCGGACCCCGCTGCCTGCCACCCACCCAGAGGCATGGCGCCTCCTTGGCTAACTGGCACTTAATTAAATGCCAAATTAGGCATGGGTCCTGCAGGCCCAGGGAGGGGGCTGCCTCTTCTCCTGCCAGATTATCATAATCCTCCAAGACAGGCCCTCCCTGTGCCCCGAACCCAACTCATGAGCCACAGAGCCTCAGACCTGGGGGAGAGCGGTTATGGAGGCGCCACCACGGAAACCCCTCCAGGCTGGTGAGCTCCTGTGCGTTTGTCAGGGCCCGGCACAGGGTTCCCCTCCCAGAACAGTCCTCCCTGTCCTACCCAGCAGAATGGCCACCAGCTCCTGAGGAGCACAGCAGTCTTGGTGAGCACCTACTGTGTGTCAAGTACGAAGCTGGTGCCTTACGGTGTAATTTCAGACCTCCAGCACAGCATGTGGAACAGGCCCCATTTTCCAGACAGGGTAACAGCATCAGAGCCACAGTCCCCCCCTCAGGCTCTTGGTTCATGATAGGGGGTGGGACAGGGCAGAACTATGTCTAACCAGGTGCTTTACCAGCACAGCACACACAACCAGGCATACAACAGGTGCTCAATAAATGCTGGATGAACAGTGTTGAGGCTGGGTCCTCCTTGCCCCAACACTCCTCTAGGTTAGAGCACAGCAGGCAGGCTGCTGGCATGAATGCTTCCCATTGACATTTCATTAAGTCCCTACAGTGTACACAGCCCGGGGCTGGGGCTGGAAGGAGATGGGGCTCCAGAGGAGAGCAGGCGTCCTGCCTGGCCCAGACTGGAAGTCCCCTCAGAGGTTCGGAGCCTCCCCTGTGGTCCGGCCACGCAGCCTCGACTTGGCCCCTCCCAGTCCTGGAAACCCCACGCTACTGCATCCCTGCTTTCAGTTAAGCACCGCTCCTGCTGGACAGCTCTTCCCCCAAGCCTTTCTGAGGCTCCGGCAGGAGGGGCCAAGACCAGAGGATTCCAGGTGCGGGCCACGGAGCCGGAGCCGCTCATTGGCACCTGTGGGGGGAAGACAAGGCTTCAAGGACTCCTGACGAGCTTCCCTGAGCCCAGGGCCAAGAGGCTGGGGCTTCAGATACTCTGGGGACAGGGGCTGCTTCCCTGGGATTCAGGCCCAGGGTGGGGCCGCAGTCACCTCCTTCAACTGGGAGTCAAACTGACTGCCTCCATCATCTGAAAAATGGGCAGGGACATCCCTTTTCTGGAGAGATGAGCTGCAGGCTGGAATTTGGTACTTCACCCCAGCCTCTCACAGCCCTGATCCGAGACAGAGGGCCCAGTGGGCAGGTCAGACAGGGGATGAGCTGTGATGGGACCCTGGCCCCTGCATCCCCTGCCCCGGGTGCTACCACCCCAGCCAAAGTCTCAGGAATCCCACTTGGTCACCCCTAGCACAAGGCTGGGGTGGCTTCAGAGGCTCTTTGGGCAGAGGCGAGAGGCCAGAACCCAGCCAGCAGCAAGGCACATGGTGCCTCGGGCTGTGTCTTTCCTCCAGTTCCCCACCCACTGATTACATCCAGCAGCCCTGGAGCACTGGGTGGGATCACGATCCTGCCTCACTAGACAAGGACCCGGACCAGCACAAGGACTTGGGAAGGTGTGGTTCCAGAGGCCGCTGGCCCTCTCCACACAGGAAGAGACGTGGGTGGCAGCCCCCGGCCCCGGACATGTGGGGAGGACACTGGCTCCAAGCCAGAGGCGCTTGGATTCAAGGCCTAACTAAGTCTCGTAGTCCCCAACCTGCTAGGGTTGCTGAGAATGTTGAGGGTAAAACTGAAAACTAGCACCATGTGCAGAAAGGGGGCTCCTGCAACAGGAAGTATAAACTGGCTCAGGCTTTCTGGGGGTCCGAGGAGAAAGCGTAAAAACATGGCCAGGCTTTCACTCCAAAATGCCACTGTGAAGAACTGGTCTTCGGGGAATGATCCAGGCCATGCACAGCGCCCCGGACGAATCAGAATGCAAGAACAAACGGCGAAGTGAGCAGGATGTCCAACAACAGGGGACTGGTTAAATGCACCGTGATGTGATGTGCCTGGCATGGCTGTTAAACCTGGTGCCGAGGAAGAGACTTTAACGACATGGAAATGTTCTCAACATATTAAATGGGGGAAAAAAGGAACAGTGGAGGCAGAGGGCATCCCCTGGGCCTGGCTTACCGTGGGATTTGGTGAGGCCTCACACCGAGACTGGTTGGAGACACAGGCGTGCTGCTGGGTGCACCAGAAACAGGGCCATTGTGCTGACAGGCAGCTGGTGCAGCTGGAAGACAAAGGGGGCCCTCAGCTACCTAACTTCCAAACCAGGATGCAGACCCCAGCACAGGGGAAGAAGGTCTTTCATCAGAGCTGCCAAGAGGGGCTGGGCACTTTGTAAGGTAGTGAGCCCCTGGCTGCAAGAGGTATGCAAGGAGGAAATAGGCAAGCAGGGCCTTTAGGAGACTATATTAAGTGTAATCAAAGCACTTCTACTAGTCTGAGTGCTCACAGAGGCCACGGACTGGGTGACACAAGTTTGTTGCACAAATGAGCTGGCGAGTGAACAACCAAGGGTCCTGTCTGCCTCAAGGACACCGTCATTTTTCTCCCAAAGGCCTCCCCAGGAGCAAAACCTCCTCCCACTCCCGGGAAGCAAGCCCCGCAGCACTCACGCCGTGTGGGGGTACACTTGTCCCACGCGGCTGCAGTCGTAGATGGCGAAACTGGCCCTGACGATGTTCTGCCCGTTGACTCGCACCGACATCTCCACGGTCACGTGGTCTGGAATGGAGCCGGTAAGCCAGGGAGAGAAGGAGAAAGGGGGCAGGGGTCTCCATTGACATCAGAGGCCGTGATATCAGGACTCCCCACGGTTTGGGGAGTGAAGTGCTTACCTTGGTGGGGCGGGAAGGGTGGGAACTGGTCCCTTGGAAGGAGGTTGCAGTAGGCGATCTGGTGTCCAAAGGCAGGGCCTGGGACCCGGGCCACAGTGCGGATGTTTCCATAGTCACAGGCCATCTCCATGCCGCTGAGGCTGGGCAGGCTCCCTGAGATCTGCAGGATCATACCCTGGAGGCCAGGGACCCTTAGCTGGGGGTGGGGGGACAGGCCACTTCCCTCACAGCCCCACCCCCACCCTGCAACTCCAGGCCAGAGGGCTGCAGCCTATAAGTGACCTTCTGGGCCTCAGTTTCCCCATGTGCAAAACAAAGCTGATCATCTTACAGTAGCCAAAGACGCACTGCATGATCTGGCCCCCACGACCTCAGACCCCATCCCCTAATACTCTCTCAAATTGCGAATCTTGTTCCTACCTCAGGGCCTTTGCACTGGCAGTTCCCTCTGCCCAGATCCTCATCTTGGCTCACCTACTTCTTATCTCTGCTCGGATGTCACCTTTGCAGTGAGCCCCTGACCCCAACCTGTTCTAAAATGTCAGCGCCTCCCCCTACCCCTCTCTACCCCTCTCTCTGCTCTGCGTTTTCTCCACAGTATTTATCACCATCTGGACATTTTATCTTGCTGTTCTCTCCTGGATAAGTGTGTCAGCGCCTCAAGGGCCGGGGTTTGTCTTGTTTACTGCTATGTCTCCACGTCTAGAACTGTGCATGGTACATAGTAGGTGCTCAACAATATATTTGATGAATGATAAATGAATGAACAGATGGATAAACCTCTGGCCGGTTTGCCTGACCAGACAAGGCAAGTACAGGACTCAGAGACATGTAAATGGGGAGTGGGGCACAGAGGAGCCCAGGCCCTGTCTGAGCCATCAGAACCATCATCTCCTACCAAGTGACAGATGAGGACACCAGCCTCAGAGACGTCACTGAGGGCAGGGCTGGGGGGGGGACCTGAGCCTGTCTGTCCGCCAGCCCCTGCCCCTGCCGGGGACTGGAACCCTCCCCCTGGAAGGCTAGAGGGAAGCAGGGGTTTGGGCAGCTCTAGGCGCTCCTGGATGTGGGCAAGGGGGGAGCTACTTGCTCCAACGCTGCAGATCCATCTGTTTCTCAGCACGAGAAGCAGCAACCTGGCACTTGGTGGCCCCTCCCTTGTGCGAGGGCCGGAAAGGCAGGACGTGAGGTGGGGGGACTCCCCTCCCACAGCCTGCCCCTTCCCTCCTGGCACTCTGAAGCCCACTCACTTGAATTCAAATCCCAGCTTTGTCACTCCCTAGCCTTGACCTTGAGCAAGTCATTTAACTGCTCTGAGCCTCAGTCTCCTCATCTGTAAAACCTTCAGGGATGTTAACCAAGAGCCTCCAGTCATCCTCACTGTTTTCATCATTTGCCTCCAGGTCCCCCGGGCGTCATGGGCAGGAGTCTCCACTCCTCGGGGTTTGGGTACCAGCTGACGGGCAGCTCTCTACCCACGTCCCCGACACTCACTGGGTACTCCTGGCGCACGTCGATCTCGGCTGGCAGGACGGTCATGGTGGGACAGCGGCCGGGGCCCTCGCTGGCACTGGTCCAGAAATGTGGCTGGCTGGAGTTGGCGCAGTCCTGCTGCAGGGTGCACCTGGGGCGGCAGGGCGCAGGTCAGAACCCGGGGGGGCTCCCCCACCCCCATGGCCTCCCGGGCCCAGCCCCTGCCCTGCCCCAGGGCCTCACCGGGTCTCCAGGGCGCACCAGCCGCAGTAGGCGTCGGCTGCACCCACGCAGTCCCCGCAGGTGGTGTGCACGGCGCACGCAGCGACTTTCACCCTGGCCATCTGGAGGCAGAGGCGAGGGCCCAGCTCAGTGGGGCTGCCAGCCTCCGCCTGGGGAGTCAGCATGGTGAGGGCCATGGGAGGCTGGGGAAACTGAGGCTCGAGGCTATAATGGGGGGAGGGGGAAACACAGGGAAACAAGGCTTCCCTGCAGAGGTGATGTCTGCATCAGGAGGTGACAGGGGAGCAGGCCAGGGGTAGGGGAGGAGGCGCTCCTGGCAGGAGGAGCAGCAGGTGCAAAGGCAAGACCAGCAAGAGGGCTCAGCTCGGCCCGGGGCCTCATCAGGTCCAGGATCGGGCCTTACCTGGAAGGACGTCATCAGATACAGGTATCCAGGGTCTGCGGGGTCAAACTGCATGACATGGTGCACGGGCTCCCCATAGGCCACCGTCACCACCCTCCTGCTCACCACCTGCATGCTCTCATTCAGGTTGATCTGGGGGGAAGAGGATGGCCATCAGGGGATGGGGCCCACGGCAGGGGGAGGCCAAACACCGGCCTGACCCGGGCATAGGGCCTCAGCCTCCCTCTCCTCTACCGGGCCCTTCCAGAACTGGTGGGAACTCAGAAGGGTAAGGGCAATGGGTCTGGCCTCTACACTTGTGCCTCTGCTGTCCCCTACCAGGACCGCCCTCCCCGTGAACACGTCTGAGAGGCTGTCGGGCACTGTGTTGACAAGCAGGGACTTGGGTGTGAATTCTGGCTTTGATGTTTCCAAGCTGTACAAATGTACCAGTTGTCCCAGTCCCTTCCCCTCTCTGAGCTAATGGGACAGGGGATGGTACCTGCTCCCCACGACTGAGGGGTGCCCTACAGGAGAAGACGGAGGCCAGGCACTAACAGAGCTGGGCCCAGGAGAGGCCCTGGGCCCCCATCTCATTCCTCCTCTCTCATGCCCATTTTATGGATGAGGAAACTAAGGCCCAGAGAAGCCAAAGGACTTGGCAAGAGTCCTAAAATGAAGCTGCCCCAGGGTCATGAGGCAAGCTGAGGACTCTGACCCCCAAAGCCCAAGGCTGGGGCTGGGGTGTGGGGTCCAACGAGCAGGCAGGAGAAGTAGCAGGACGAGAGGGGCCTGGAAGCTTCTCTGCCTGAGGGCCCCTTGGCCTGTCTACCCTGAGAACCGACATCACCCATCAGAGTCCCATCAAACTGCTCTTCTCCCACCGGCCTCACACTCCGGACGCGCTGCCTGGTCAAGGCCCCACTAAGCCCTGAGCTGGGACCAGTGGTCTGGCTGCCTCCCTGGGCCCCCCCGCCGCCCAGCCCTCCTCTGTGGGCTCCGACCCCTTAGGGGTGCTTCCTGCTGACAGGATCAGCTTGTTCTGGCATTCAAGGCACTGACAATCCACCCCAACCTACTCTGCCAGCCTAATCTCCACCACTACACCCAACTCAGCATTCCAGCCCCCAGGCCTTTTCCCATGCAGTGCCCCCCTGGAATATCTCCCTTTCCCCCTTGGGCCAAGATCCATCCTCCCCATTTCTCCAACAGAAAAGCTTCCACACACGCCTGAGAACCCCCTCGTCCCCAGTGGCCTCTTGGCGGAGTCTGCCCCAGGCAGCTCGGCCCCACCCTGACCCCCGGCATCCAGCAGACACTCAGTTCATTTCCAGTCCTTCAGAAGTTGACTGAGCACATCAAGGGCTGGGCTGGGTGCTACGATCTGAGAGCAGGTGGGAGACGACCTGGCGCAGCACAGGGAGGTGGGTGAAGGGGTCCAGGTTGAGGGGTGGGGTGGGCCTCTGGGCCAACCGGACCTGAACTCAACCCCAGCTCTCACTGTGTGACTTTGGGGCAGTCATCCTCCTCTCAGAGCCTCAGTGTCCTCATCTGTGAAAGGGGACGCGTGGCTCTGCCTCCCTCAAAGGGATGTGAGAATTAAACAAGATGATGCCTGTGACGTGCCTGTTAAGGCTGCGTAGACAGTGGTGCCCAATAACTGCAGCTTCACGGGCAGGGGGTGCCTGGGCAGATGAGGAAACGGAGGCTCGGATAGGGAAGAAACTGCCCCAGGTCACACAGCTGGGAGGGGAGGAGCCAGGATCCGCATCCAAGTATCTGACCCCAAAACACAAGCCCCACTGCCTGCGGACCCTCAATGGAAGCTTTGAAGGCTGAGGAACCCCCTTTCTGCTCCCACGCCTGGCGTCTCCCCAGAGATGTCAGTGGGCCAACCAGGGTCTAGGGGCCAGGCGGGCTGGGACTCTGACTCCCACTGCACACCTCCAGCCTGCAGCACCTGCTCGGGCAGCTGAGGGACTTGGATTATTGGCTCTGAATCGATTAGGCCAGGCCCTGGTGCATGTGGGAGCCCTGCCAGGCCACGGATGTTCTGACAGGCCGGAGCGGGAGGTAGGCGGGGGCAGGTCCATGCCCTCACTTCAGGGCCCCTTAGTGGGGAAACCAGGTTCCTCTCACCCCTTCCCAGCTCTCAGCATCTCAGGGAGGGCACCACCCCCTCCAGAAACCAGTCACCTTGGCTGGAGGTGGGGGGATCTGCAGAGGTGGCCGGCAGGGTGGAGGAGGACATGGGCGGGCGGCCCCCACGCTCTAGGCTGTGGCCTCCCCTCTTCCCCCATCCATCAAAGCCCAACAACGGTTTCCAGAGGCCACACCTGCAGCCCCTAACAGATGGGGAAACCAAAACTGGGAGAGAGAAAGTTCGGTGCCCAAGGTCAAATAGCCAGCAAGTAGCAGAGCCCATTAACCTGAACTAAGATCTGCCCTGCTGCAAAACCCAGGTCCCGGAGACCTGACAGGAGGGCCCTCTCTCAGCCCGGGTCGCTCTGCTCCACCGGACACTTGCTGTTGTGAGCAAGAGTGTAAGAAACAGGTGTGGAAAAAGCCTTACAAACCATGAACGCTAGGCCAGCAGGAAAGGATGGAGGCTAGCACCGGCCCCGCTGAGGCTCGTGTCCAGCCCGGCCCGGCCCGGGCCCTCCCCAGCCCCCCGGCCCCGCCAGGCGCCCCCAGCCCCAGGCCTACCTTCAGCAGCCGCCCGCTGACTGTGCCCAGGAAGACCACCGTGTAGCTGCCCACGCTGGCCACGGCCACGGACGACAGGCCCGGGGCTCGGAACACGGGCGTGGCCTTCAGGGGCTGCACGATGGACAGCGGGTGTTGCAGGTGGGCAGCCCCGCAGTCCAGCTGCTCCGGCTGCAGCTGCGAGAGAGACAGCACGTCAGACCTCGGCTCCAGAACCTTCCCTGGCTCCCCATCCACACGGCCGGCTGGGGTCTCAGGCCCCAGAGCTTTAAAGCCATGCTCCTGCTTTTAATGCCCAGCTCTGGGCTCAGGCCCAAACACAAGCAGGACCCTGTCTCTGACCCCAGATCAACCCTTGCCCTCGGCCTTAGTCATGGAGCCATCCCAGGGGATGACTTTTCTGATTTGTAGGAACCGGACAAGGGAAGTCGTGTGAGGGAGGCAAGAAGGGCCGGTGAGGCCAACCTCTGTGCCTCACCCTACCTGCTGACACCCAAGAGGTGACCTTCCTGTCTCTGCTGTGTCTCCACAGCAACCACGGGCTTCCTCCTCCCAGGCCCCTGATCTGAACCCAGCACCTCCCCTGCCAATTCCCAGCGGCTCATTAGATCCAGGCCGAGGCCTCCCCAAGCTGAAGCCCCTCTCTCCTTCCCCAACACACATCCCCCTAATCTGCCCACATTACAGGTGGGCAAACTGAGGCCAAATGTGTCCAAATGCACAGCCCCGCCAGCCACATCAGCCTCACCTCGCGGGAGCGGGACAATGGCAGCCCCCTGGACTTGAGACCACCTTTCCCATCTTTCCCTGAGTTTCGCTGGTCTTTTCAAATTTTCCTTCTGCAGTTTGCGCAAATACAACATAGGCCTCCAGGAAGTGCCTTTGAGAAGATAACTGCAAATCCACAAGGATGACAAGACACGGGGTGGTTTAGAAGAGTGGATAGCAGGGACACAACTTCAGTGTCCCCTAGGACTGAGCATGTCATCCAGGAGAGCCGCCCCACCTGCTGGCGACCCCACAAATCTGTAGTGATTATGAAGAAAGATGTCTGGCTGAGAGAAGTCACGGTATGTCATGGGGCCATTCTGGTAAAACTGGCGCATACACATTACAGTAACAGTCACGACAGCAAACACAGTCACAGGCCACATCTTCAGGGAACTGACCCTGTACCAGGCCTGTGCACTGACTCCCTGAGTCTGGCAGCTCTATAAGGTCCCATGTCACAGACGGGGAAACTGAGGCTCAGAGGAAACATGGGCTGCTCAAGGTCACCAGCGGCAAATGCTGTGCCACCAGGACTGAGCGGGCAGCAGACTGAAGCCCACGCCTCAGCCCCCACTCCCACCCCACAGACGCCAGGATATGGGCATTGGAGGTTCCGAGTAGAAGGTCACCAGAATGTAGCGTCAGAACTGGCTTTAAGGTACCACTTAGAGAGAGGTTATTTTCCCTTATCCGTACTTTTTGCAAACCAAACTCACTGACAACGTGCCTGCATGGATTCTGCACAAAATCTCAGGGAGTTTTCAAAAGCGAACCATCAAAACTGGCTCCTTCATCTCTGGGAAAATAAACACAGCGGAGCCTGAGCCCAGAGACGGGGTGGGGCTGGGCAGTGCCCTGGGCCACAACTGATAACTAGGTGGCCTTCTTCAGGGTGGCCAGGGGCGACCTAAGCCAGTCACTTCATTCCTGGGAGCCTCGGTTTACTCATCTGTAAAGTGGGTGCATGCAGAGCACATCCCTCACAGGCACTCGGGTAAGACAGCTCATCGTAAAGTGCCTGCATAGAGCGTGGCCCACGGTACATGCTGCAGAAGTGTTCACTGATGCTTCGCTGTTCCAGACATGAATGTCACTAAAATCATGAAGTGGAATTTAGGACAAATCATGCTGCCTCAAAAGCTCTCTAACTTGACTGCCTCGAACCACCTTAAGGCACCATCCTCTCACCTAGGAGGCTCTCCTGGGCCCCTCTTCTCTGGGCCGGCTCTTGCCCTCAATATTTTCCCCTTAACGTAGCCACCAAGTGACCCTTTAAAGATAGGTCCCCCCTGCTTAAAACCCTCTGATGGTTGACACCATACTGAGAACAAACCCTGAATCCTAAACCTTCCTATAGGTCCCTGGCACCTTCGGAGGCCATCCGACATCCTCCTTGCCCTCACTCCTCCACTCCAGCCACACCGGCCTTGGCCTCACTTCTGTTCCTCAAACGTTCCAAGCTGGGTCCTGCCCCAGGGCCTTTGCTCATGCTGTTTTCTCTGCCTGGAGCTCCAGTGCCCAGACTGTCTTTCAGCTTCAGGCCTACCCTGCCTGACTTCATCCTCTGTGTTTATCGCTGTGCCCGAGTTGGGGGACGGCCCTGGACAGTGGGTGCTGACCCCTCTCCCCAGCTGCTCCCCCAGGCTTGGGCCCACCCCCAGCAGTCCTGCAGCTGCAGGGAAGAGGTGAGGTGGCTCCCCCAGCGAGCAGCCAGGAAAGTGGGCGCCTGGGCCCGAGTCCTGCCATGAGGACGCTTTTCCCAGGGGCTGTATAACTTTTCTCCACTGAATATGGATGACTTGCGTCATTAACTAATATGCTATTTTAAAATTACAATTGTAAACCCTCGCCCAGGGAACAGGAGCTTCCTCCTTAAGCTCTGGGAGTTGGGGGAAGGCAGGAGGGGGAAACCTGGCAGGCCCCACGTTGACACCTTTGGGGTTTTCTGTCCTGGGCTCTGTGATGGGAGTTCCTAGGCAGCCAGAGTCGGGGGTGCTGGGAACAGCCAGACCTGGCGCCCAGATCAGGGTGATTTGTGGGCCGGAGCGGACTGGGACTCGGCTCTGGTCTGCCCGCCCTGACGCGCACAGCCATTAATTCTGCACCGAAGGAATTCTCTAAAAAGCCTTTCCTCCAACTTTTTTTTTTCCTTATCCTAAAAATAAAAGTTAAAAAAAATTTTTAAAGGAGAAGTAACCCATTGGCTGCTCTGCACGATCTGTGCTCTGAGGGGAAGCTGACTCCCAACCACCAGGGGAAATCACAAGGCTGCAACTGACTCAACGAAACAGAGGCCGGACACATGCCCACGGGGAGGGCGGGAAAGGCCTCCCCTGTGGGGGGACGCAGGACAGGGGACAGTGGGCTCGGGGGATCCGGCAGCCGTCCTAGTGTGGCCTCAGCTGAACTCGGTCTCCAGGGGCAATCAGCTCCAAGGCCCAAATACCGCCCTGACCGTGTGACACTGCCTGAAATTCCCCCATGAGCACCGGCCTGCCTTCAAGCCTCACTCAGCCTTGGTCTTTCAACACACATTCCCCAGAGAGCAGGGGGAGGGCTGGCCTCTCGTAGCAACCTCCGCTGATCCACAAGGACCACCTGCCCAAGCATGAGGCTGGTGAGCCCCTCCCTGCTGTGAAACTCTTCGCTGGCTCTTGGCTGTCCTCGGGGTCAGTCCTGGCATCCGAGGCCTCCAAGATCTGCCTCCTGCCCCACCCTCTGCTCTGACCACACCAGTCTACACAGTTTCTCAAATGTGGCCACACTTCCCTACCAGGGTGCCTGAACCTTCATAATGTTGTTCCTTCAGCAGCCAGTTCTCTTCCCACACCTCCAAGCCACTCACACTTCTCCTGGTTCTCCAGTCCCCACTGTCTTGACCCATGCTGTGCCCTTTGCCAGGCATGCCCAGGCAGCAAGTCTTTAGCCAGCCTTCAAGATGTGACTCCGAAAAAAAAAAAACTAAACCCAGCCCTCCCCTCCTCTGTGATAGCACCGTGCTGATCACCACTTTCCTTTATCATAGTGGCATGTGCGTGAGCTTCTCCAGGGTGGAGACTGTGCTTGTGGGAGTGTTTACTAAAGAAATGAAACTAATTTTGACTAAAGTGTGAATGACTGTATTCAGCTGCTTCCTTTCCAAGCAGAAATATTGAGAGTAACACTGCCATGCTGGGTGCTGGAGAACCGAAGAAGTATGGGTCAATTGTATGTCTACTGTGTGTGTGGCAACATAGGTTAGGCAAGTGTCCAGGGCCAGGCAGCACCTGGCTGCTACTTTTGGCTCCTCCAAGAACCTCAGTTTATTCCTCTCTAAAATGGGATGAGCAAGGAGCAGCTGCTGGTCTCAGCTCTCTTCTAGGAGCAGGATAACCTCTCCCTCTCCAGCTGGCTGCCTCCTGGGGCCAAAGCTCAGCTCTGCCCACTCTCCCATTAAAACTCTGACATATTGATTTCACTACCAACTATAATTGTGTCGACTTTCTCTCCCCAGGAAGCCAGATGGAGCAGGAGCTTCAAGAGCCTGGCTCCTCAGGCCTCCCGCCTCCTGCCCACAGACCCCACCAAACCTCAGTCCCACCGCAGGTGGCATTCCAAGGAGGGTGAGGCGTCAGCAGCAGGCTACAGCCCCAGTGGTTCTGTCCCAGATACAGACAGCACCGGCTGCTGGGGCCCTGTGCTTGGGAAGTGACGGCACCTTCCTGCCTCAAGTGTTTGACTGTTACCGAACCCTGAACCCAGGAAAGAGAGATTTCACTACCGAGAAGCTGAAAGGGCGTGATCACTTTTGGGTGTTAAGCAGACTTTGGGGTGTGCCGCTCCCCGCATGGGGAGGGGGCGGGGGCTGAGCTGAGCCCCTCCCAGTCACCTGGCACGGCAGCAAAGCACTGCATGCAACGTGGGATCCTGGAAAAGGAAAAAGGACATTCGTGGAGCAAAGGCTGGAGTTTTGTTGAGAGTAAAGGACCAACGTTGGTTTCTTAGTTTTGACAAATGTATGCTCTTAGCAATGGGGAAAACGGAGGGTGGAGGATGTACTAGCTTTTATACTTCCCTGTAAATCTAACATTATTTCAAATTAAAACGTTTATAAAAAAAAAAAAAGAAAAATGCAAAGCAGGTTATAAGCCACCCACAGCTCAAGAGCCTTCAACGGATCCCTAGTGCCCTCAACATAAAGCCTAACTGCGCCTGGACCCTCAAGGCCCTGCTCGATCTGGCCTGCCCTCTGTGGCTTCTCTCCATCCCTGTCCCGGCCAGCTCCTATCCCTCAGCGTGGACAGGCATGGAGGGGCCAGGAGAAGGCCCCAGATGGGACTGGAGGAGAGGGAGCCAGCAGCACCTGGCAGGGGAGTAACAGAGTCTGACAGTCTTCGGGAGGCCTCAAAAGCCAGGCCTAGACAACAGGGCACTAAATGCTGCCAGCTTGTCGCTTCCCAGGTGAGTAACCCTCCCCCCAACCTTGGTCCGAAGCTCTGAGGTTGAAGAGGGAAGTGTTCTCCAGGTCCCCAAGGGCACAGGTCAGGTCTGGATTTGAAACCACACCTGTGACTCCAAACCCAAACTCCTCCATCCCACTCCACCCCTGAGACAGCAGCTACAGGGCTGTGGCTCCACCGGGCTGACCCCTCCACTGAGGCATGGAAACGGCCTACTGTGTGCCGGCCCTGGGAGGGGACAGGACAGACTTGGCTCTGGGGGGCCTCTGGCAACAGCCCCCACACCAAGGAGGAAGCCGCCGGCCGCCAAGAAAGGAAATACCAGTGCCTCCCAAGCGATCAAGACGCTCACTTCCTGGAGGGGCGGCAGCGGGGCAAAGGAGGGAGACAATGGCCAACCAGGCCAGAGAACAAGTCAGGAGGCCTGGCTCTGAGCTGGAGGGGAAAGCAGTGCTTTGGGGAAATGAAGGCAGAGAGAGAGGCAGAGGCTTCCTCAGGACACACAGCACAGTAATTCCCTCCCTGACCCCAGGCTGCCTAAATCGGGCAGGAAAAGCCAACCAACCAATCAAGCAATGGACACAACAGCTTGGGCAGACCCTTACAAAGCTTCAGAGACCTGCCTTGGTTTCCCCGGCCCCTCCCTGGAGGAAGTAGATCGCCCAGCCCCCGGTAACAGAGGTCACCTGGCCCAGCTGGGCACCACCTGGAAGGGCCGTGTGAACCTGCCAGCCGGGTCACTCTGAGCATGATGCATCCACCCACCCACAATTAGCACTCCTGGTCCTGCTGCCCAGCCGAACACAGTGGGGAGGGACAGCCCCCAGGCTGAGGTCCGAGCCCTGGCTGCACAGAAGACCTGCTGGGCTCAAGCACCGAGCACATACCCTCATTGTGTTCCCATTTAACAGACAGAGAAACTGAGGCTCCTGACATGCCAAGTCTCATAGCTCTTAACTCACTGTGGGTTGCCCAATCTTCACTGAGCCTCAGTCTTCTTACCTATAAAATGGGGACAATCCCTGCACACATCATAGAGATTCAGCTTACAGCAGCCCTCAGTACCAAGCACTGCAGATGTTCAACAAATGTTCCCAATTAGCTCCGCAGGCTGTCGGGCAGAGGCTCGGGGACACCCGAGGATGGGAGGGCCCCCAGGACCAGCCACTCCACCACTCCCCGAGGTCCAGCATCTGAGGCTGGATCCGCAGCACTGCCCTGACAGGGGGACGGGGAGCTGGGAGCTAGGCGCTCGGGCCGGGGCGTGCTCTGCTCAAGGCCGGCATGGGAACGGCTGCTGCGGCCGCTGACTCAAGCAGCCGTTGTTTTGTTAGCTGGACGCGGCCCCCAGACACCCAGCTCCCCCTTCTCGGAGCTGCTTCTCATTCCGGCCCGGCCTGGCCCCGCTTCCAGCCCTCCCCCTGGGTCCCAGAGGAGCGCAGTGTGGGATGGGCAGCGGGACTCTTCCCTGGCCGGGGAACAGCCGCTCCCTCCCGCCAGCGGGGGGGGGGGGGGGGGCGGTGGCAGAGCCACAGCGCCAGCCCCTCCTCACCCTGGAACATTTCAGTCCCAGCTTCTTCCCCTGAAGGGACGCAGGCAGGAGCAGCTGAGAGCACAGCTGCCTCTCCTGGGGAAATTCGGCCTTCCTCCTCTGGGCTGAGGGGCCCTGGGGACTGGAACTCACACTCTTCTCGCGGCCCCCTGGGAGTGCTGGCCTCAGTGCCAGAGTCCTCTTACAACAGCTTGTGGCCACAGCCCATGGGCCCTCAGCAAACATCTCTGGGCAGGGTCCCCCTGTGCTGGACATAGAGGCGACAGGGGGCCCTCTCTCTAGCTGCTCATGTGCCAGTTCAGAGATCATCCCCAAGTCGGGAAGGGACAGCTTTATAGTAACAACACAGAAGAATCAACAATACACAATAAGTAGCCACGGTTTACTTTGTGCAGAGCCCTCTGCCTGTACAACCTCATTTAACTCTCACCGTACCCTCGTAAGTTACTGCTACTTTACAGCCAAGGAAACTGAGGCACAGAGAGGTGACGTGACTTGCCCTGGGTCACACAGCCAGAACAGTCAGACATGAGCCTCAGTCCTAGGCAGGCTGGCTCGAGAATCCTCGTCCTAACCCACAGTCCCTCCACCCACTGCTCTGTCGGGCACTGCCAATAGCTGCCGGGGGCTGGAAAGGCCCTGGGTTGCAGGTTGGGGAAACTGAGGCCTATCAAGGCTCTGGCCACTTCTAGTGGGCTCAATCACCCCAAATACAGATGGCAGACGAGCTCTGAGAGGGGCACAGTGGGCAGAGGTGACCAGCGATCCCTGTTCAGCTCCTTTCCCCGCCCGCCTCTACCTCAAGGCCTCTGCCCACAGCCCCCCCATTATTTACCGATCAGAGCAGAGAGCACTCCATGATTAACGCCCCACTGGGGCCCCGCTGGGCCTCGTAATGGAGCTGCGAGCTTCCTCCCCGCAGCGCGTGATTTATCGTGTTTCAGAGGAAAGGATGGTGGGCTGGGCGGGGCGAGCCTTGCTGGCCGGGCAGATCTCGGCAGATCTCAGTGGCATCGAGTATCAGCGGGAGTGGGCGGTGCAGGGGCCCTTCTGGGAGGCCTGCTGGGTTCGGCCCTGGCCCAACACGGGCTTTGGAAAGAAGAAAACGGCCGAGCTCTGGGGGTAGCCAGGATCCAAATCCACGTGGCTGGTGCCAGGAGACTTTCTGGGCCTGTCCCCACATGGGGACCAGCTGGTTTCCATGGCAATCCCCACACCGCCGGCAGAGCTGCAGAGGCCCTGGGGAGTCACCTGGTCCAACCACAGTGGGGGCTCTGGGAGAGAGCCTCCTGCTCCAGCCAGCACCTGGCAGGACTACTGTGGGGCCAGCAGCCACAAGGTCCCTTGTAAAACCAGATCACTATGTCTCACTCTTCCCTCAAGGCCTTGCCGGCTCCCCACAGCCCACAGGACAGCGTCCAAATCCTTGGCCTGCACCCTAGACCTCACATACTCTCAGCTTCATCTCTGCCTGCTACCCAAACCATGTTCTACCATATCTCTGGGCCTTTGCTCCTACTGTGTCTTCTGCCTGGAATGCCTTCCCCAGCCCCATCTGTCAAAGTCCTGCTCCAACGTCCCCCTCCTCCAGTAAGCCTTCCCTGACTCCCTCAGATGAGGCTGGTCAGTGAGCAGTTCCGGCTACGGTGTACTTTCTGTTGCTATCTCCTTGTTGATGGTCTGGGGGCTCCTGGAGGAAGGGGTGGGGTCTGATTCATCGGTTTCGAGGGGCTGCCATGTAACACAGCTGAGCCCCCTCCCTGCCACACTCCAGAGAACCCTCCACCAGCAGCACAGACTGGCAGGAGATGTGTCCCAGGAGGTCTGGGCTCTGGTGGGCAAAGATGGAGATGGCTGCAGACCTGGGGCACAGGAGCCCAGTACCAGGGGGGCCGGCCCCAGCCTGGGACATGCTGGGCACGGGGCTCGGCAGCTCTGCAGGCCTCACTGGCAGGATATCACTACTCCCCACAACAGCCATAGCAGGGGAAGATCCATGAGTCTCAGTTTCTTTACCTTTAAAATGGTCCCATTCACCCCTTCCCACTGTGACCTCGAGGGCCCCTGTGGCTCACACCCCTTCGGTCAGTGTTCTCAGAGGAACCGAGGAGCAAAGGCGATGAGCACAGGCCCTGCAGCCAGACACCTGCTCCACCTTTGACCCCTGTGTGACCTCAGGCAAGTCACTTATCCTCTCTGGGCCTCTGTTTCCCCTTTCTGTAGACTAGGGATAGCAGTCACCCCATTCCATTTTGGGGGTGCCTAAAAGATACACACTATATGTAAAGTGTTTTTGCAAAGTGCCCAACACAGAGTAAGCTCCCAGGAAAAAACAACAGTAAAATAACAATGCTGATGGAAGCTGTTCTGGAGACAGAGTGAGGGCTTTCTTGCCACCCCACAGCCCAACTCAGACTGGGAAACTGAGGTCCAGAAAGGGGAAGGGACCCATCATGCCCCCCAGGGGCTCAGGCCTCATGCGGTCTTCCGTATACACGGTGTCTGTTCTCCACCCTCTAGCAACCAGGACTGGAACCCGGCCTGTCTCCTTACCCTCCGTGAAAACCAGCAGCCATGGCAGCGGGCAGAGAGACTCCTGTAGAGGGTGTTTCTGCAGCGGCCGCCGCACACGCAGCCTCCGCCGAACGCCAGGCTGCCCTGTTCTTTTCTGTGCTGAGCCCACTTTACAGATGGGGAAATGGAGGCCCAGAGAAGGTAAGCGACTTGCCGGAGGCCACAGCTAGGAAGGTGCAGTGCTAGGATTTGAATCCAGGGAGTTGGCGCCAGGGTTCACCCTGGGCATGCCTGGGTGTGACAGGCTTAACTGTGGGCGTGGCCAGACCATGATAAACTCTCCACCCTCCTAGCAAATGCTGGACAGTGAGGTGCTGTCCCGGAGGTGGCCTGCCAAGCCCCAGGACCCAGCATGGTCAGGGCGGGGGTCCGTGTTGAAAGCAATTTGTCAAGTCATTCAAACTGATTACATCTCTCATTCTCACACCCAAAGGGCCGGGGAGCTCCCAATCACCTTTTCAGAGATGAACACAACTAGGTGCCTCCCTGCCCCCCTGCCTCCCTCAAGAGGCCCAATCAGCCCCAGCCCCCAACTTCTGGGCCGGCCTCTGCAGAAGCCCTAGTCAGCCTCACCCAGCTTGGGAGCTGAGTTACTGCAGCGGCAGCTCCCAGTTTCCACGCCTGTGTGGAGGTGCCATCACAGAGGTGGTTCTGTACAAAGGGCCCCGCCCAAATCTCCATGGGATGGGGGTCACTGCAGGACCCCCAGCTGAGAGTCCACAGCTAACACCAGCCCTCAGCCAGGGCGGACTCCACAGCCAGTCTGCAGCCCCCTACTTCTGTTAACCAGCTGCGAGACCCTGGGCCTCAGTTTCCCCACCTCTAAACTAGGGATCACAGTGCTTCCTGCCTCACAGGGTGGGGGGTGGGGGTGCTGCAAGATCAAACGCACTGGTGCTTGTGAAGGGGTCGCACAGCATCCCTGCTCAGAACTGAGGGCTCGGTGATGGCTGTTATTCAGGCCTGGAGAGAGGGCACCCACCCCACCGTCCACACACCCCTCAGGTCCACCAGATGCTCAGCGTCTGCACCGTCACAGCAGCAACGCCAGGCCCGCTCTCTGTGCCTCCCCCACCTCTGAGCTCGGCTGGGAGGCACCAAACACACCAGCTCATCTTCAGGACCCGGTTCTGTCCCATCTCCTCCAAGGGCCCAACCCTCCCTCCTCTGAGTGCTTCCTGCCCCCCTGGATGTTCCACAGACTGAGCACACTTTTCTTTTTTTTTTCTCCTGGTACTACACCTCTACCTGCTGTTTCCTGGGCAGTTCATGTGAGATTTCAATCTGCCCACATCCTCAGAAGGAGATGCTGTCCCATTTTACAGTGAGAAAGCATGAGGCCCAGAGGAGGTAAATGACTCACCCTGGGTCACACTGCTTACCCTCCTGTACCTGGCAGTCAAGACTGATGACATTCCCAGGGTAGGGAGGAACGTCAACCGTCTCCTGGCCCAAGACCTGTCTGTCTCTCTAGGCTAGAAGGTCGTCCTGGCCAATCTTGCCAGAATCCCCTTCTAAGTCGCACAAGTATCTCTGCTCATACCCTCGGCCACGGGGATCTCACTCCCCACCCCCAGCCCAATTCCAAACTGAAAGCCCATCTTGGAACCTGGCTCCCTCCACCTCCACCCAGCATTTCAGCCCCTAAATTGGTTCAGAAAACGCCTTCTTGACACCCACCCACCGCATGCCAGTTTAAAACCGCCTGAGGGTTTTTTCTCCACCTTGACTATAAAAAGACACCTTGAAAATAAAACATTAACATTTCCCTGTCAGTTTTCCTTTCAATTTAGAAGTGCAAACATTATGGTCATTCATAGGTTGAGGAGAAAGACTTGAGGAAGGGAGTTGGACTACCCTCACCTTCCTGGGTGGGCCTGTGCCTCAGTTTCCCCACCGACACCACACGCCAACTTCCCAACTCACTTTCACCTCAGACGTGAATTAAGGAAAGGGACCCAAGCCACACACGACGGTGGCTGATTTTCTCACTCACTGTCTCTCTCGAAATAGGCCAAAGGCCCCAAATATGCCAGAAACAATTAGGGACAAAGTGGAGGCCCTCTGAAGGCTGCGGGGGGAAAGGTTCCCAGCGCCTTCACCATCTTTAAGGTGGAGAGCAGGGGACAGAGCCTGCAGGGCGGGGAGATACCCAAGACCGCCCCGGCTGGGGCCGTGGAGCAAAAGCACAAGGCTGGTTTCCAGAGGCCTCGCTGAGCCGCCCTGCTTGGGGGTCAGATATCCCTGGAGAAGAGAAGGAAGGGCAGGATCCTGTCCCCCGTGTCCATCCCCACTGAGGCCATCTGGTGCTGACGAAGTCTGGCCAGATGGGGCTGGAAGGAAAGGGGATCCCAGGCCCCAGTACGCACCCCGTTGCACCCCTACCCCAACTCCCACCCCAACGCTGGGCCAGACCGGGCGGCTCCCTTCTCCTCCATCCCGTCCGCCCCTACCTCTCAGGCTACACCCCGGCCTCCGAATCTGTCCCAAAGCCCTGGCTTCCCTCTGCGCCCTCAGACCGGCCCGCCACATTCCCTGAGCATGGGCCTGGCTGGCCGCCCCCAGTACCTGCCACAGAGCCTGGCATACAGTAGGCGCTCAAAAAATACTTGCAAATGACGAAGTGAATCTCTCGCCTGGAAGGTAGCACCAGCTTCCCACCGACTCCCCCGCCTTTCATCTTTCCTTCTCACCAGCCACCTAAGGGCTTTCCAAACTGCTTATATTGAAAACAATCAGAGTCATTGCAAATGCCTGTGCCGGGCACCTACTAGCTGCTCACCTGTGGTAGTCCCTCCCTTAGTCCCGTGAGGTCGGTGCTAGGATGATTGGTCCCACTCTACAGAGGAGGAAACTGAGGTGCTGGTTCAGATCAGATCACTTATGTGGCTAAACCCCTGCATGGCTCCCCATGTCCCCAGGACCCGGTCCTGACTTCACAACACAGCCTACCTGCACTTGCACCCACACCGCAGGCCTACCCTCCTCCCCCGCCCCCACTCATGCCCCCCGCCTACCCCTTCACCCCCGGCCCCAGCCACACTGACCGCCTTTCACTGCCCCAGCCTGCCTTGCTGTTTCCTACCCCCAGGCCTTTGCACAGGCTGTTCCCTTTGCCTGGACCTTTCCTCCTGCCAGCTTCACATGGCCGACTCCTGCTCATCCATCGCCTCTGCTTTGCTACCATGTCCCCCAGAGGCCTGGATGCCCCTCTCTGGGCTCCCTCTACCCGGGGTCTCCCATCATAGCACCCATCCTTCTGGGCTGTAAGTGCCTGGCCATGTGCACAATCCCCGAGAGCAGAAACTGAGGGAGTCACCATTGGTCCTCAGAGCATAGCACAGGGCTGGGCACACAGTAGGGGCTTAAGAAATGTTTACTGAGGCTTCCATCTGGGGCTAGAGGTAGGGTCTTTACTGTTGCAGGACAAACCAAATAGGTCACTCACTATTTGCTGTCCAGGACCAAGCCCAGACCTGTGCTAATAAGGCTCCTGGGGCAGTAAGAACAAGAGCAGCGGGCATCTACAAGGCACTCATGACGTGCCAGGTGCAAGTGCTTTACGTTAGTTAATTCATTCAGTCCCTAGCAATCCATAGAGATGTGTTTTCATTGTCCCCACTTTACGGACGTGGAAACTGAGGCTAAGAGCGGTTAAGTCACTTGTCAAGGTCATACAGCTGGGAAGTGACAGAGTAGGATTTAACCCAGGGTGCAGAGTCCAAGTTCTTAGCCTGTAACTGACAACAGCCTGGAGCAAGAGTAACCATCACCCACCCACCCCGCAACCAGAGGCTGCCAGGGGCCCAGACCTGGGGCCTTGGACACTTCTGGGAGATACTGCTCAGCAGCACTGGCCTGTGCCCACAGCCAGGCACAGGGGAGGGGAGGAGGGGGGATGCAGGGAGGGTGGCCAAGGAGGGCCAGGATCCACCCCACCTTGGGGTGGGGAGGAGGCCCTTGGCCACTCTGTCCCTGAGACTGTGTCCCTGGAGAGGCCCTGCCCCCTAAGGAAAGGGAAGCCCCAGCCCCCTTCAGCAGAGTGAGTCACTGCACCAGGCCAGGCTGGGGACGAGGGACCGTGGGAATCAGGACGGTTCCTGCCAGAGGGGGAGGGGAGAACGTGGTGGCCTGAGGAATCCCACAGATCGCCTCACACCAAGGGCCTGGATGGACACGCAGGCCTGGAAAGGTCCAAAGAAGGCCCCAGGGGCTGACCCAACCTTGGCCCTGCCGACAAGGTCTCCCCTCCATCAAGCAGGGGCTGACTCCCCATTCACCTCCTCCAGCCCTGAGACTCCTGGAAACAAAAGCTTGTGCCACAGAAGATAGCCCATGCGGGGATGTGGCTCTTGAGGGGGCGGGGAATGGTGGATGTCCCAACCACGGTGCTGGGCAGCCCCCGGCGGGTGGCAGAGCCGCTCCAGGGCCAGTGTGCCCTGCTCACCCACTGCGACCTCTACTTCAGGGCAGCTAGCCAGCCGGGTGGTGGGCAGTGCGGGGGCCCAGCTGCGGGCGAAGGAATCTGTGTTTTCTCAAAGCCCCAGTGTTGGGCACACCCACAGAGGATAATGAATCTCATGAGCTTCTTGCCAGGGCCTGAGGATCATGCAGAAAGGATGGGGCAGGGCCATTGGGGATCTGGTCCCAAGGAGAGCTCTGTAATCCCCAGGGGAAGGCTGAGTTCTGCATTTTGCTGAGGGAGAGATTAAGGCTTCCCAGGGGAGTGGCCAAGGCTGGGGTTGAAACAAACTCCCCAGACTCAGCCCGGGATGGAGAGTGTGGACAAGGCACAGGGACCTTCCTCCCAGGGCCCCCTGAAGAAGTCACCCCTTGCTGATGTACTTCCTTAAGTGGAACCACACAAAATTCCCTCCTGCACCCCTGTGTCACATCCCCCCCAAGATCAACTCACACCCCGATCCCCCAACCTGGCCCCCCTCACCCCTGCCCAACCCCAGACACCTGGGCCCTTTTCCCACCCAGCTGCCTACGGCCCTACACCTGGCTCTCCTCATTCCCTCGTGAGCTCCATGGGCCTCCCCGGTGCTGCACACAGTCCTGCTCAACTCCCTCCACTCTCCCGGCACCGGCACCTCCCCACCCCAGCCACCGAGACTCCTCCAACACACACACACACTCTGAGCTCCATGGCTGTAAGGCAGCAAAGGCTTGGTGGCATTAAGATCACAGATGCTGAGGTCATTCAGCCTGGATTCAAATCCTATCTCTGCTAGTTCTTGGCTGTGTGATCTTAAGTAAGTTACTTAACCTCTCTGTGCCTCAGGTTCTTCATCTGTGAAATGAGGATGAGAACAGAGCCTACCTGAGAGGGCTGTTGTTAAAACCTAGAGTTACACCAATGTGATACGCTTAGGAAGCATTTCACAAGTGCTATCACCTTCCCTGCAGCCCCCATGTCTGGTGCATGTTCCAGTTCAGTGACACACAAGTGTGGGGCACACATCTTGCTGCCAGCCCCCACACACATCTGCAGGGCCCTGGTGCATGCCTCCCTGCGCACCTGCCACACCTGCACATACATGTGCCAACTCCCAAAGGCAGTCCTGATGGGCTCACACAGCCAGCCTAGAACACACCTTTGGTCAGACGCTGCACTCACTTGCTCAGCCTGTTCTTTTGACCCTCACGTGCACACCTGGGATGTATATAAACCTCTGGCTCTCTTCAGCGCACACCTGTGTACCCATCCACAACCCAGACCCCTCATGAACACCTAGGTGTGAGTACCTGTAACCTAGCGCACACCTGGGCCATATTCATGCCGGTGCCCCTGATTCCGCTGACATCTGTACCCTCGCGAGTATGCCTAAGATACCGAAAATGAACCTGTAGCCCAGAGTACACACTCGGGTACCCATACACGCACATCTGGGCCCCCGCACGCTCACACCTGCGACCTGCTCAGTGCAAAACCTGTCCAGTTACCCGCACACTCTTCCTCCGGCGCCCTGGGATGGTCCCCGGCACCCCCGCTACCTGAGCGTACCTGGATGTTGCGCTTGCGCTCGCAGGCCGGCCCGGTGCCCTGCACCACGCTGTCGAGCACGGCCACCACGTCGGGTGCGGGCTCCACGAAGCAGGCGGTGCGCGCTGCGCGGATTGCGGCTTGCACGTCTGCGAAGCGGAAGGCACAGAGAGCGGCGGGGGTCATGCGTGACGCTGGGGCCCCCTGCGGCCGCTCGAAGACCGCAAAGAGCAGTTCGCGCGCGGGGAAGACGGACACCAGGCGGCTGTAGAGGTCGCCGCGGCCCGCGCCGCCCGCGCACTGCAAGCCAAGTTGGATGTAGGACTCAGTGAGCTTCTTGGCGTCGCCGCCTGCGCCGCGGGGCAGGCAGATGCGCGCCAGCAGGCTCTGCGCCTGGCTTTCCTTGTCACCCGCGCGCGCCTCGCTGTTGAGCGCCAGGTACGCGTAGGACTGGGCGTCTGGCTGCGGGTCCGGTGGGTGCAGGAAGGCGCGCACGAAGCCCAGCTTGTGCTGCTCCTTGGCGCCCTGCTTGATCTTGAGGATGTTGTCGTCGGAGGGGTTGAGGTCGAAGGTGAAGAGCTTGGCCAGGTCGCCGCGCGCATCCAGGGAGCGGATGGCGATCTCGGGCGTGTTCTCGAAGCGGTGGTCCTCCAGGCTGCGGTTGCGCGGGAAGAAGGCGCTGCCGTAGCCCGTGTACGTGGCGCCGACGAGCAGACGGCTGCCCCCGGTGCCTGCGGGCGGGGGCAGGACCAGCCCCACGGTGGACGCGTTCGGGTGGTTGGCCGCCACGTTCAGCATGCTGGGGAACACGGTGACCGGCTCCGCCGGCGGCGCGGCTGGCGGGAAGTGCACGGCCACCGCCGAGATGTTGCCCCGCCGACGCAGCTGGCAGAAGCCCTGGTAGATGGAACCGCACACGACCACCAGGCCCTGGCTAGGGTCCAGTTGCAGGATCTTGTTGTAGTTGTCGGTGAGACGCCGCGGGTGCTCGCACGAGGCCTGAGGCAGCTGCGGGGCGTGACACAGCGGGCTGTCGGCCACCGGGCCCACGGCCGCCTCGGCCTCCAGGCTCAGGTTGGCGCCCGACAGCTGGTAGAGTCGGTTGACGGCCGCCAGGTACACCGTCCCCACCGCGCCGTCCAGGGCGAAGTTGTTGGTGGGCGTGGGCGAGGGGAACCGGCGCTGGATCTCCAGGGCGCCGGCCCGCGCCGCCCCCAGGAGCAGCAGCAGCAGCAGCGGCGGGCACGACGGGTCCCGGAATGGCGGGCGCGGCCGCAGGGGGCTGGCTGCGGCGGCCCGGGCGCTAAGGGGTGCGCCGCCCGCGGCGCGACAAGCCATCCGGGCGTGCGCGGGCTGCGCGGCGCGGCGAGTGCATGGGGCGCGGCGCGGCCGGGAGCCGGGAGCCCGGAGGCGGCAGGAGGCGGGGGGCGGGCCCGGGCCGCGAGGCGCTTCCTGCCCGCGCCAGCCGCCCCCGGCCCCGGCGCCCCGGCCGGGCTCAGCGGCTCCGCGCAACCCGGGGGCGGGGCGGGGGCGGCTCCGCTGCAGACACGCCCTCGCGCCGCGCCCCGCCCGGCCGCGCCCCGCCCCCGGGCCCCCTCCCGCCCCGGGCCCACCTCCCCACGCGCCCCGGGCCCCCGCCCCCGGCTTCCAGCCGGCCCCGCCCCGCCCCGCCCTCCGGCCGCCCGGCACCCGCTCTGCTGTCGGTGGCTCTCGCCGCCCCGCACCCTCCAGGACCCTCCCGCTAGGCGCCCGCGGCCCGAGGCTCCTTTCCCGGCGCTGCCTCTGCCTCCGTCACTGGTTGCCTTAGTTCTTTCCACCTCTTGGCTACTTGGCCTGTCTCTCGGGCTTGTTTTATTTTTTCCTTCCTCTTTTCTCCCGTCTCTCTCTCCTCTGTGTGTCTCTGTCTCCCTGTCTCTGTCTGCGTGGCCCGCCCCCCACCCAAACTCCGAGGGTGTTGTCTCCCCTTTTCTCTGTCTCTGGTTCTCCTTCTCCCTCCCGTCTGTGTTGTCCCCACCGCCCCCCTAGCCGCCCAGTTTTCCGCGTTATTCTCTCTCCCTCTTCTCTCCTTCTGCTCCTCTGTCCCCGGCTCTCTCCGTCGTCTCTCCTGGCTCCCTCTGCGCCTCCCCTTCAGACGCTCTGTCTCTCTCTCCATCCCTCTGACCTCCTATCTCCTCCACCTCTGTCCACCCCCAACTCTCCCTCTCTGCCTTCCTGAACCCCACAATCCCGCCAGCCCCTCCCCACCTCACACTCCACTCCCTTTCACAGAGCACTGTCCAGGCCTTCGACCCAAGGGCCTGGACACCCCTAGGGTCAGCGGGACAGGGGGCACCACCCCCTCGGATCCCACGATCTGTCCCCCAAACTGCAGCCCCAAAAGGGATTTGACAAGTGGCAGGTACTGAGACCAGAGCTCAGGGGTCAGACATATAAATCGGGATCGTGGAGAGGAACTCTTCCAGGCCTGTGCTGAGCCGCGAAAACACCCAGGGTGAGGCGCTGGTCCTGGGGCGTGATGGCCCCAGGAGGCCCACAGTTGCCTCCTCTGGAGATCCAGCCATCCTCCACCCACCTTATTCGGGACTCTGGAAGGACCTAAAATCCTCCCAGATTTAGTGGAGGATCAGGAAGAGCAGCCGCAGGCCAGCTGGCACTGGGCCAGCTTCTCCTTTCAACTGAGAGGAGCAGGTAGGCACCAGGGCCGAGGCAGGCAGCGACCAGAACAGGAACACAGAGCCTGGGTGACAGCATCCATGGGTCTGGCCACTGCCAGGCACCCTGCCAAGCCCTTCACGTGTCCTGACTCCCTTTCTCCTCACAGCAGCCCTCTGAGGCTGATACGACTACTGTCCCACCTTACAGATTCAGAGCCTGAGGTCTCAGAGGTGAAGGGACTAACCCGAGATGGATGCGGAGCTCACAAGTCTGTTGGCTCCGAACATCACCCCAACTCTCCCCGGCCCCACGGCCTCTCAGAATAGGGGGCTCACGTGGCAGGTGCCCATGGTCCTGGCTCTGACAGTGGCCTGGCCTCCCTCACCTGTCCCCACCTGGCCAGGAAGGAAGGCTGGGGGTTTCTCTGTGCCCCACGGTGTAGGCAGGAAAGGCCAGGCCTACAGCCATCCCCCACTTCCCTCACCCCAACACCCTCGCCTTCCTGCCATCAGCATTTGCCCATCACGTGGGCCTTTTTCCAAGCCCTCTGTCTGTTGGGCCACTGCTTTGATAGCCAGGAGTGTTCAACACAGGAAATCAGAGGCTCTGCTTCTGACACCCCATCCCCCACCGCTGGGGCTCAAGGCCACTCAGGGTACAGCTGGACAGGACTGACGTCTGTACCTGCATCTCCAGGTGGAGAGGACTCGTGTTTTGCCATCAGCATGAGCGGACTGGGGTGCCCTGCAGGGGTGCAGGAGGCTGCCTCAGTGGACCTCACTCAACCTCTCCCCAGAGCCCTCCCCCATCACCCAGCTGTCATCTCCCTCCCCGTCTAATCTCGAACCTTCCCCACCCTGTCTCTGGTTTTGTCTGTCTTCTTGCTCCTCCCGGTTTCTCTCTTTGTCTTTCTCTTTCCCAGTCTCTCCCCCCACCCTTCCACACTCTGTCTCTTTGTGTGTGTATCTCTTTTTCTCTCCATGTCTCTGTCTCTCTGCCTCCCTATCTCCCACCCACCTCTCCCCCTCTGGCCCCTCCCAGCTTCCTTCCTGTCTCCAGGCTCATCTTGCCACATCCTGCAGCTCCCCCCACTGAGCCTTGAGGATAATGCTCTGTGTGGTCGCAGCTCAGCCTGGCACACAGTGGATGGTTCCATTTCTGGCCACTCTGGACACAAACTACCTGCCCAACTGAGCGCTGGGACTCAGGAGCTGCGGGGAGCTGCGGGTATGCAGCGTCAGGTGAGCCACAGAAGGCACAGCCACGGTCCACGTGTCTTCGCATAAGCTGTAGACGGAAGTGCTGTGTGGCCTAGGGCAAGGCACTTGCCCTCTCTGAGCCTCAGTTTTCTTGTCTGTACAACAAGGACAATCATATAGCACACCAGCCCTGGGAGGTTATAAGATGTGAAGAACGTAAGGTGCCAGAAAGCACAGTGATGGGCACATGGCAGGCATTAGGCAAATGCCAGCTTTTCCCCTTACACTGAGCGATGGCCCATCAGGGCCCCAAGGCAGCGAGCAGAGCCAGTGTCCACCAAGGGCAAACGACTGTGCCCATCACTGCTCCATGCAATCTCATGCGATTCTCACAACCAACTGACAAGGCAGAGGTCACTGAACCCATTTCACAGATGGAGACACTGGGGGGGGCATTAGCAAGGTGAGGATTTGAACACAGATCTGTCTCCAGATCGTACGCTTTCTTGCCTCCGCCCATCATTTGGGAGCTCTCGCAGCCCAGGATGGGTCAGGGTGGCTGCCACGGCCCTACTGAGGTGCTGATTACTGTGGGCTGAGAGAATGAAGAAAGGAACGAATGAACGGAAGAACCCACATCTCCCTGACCTTGCTAAGAGGCAGAGGGGTTTCCTCCCAGAAGGGGAGATGGATGGTACCGAGGAGGGCAAGTTAGGCGGCACCAGCATTAACTCACTTTGAATTAACTAATCCAGATTAACCAACCCTGGAGTGACTGCCAGCTAACCTGGTTCACTCTGTGATTCAGGCCCTTTTCAGTTTTTGCTCAAGACTTCTGATTCTATCAAGGAGAAGCTCTCTCTCTGGGGCTAATGTGTCTTCAATGCCTTGCTAACATTTGTCATTGTTCATTTTTAATAGAGAGGAGGTCTCAGGCGCAGCATTCTAGAATTTACTCAGCTCTTTGTTTTCTTTATAATATTTACAGTTACTTTCTGCTTTTGCCAAGTGATACTGGCTTTCCAAGTACAATAATGATGTAAAGCTTGCTTGGTAAATGCATTTATCGAAGTTTTTAAAATGTGAGTTAATTTAAAGACAAATATGCAGTAGGTCATAACCCAAGTGGCACAAAACACTTGAAATTTGGGAAACAGTAATCTGATCCAGTGCCTTTGGAGCTGGGGACACAGTGGCCCAGACGGGGCAGGTCCTTGCCTGGATGCCCCAGGGTGGGTGACCTGGCCTCTCACCGCCACCTGGGTGGGGGCTTCCCCACCCTGCCCCATCCCTGCCCGGCCCTCGGGCTGCCCAGGGCAGAGCCGTGAGGACGAGGAGGAGGAGGAAATGTTTTCCTTCTTCAATTGGAAAGAATAACAGTGAGGCCAGGGCTGCGCAGGGAGGAGGGGGCCCCTGGCCTCCTGTCCCTTGGGCCTGGCCTCAGCGAAGGCTTTCCTTGAAGGAAGTGCTAGTGACACACTGCCTGCTCCTGCAACGCCTTGATGACAGGAACAGAGTACTCGGGACAGCTCGGTAACCCAGCGTGGGCCCTGATGGTGCCAGGAGCCACAGCCACAGTTCCTCTGGGACTCTGCCTGTCTCATGTCCTCCTGGGAGCAACCCGGAGAGGTGGGTTTTATCAGCCCCATTTTACAGACAGGGACACTGAGGGTCAGGGAGGTGTCACCACTTGCCCACAGCTGCACAGCTCACAGGCCTCCAAACCCTGCTCTGGGCCGTGGCATCCCTCTGCCTCTTGCCTTGGAGCTGGGAGACCTGAGTTCCAGGCCCAGGTCGGCCCCTACCCACCTGGGTGACCATGGTGGCCCCACCTCTCTTTGAGCCTCAGCTTCCTCATCTGGAAAAGGGGAGCATGGTCCCTCTCACCAGGCTGCTGTGAGGATGGAAAAACATACACTTGTCACAGGTCCAGCATGTCAGGAAGGAGGGTGTCCACTGACTTTCCAGCTCTGACTCACAGGGTCCTCTCTCCTAGGCTCCTCGAATCCATAGTCTGTACCCCTCCTGGGAGAGCCCCCCACACCCAGATAATGATGCCCTCCATCTTCACGGCGCTGCCACTGAGACGGGGCGTCCATGCCAGTGCCGTCAAAGGCACAAAGGCACAAGATCACTTCCTGTCATTAGCCCTCCACCAGGCCTCCCTCCCCTCTTCTCAGAAACTGGGACACCAAGGTGCAGAGAGGCCTAGAGACCTGCCTGAGGTCACACAGCAGAGGGGTAGCCCGAAGTGACCCCTGCCTCTTCTCTAGCCAGCTTTGTCCTGCCACACTGGGTCTCCTGTCATTGCCACCACGTCCTACTGGAGTGGCCCTCAAGGGGCTGGGTGACCCGAGCGGCAGCACCGACGGGAGACACAGCACCCACCATGCTGCTGTGTTTCAGCTAGAGAGCTGGTGTTTCCCCACCGCAGACTCTGCGAAGGACCAGGGGGTTTAGCCTGCTTCAGAGTTCTGGAATGTTCCCTCCGCTTCCCCCACTGGATGCCCCCCAGGGGCAGGATGGGCAGGAGGCAGGGGTGGCCTTCTAGGCCTGGTTTCAGGGCTCAGGACGGGGGCCTGTCCTTGCCTGTGACGGCTCCTCCACTCGGTTCTGTCTTTGTCTCCCTGAGGGGCTGGAGGAAATGGTTCTCATTCCTGCGTGTGGGAGACGCCTTCTCCTGACTCTGGGCACATCCCTGCCCTCTGCGGTGGGGACGCAGCAGGCGGCAAGCTGGGGTGGGGACCCGGAGCCCCCTTGCACCCATCCCGGGCGCCTGGCCTGCCGAGCCCCCGCGTGGCCCCTTTGTGCTCTGTGAGTCGGATAATGGGCGGCATTCTCAGACGTCCAGTCATGGGTCTGGGCCCGTGAAAGGACCCCAGCAGCTCCACACTGAGGCCTCTGTCCAGCAGCAGTGGGGGGGGGGGTGCAGGGCCGCCCCGGGGGACCCCACCCACATTCCTGGGCTGCTGCCATCTCCAGGGGACAGCTGCTGGGGCAGGCTGGGGGGCAGGTGATCCCTGAGCAGATAGTAGGTGGTCCACGAATGGAGCCGCAGAGACAAGGGAAAGCCCAGATCTGAGAGGACAGGGAGCGATGTGGGCTGAGCACCTACTGTGCACCAGCCATTTCTCAGCCAGCCCTGGTAAAAACCACTGAAGGTCTGTGCTACTGACCCCATTTGATGCATGAGTAAACTGAGACTCAGAGAGGCAAGGCCATGGTCCTGGATTTGAACCCAGGCCTGTCTGACCATGCTCATTCCATTGGACACTGAATGAGCACCTACTGTATGCTCTGGGACACAGCAGTCTCAATGCCCTGAGGATATACAGAGGAGCATTCTGCCAACCAGGCCCGTGGGAGCAAAGAAGGCAGGCTTCCTGGGGAAAGGGACAGCTGAGCCAGGAGCCCCCACAGGATTACTGAGTCTCCAACACAATCTTTCACACGGCAGGACTATGAGGTCCACTGACAGAGGACGAGACCGAGGCTCTGAAAAGGGAAGTGACTTGCTTGGGGCCACCCAGCTGCTCAAGGTGGAGCTGGAATTTTCAGGCTTGGCTGTTTAATCTTCTCCAGGAGTGGGGTCCAGCCAAGGTTATCGAGTTGCCATCCTGTGGTCCTGGGACCTGAGTTCAGATCCCCACCCTCTGCTTCCCAACTGTGTGACCCAGGGTGAGTCCCTTTGCCTCTCTGGGTCTCAGGTTCCATACCTGTGAAATGGGTCTAAGAGTCCCCACCTCTCCAGGCTGTGGGAATCAAATGAGATAATCCCTAGAGAGCGTGGAGCCAGCACCTGACTCACAATAGATAATCAATGACATTTATTATTAAAGCCACTGATGCGGAGGCGATGTTGCTGCTGCTACCATTCCCCCCACCAACTCCAGCTTCTGGAAAGTTATGCCCGTGCCCTGCCCTAGCTAGATGGATCCCCGAACTGCCTGGGTTTTCGTCAGGTGCCCACAGGGGCAGCTCTTCTCTCTGTCCCATCCTCCTCCCTCTGCAGCCAGGGCCTCATCTCAGGACCCTTTTGCCCCCTCTAGACTACATCATCCTCTGGGCTTCAGTTTTCTCTTCTGGAAAATGGGATGATGCATCTGCCCACGGAGGAGAGTTGGCCAGTGATGTCCGGTCTCTGCTCAGGGCAGCACTGGGTCTTTTCCTCAGTGGCTCCCTGGAGTCCAGCGCTTAGTAGGTGCTCCCTAGACCTGGCCTGGAACTGAACCGATTCTGAGATCCCTCCCACTCCAGCTGAGCGCTTGCTCCATGCTGAGCGCACACAACAACTGGATGAACCTCACGGCTCCAGGACAGGGCAACGAGATGCTCCCTCCCATTCAGGCACACACAAGGTGTATGCAAGAGTCTGGCGTGGATGAGCAGGGCCCAGATCTCACCAGCTGTGTGGCGGACAGGAGTCCCTAAAGAGAACCCAGCATCCGGAGAAGATGTGTTTCCTCTCTTGTTTTCTAGGTCAACTTGCATGCACCCCCTCAAGAGCCAGCCCAAATGTCACCTCCTCCGGAAAGTCTTTTCTAGTGAACTCCTAGGCATCCCTCAAGGCCTAGTCTAAATGGCCCTTCTTCTGAGAAGACTTCCTTGAGCCCTGAAGCAGTATTAGGAGCTCCTCCCATCAAACTGCTTACCACACAGTACGAGGGCGTTTGTCCTCCCCAGTGGCCTGGGAGGTCTTCCAGCATGGGACACAGTCACTATCCCTAAATGCTGGGATGGATGGATGGCTGTATCACCACCCCAGGACATCTGCCGGGCAGACAGGATGGTCACTCTGCTGCTGGAGACCCCTTCCTGGGCAATGCCAGACAGACTCTCCCAAAGGGGCCTCTCTGACCCCTGTTTTGTCCACATGGCCACACTGACCGCCCAGCTTCACAAAACCAGGCCACAGCAGGCCATCCTGCTCTGTGCACTTCAGCCTGGGAGACCCACTGGCCCTCAGGGTGACCCCTCACACCCGATTCCCTGGGTAGTTCTGAGGGTCCTGCCCTCTCCTGGGTGAATAAAATGCTAGGACAGAGGTCTTCCTTCATTCAACAACCACTGACCAAGCACCTGCTATGTGCCAGGTATGGGGGACATTATGGGAGCCCTACAGGCATGGTCCGCATCCTCAGCCCAGCCTCATAGGGGAGACAGTCTTCCATCAAGTAACTCATATAATTACATAACCGCAAAGGCCGCAGGTCCTACGAAAGGTGATACCAAGCGGTTCCGGAGGGTTTCTCACAGGGAGCTTTAGCCCATGTTGGGGTCCACAAGGGCTTCCCTGAGGCAGTGAGCTGTAAGTGAGATCTGCAGGATGCTGCAGGGAGAGCTGTCCCGCAAGGGGACAAGGACAAAGGCTGGAGGGAGCAGCCCGCGGGCCCTGGAGGGGCAGGACACAGAGGTGAGGGGGCTCTGCCGGGGCTGGAGGGCTGGGCAGCGCTGGGGGAGCCTCTGGCTGCCGTGAGTCCAGGAGGCAGGAGATGGCTCCCAGATGGAGTGGGGAAGGAGGAGAATGACTGAGGGAGGCCCGGGAGGGTGCTTCTGCAGATGCCCAGGGAGGTGACAGCAGGGGCCTGACTGGGGGAGGCAGAGGTAGGGGAGGGAGACAGCCAAAGGTGGGGACCAGGCTGTGCAATGGGGTGAGGGGAGGGAGCTCCGAGGCCTCGGGCTTCACCAACCAGGGGTTCCTCTTTCAGAGTCAGAGAGCAGCGGGGGACCAGCAGATCGGTGGGGGCTCTCGGAGGTGTTACGTTCAAAGGGCCTCTCTTGGCCACAGGGGCCTCCCTGGTCACTGGGTGCAGAGTCTGCCCTGTCTGCACGCTGGCAGGTGGGGAGCGCAGCACCCTGGCCCACGGCTCTGAGGGGGCAGGGCCTTCTCACAGACAGCTGCCCGGGGAAGGTGGGGCTGGGCCCGCAGCCGGGAGAGGCGAGGCCGCAGGGGCCCCACAGGGCCGCCTGAGTCATGAGCTTCCCCACAGCGGGGTGGGGGGGCTGTGCGCACCGTGTTTGTGTGCACGTCGGGGTCAGGTGCACAGGATGCTGGTCTGGGTGCACATCGGGGAGGAGGTACAGGCAAAGGTCTGTGTGTGACAGGCTGAGCTGAGGGATGTCACGAGGGCTGCCAGGGCCACGTGTGGCTCACACTGGGATCCTGGTGCTCCTGCCCCCAGCGCTGCTAGAGGGTTTCCTCCTGAAACTGATTTTTACAATCAGCCTTCAATAGCCGGATCTCTGCTTTGTAGGGTTCAGCCTGGCCTTGTGTTGTCTAGCCTCTGACCTTGAGTGGCCCAGGCTCTGGCCTTGGATGGTCTTGCCTCTGGCCTTGGATGGTCCAGCCCTTAACCTTGGGCAGGCCAGCCTGTGAGTAATTACTCAGCCGAGCCAAAGTCCCTTCTGTTGAGGAACTTGGAACTAGTTCTTTAGGGACTTTTGGGTGACGCCATCCCTCAGCTTACTCAAGAGCAGCGTCCACTGACCACAGCCGGAGTCTCAGGATGAACCACTGTTCCTCGCCCGTACTTCCCCGCAGGCTTCCCCCACCCCTATCTGGAACCTGTGTCCCAAAGGCCCAGCAGTCCCAGAGGTCCCAGTGTGCAGATTAAGTCTCACCATGCGCTGAACTTCCCTCCCGACTCTGTCCCCCTGGCTAAGTCCCCAGGGTGTCTCCAAGACTCAGTTTTGGCCTCTCTTCTTCCAGGCAGCCTTCCCTGATCTCCCAGGCTGGAAGGGGGCTCCCAGGACCCCAGGCTGCCACCATCAGCGCAACTACATTTGGTGACGATGTGTCTTTGCTCTGGCTTCCCTACCAGCCAGGGTGCATCTCAGGAGCTGCATCTTGTTGTGGGGGTACCTGTGTCCCTCAAATCACCAGGCAGAAGGTTGGACACAAAGCAGCTCATGAGGGTGGGTGAATGAATGAATGAATGAGAGAGGCGAACAATGTTCTCCCATCACTTTCTTGGCTGTTACCACTCCATACAGCTCCCCTCCCCTCCTGCTAATGTCCCCACCTGCTCTCACCCACCCGCCAAGGAAGGTTGATACCCCTCGCCTGCCCTGGGGACGGTTTGTGAGTCTAAAATACAGCTTTTCCCATGAGGATGTGACTTGGCTGGGTTGAAAGTCACAGGACAGTGGCACCAGTGTCACCTCCATTCCCCTAGCTCAGGGCCACAGGCAGGGGAGGGGCACTTTGGGGTCCTCACGCAGCATGGGAGGCTAGGGGGGCCTTCCTGCCTCCCCACTTCCCAACTGTGGGACCTCAGGCAGAGCCCTCCTCTCCCCCGCCTGCTTCCCCATCTGCAAAACGGGGGAGCAGCTGCACTCTGGGACCCCCTCACAGCCCCTGGCACACAGCAGGTCAAGACCTACAAGGCAGAAAAAGCCTTTTGGAATAAAAGCAGCTAATGTTTATTGAGGCTTCCAGGGAGCACTGTTCCCAGAGCCTCACAGGGATTATGGTGTTTATTCCTCACAGTGACAACCTGCGAGGGAGGCCCTTTTTATTACACACATTTTGCAGGTGGGAAGGAAGGCGTGGCAGAGTTAAGTGACCAAAGTCGCGGACTGAATGCGTGGCATGGCCTGACGGAGCCCAGTCCTCCACCGCGCTGCACTCAAAGAACCCCGGAGGCGCCCGGACACCCCATCCCCTCCTCCTACCCATCCAGAGGCCACCCCCAGTCACCTCTCATCGGTCTAAGACAACTTCATCGGTCCGAGCCTCACCCCCTCCTGCCTCTCCTGGAATCACTTCTCCTTGAAACAGCCTGAGGGACATTTTCAAATTGCAAAGCTGTTCATGCTGTTTTCCTAAAACTTGAAACCCTGCAAATGCTCTTGGGGTAAAGTCTTGTCCCTTCTGCCTCGTCCACAGCCTCTGAGACCCCGCACCCTCCCTGCACAGGGCTGTGGGCACCCTAGTTGGGGCATTCTTTGGTTAATGTCTGCAGACACCCAAGGGCAGGTCCCCATCTGCCTGTCCACTGCTGCTGCCCCAGGGTGAGACCCCCAGGAGGTGCTCTTATCCCTAAGTGAGCACTGAACAAGCCCTCGGGCTGGTGTGGCGTCCAACAGAACACAGACTTAGTGGTGGGTGCACGGCAGAGACGCTGAACGGCTGCCCAGGGAGGGAGCCCCCAGCGCCTGCCCAGCGTCCAGGGGAAGCTATTTCCAGCTCCGGGAAACAGGAAGTGAGTCATGGCCAAGAAGGCCGGCCAGACGCTCCGCACCTCGGGTGCGATTGATGAGCGCCCGGACGGAAGGGCCGGCCGCACCTCGGGAAGCAGGAAGGAGGCCTGGAGGAAGAGGATAGGAGGAGAGACCCTCTCCCCAGCAAAACAGGCGGCCCTGAGGGGCCCCAGCGGAAGCAGATGAGGTCAGCACAGATGCGGCCACCAGCCCATTGTCCCACCACACCTGGGGTCGGTGGAGCGGCCACATACCAAAACCCCCCAACCCAACCGACAGCCATCCTGGGCCAGCCCAGGGCCTGCACTTATCTCATTTACTGCGCCTCCCCCGGCCCCGCGAGCACAGGGTCTACGGGCCCGCTTTACAGAAGGCCAAAGAGAGGCAGGGACTTGCCAAGGCCACGTAAACAGACAGGATAGCGTGGGACTTGAACCCAGCTCTGTGTGACCATGGATCTCTCAGAGGGTACAGGAGACTCAGGGGACACCAGCACTGGCCCGGAGGCAGCCACCAAGAATGTCTGGGGCAGGTGTCTGAGGCCCTGTCTGGATTTTAGTCCCATTTCAGTCTCTACCTGAAAACAGGACCAAGCAAGTCCCCTGCCCCTGGCCCCAATTTCCCCATCCTCATTCAAGAGGCCTGACTGCCCAGGCCAGAGTCAAAGAGTCAAAGTCAGGCGTCTGAGGCTGGGATGGTCCCCTAAGCTGGGGCTCCCTGGGCTGGGGACCAGGGGACCCCTTCCACCTTACATCCAGGGACCCCAAGGATGGTTTGGCCAGGGCACCACCTGTGAACGTCCATCTGGGACAAGGGGCTGTGTTGGCCCGCTGTGGTCACCCCTGACAGCGGTGGGGGGTGCTCAGGCGAACTTTCACTTCCTCAGCTGGACCCACATCACCCCCATCCCTGCCCTTCCATTCTCACTTCCCTCTCCACGCCATAGGCAGAGTTGGGCACCCGCTGCCCCTAAAGGAAACAAGGGCTTCCATGGCCTGAGCGCCAGCCCCAGCACCTGGGCTTGGACGCACCGAGCAGCTATCCATGGGCATCTGAGGCCCTGCCACTGAGGGTGTGCCTCCGGGGTCACAGAGTCAGGGAGAGGCAGGATCAGGATGCTTTTCTGGGTTATGACCTCTGGGTAGGGGTGGGGGGTTGAAAATTTTCTTTCAAAATTTTCTAAGTTTCATCAAAGAATGTGTATTATTGGTGTTAAAAATAAGCACAGGACAAGTGCTATGGGGTTGGGGGATGTGGGTGCTGGTCGATATTTGCTGGGAATCAGAGGCCAAAAGCACAGGTGCACTTATAAAGGGAAGGGTGGTGGGGCCGCGGGGCCTGGAGGTGAGGGGCACTCAGATTGCCTCAGCCCTGCCCTGGACCTGTCGCCGCCCCATGGCCCAGAGGGACAGACTCAGCTCCACTGCAGTGGAGTGACGGAGGCTCAGAACAGCTGGCCACCTGGCCGGGGTCACCCACCCAAGAAGGGCCAGCAGGACTGCCCACCCCAGACCCTCCCGTCAGACACAACTTCCAGGGCTGGACTCACCTGGGTGGTCCGCAGACCCCTCTGAAAGTCAGCACTGGTGGAGCGCCAGCTCCGCGACTTGCTGAGTCAAGCCCTGCTTTGTGCCTCAGTTTCTCCGGCCGCCATGGAGCATTGACTCTGGGCGGAGCCAGCGCGCGGGGCGCGTGCGCGCGCGGGGCTGCTATTGGACGGACGGACAGACGTCGGGCGGTCTCCGTGCCACGCACATGCGTAAGTGACGGGCCGCGCAGTTTATCTGGCCCGGAGGTGCGTTCCTCTGCCTCCTGTGTCCCCATTCCCATCCCTTTCTCGTCACTGGACCTCAAGGCCACCACTGGGGCTTGGGCACGGGGAGCCGGAGCCCTGACCCTTTGGATCCCCTCGTGCCCACCCAGCGCTGTCTCCGCGTGATTGGGGGAGGGGCCGAGAGGTTAAGTGAGGAGCCTCAGAAAAGCCTCTTAAAAGCTACAGTCACAGCGTGATTTACGGTAGTTTTGAGACGCCCTCTCGCCCATAATTCACTTCCATTTGCAGGACCCTTGGCCCCCTCGCAGAGGATACCGGGAGAAGGCAGGAGGGGGGTGGTCGCACTATTTTTAGCACCAGTAGCTGAGTGGGCTGCTGTGAATTATGGGTCTGGGGCTCCGCTGTCGCCTCCAAGGCCTGCAGCCTCCTAGCCAAGACATCAGACCACCTCGGCACCAACCCCAGCTCCCGCCCTCGCTGGGCTGGTTAAAGCACCTGCCGGGCGCCTCCTGGGCCTTGCCCTTGGGCAGTTCAAGTTAGTTCCGCCAGGTGGTGCTGTTATCCCCATTTTACGGAGAAGGAAACTGAGGCTCAGGGAGAACTCACTGCCCGAAGTGACATAGCCAGGGTCGTCGGAGTCCAGCCCTTGTGCCCTGTCCCATCCATACCCACTCTGTGCCTGTACGCCTTACCCCGACCCTGTGGCCTCCCATCTGAGTCCGACTCCCCCTCTGCTTTCTCCCCAATTACCTTCTCCCTCCCAGATCAAGATCCCCGAGCAGACAGTGAGGACCATAGTGGTGCAGAGAAGAGGGCTGTAAATCAACAAGACCAGCCCACAGTGGAAGATGGAGTGTAGATTAATGAGAGCAGAAAGGTGCTGATACCAGTTTAGCCCTGGCAGGGGAGGTCAGGGGAGGGCTTCCTGGAGAGACAACACTTGATCTCAGTGGGGCTACCAATGGGGGCAGGGGTTGAGAGGGGACAGCCTGTGCAAAGACCCAGAGGCTGGAAGGAGCACATCACATTTTTCCCAACTGTTGGCCCTTCCTGGCCCTTCCCTCTCACCTCCCCACCCAGATCTCTCCTCCCTGACCTCCCCCACCCACGCGCATCCTCTCCGGGTGGCTCCTCCAAAGCCCGGAACAGGAGGTGGGACTCCAACCCCATAGCTCTCAGATGAGGAGAAACTGCTCCAAAGAGGGGGGAAAAAAAATCTCACACACATTAATTCCATTGTTTCCGCTCGCAGATCCTGCCTGAAAAACAAAAACAAAATCAAAATCAAACCCCAGCTGGGGGAGGCTTTATCTGGCAAAATGTTCAAGTAGGGGGTTGAGTGGTGGACCAGACAGGAGATCTGGTGCCCTGGGGCCATGGAGCAGACACATACCTCTGTGCGCGCCCACACCGCCCCTCCCTGAGTGCTAGGGGTGCTGGTGCCCGGACCTCATCATTTGTCTCAGTCCCCAAGCAGTGTCCCCTTCACATCCGTACTGGGGGTGGGGGGCTGGTCACACAGCAGAGCTGGGATTTCAGTCTGGATCTTTGTGACCCGGGAAACCTCTGGCTTGCCCACCCACTTGCCACAGTTCGCAGGGCACTGGGAGCAGTTAATGGGGAGGAAGTGTTAGCAAGGTCACCTCCCTGCCTCTGCTCACACATCCAGGGACGGGGAGCTCACTCTTCACAACAACCATTTTTACACACTTTGCATTGCCAGGAGAGTCCAGTCCTGCCCACCCCCCACACCCCTGGCCTGGCTTCTAGTCTCTGACAGGGACCCGGGAGGCCCTGCAGCGACGGGAACGGGACTGGAGGTGCGGCCCCATGAGACACTATCCAGAAAATGGGAAAGAGTGGGGAGGCCATGGGAGGGGAGATAAAATCTGGCCCCTTCTAGTCCCTTGGAGCCTCCCCGCCAAAGCCTCTCACAACCCCGTGGGCAGTGTCACCCCTTGGCACCAGGCCTAGGCGCACTTCCCGCCTCCTGACAGCCCTCAGAGGGGATGAGATGAGGCCCATTTTCCGGACGGGACACTGAAGCCCAGCGCTGAAGCAGCAGGAGGCCCCGAGGCGGCGGGTGGACCCCATGCCGGGATCTGGGTGCCTCCTTCCCGCTTCCCTCCAGGCTTGACCTCAACAGCTCCTGGTTGGGCTTTTCCCAGAGCTGAGGCCGGAAGCACAGGTCCCGGGTGTTTGTTCAGGCCAGGCTGGGGCTCCGGGCAGGCGAGGCGGAAATGGCCACAAGATGTTTGTCCAAGTGGGGGTCAGGCTCTGCCGCCAGGAGTTTGGAGGAAGGGCTGGAGGAGCAGAAGGCCCGAGTCAGCACACCCCGTGGCCGGGCCCGCCTGGCCCGCAGGGGCAGGGCTGCACACAGTAGGCACTTAGCGGATAAGGAATCATGCTGGTGCCTCCCTCAGCCAGGGCAGGGCCCAGGCCCCAACCCCCTCATCTCCTCCCTCACCCCCAAATCGATCCGTTGAGCAACCCAGAGGCCCCACCTCCCAGACAGAGCAAGAGTCTGACCCCACTCCCCGCCTCCCCCCCACCCAGGTCCAGCCCCCAGCTTCCTGCCTGCCCGGGCCTTTCCAGCAGCTTCCTCACTGGGCGCCACTTGCCCCAGCAGTCTATTCTTCTCTGGCCTTGGCGCCAGAGGGATCCTATTAACACGCAAATCAGATCTTGTCTCTTCTGGCTCAACACTCACCCAGGCGCCCCCTAAGAGCAAAAGCCATCTGCTATGGGCTGAACTGTGTCCCCCAAATTCACATATTGAAGTCCCATTCGCCAATACCTTGGAATGTGACTGTATGGGGAGACTGGGCTTTTCAAGAAGTGATTAAGTTAAAATGAGGCCCTGTGGGTGGGCCCCATTCCAACAGTATCCTCAGGAGAAGAGACCAGGGCACAGACAGAGGAAAGACCTTGTGAGGACACAGAGAGAAGGGGGCCACCTGCAGGCCAGCGAGAGAGGCCTCAGGAGAAACCAAACCCGGCAACACCTGATCGTGGACTTCTGGCCTCCAGAACTTCGAGCAAAGAAATTTCTGTCGTAGAGCTGCGGTGCTTTGCTGTGGCGGCCAGAGCAGCTACGACACCATCAGATCCTGTTGCCCTGGCCAACCTCTGCTTCTCCTCTTGGCCCCTTTGCTCTCTGCTCCTGGACTTGGCCTTGGCTTGTTTGCCCTCTGCCGTTATGCCCTTCCCCCAGGGCTGCCACCTTCTTATCACTCGAGTCCCTGCTCAAATGTCCGCCTTAAAAGAGATCCTCCCGGACCCAAGTGCTCCTTGGGGGCTGCCAGCCATGTCTCCTGCCAGCCTCGGACCTCCACCAGGGGAGGGGCTGGTGCTCCATGCCAGACGGTGCCTGGCACACAGGAGACGTGCAATGAAGCTTTGTTGAAGACAGGAGGCAGGCCCCTCCCAGCACTAACTCCCCATCTCCCAAAACACAGATCACAAGGGGCTTCAGAGGCAGAGCTGGGCCTCCAGGGGCCCCGCAGACTCAGGTGGCAGCCCCCAGTGGTCCAGCCCTGAGACCTACCCACTTGCCAGCTGCATGGGCTGCTGCCTCCCTCCCACATCCTTGGCTTCCAAACACAGCACCTGTGTTCACTCCCCTTTTTCCTCATTTGTCTTTCAGCAATTCTTCCGGAGTCTCTGCCAAAGACCAAATGCATGCCCCCAAACTCCTATGTTAAATCCTAACCTACAAAGTGATTGCATTAGGAGGCGGGACTCTGGGGTGATTAGGTCATGAAGGTGGAGCCCTGGTGAATAGGATTAGTGCCCTTATGAAAGAGACCCCAGAGAACGCCCTTGTCCCTCCTGCAGTGGGAAGGCACGTGGAGTGTGAATGAGGCAGCAGGCTCTCACCAGGCACCAGATCTGCTGTTACTTTTCAGCCTCCAGAACCATGAGAAGCAAATGTCCGCTGCTTATGAACCAGTCTAGGTATCCTGTGACAGCAGCCCCCGGCGGACTAAGACAGGCTCCTCGCCTCGGACGTTGGAGCAGGTAGGATCCAGGCTGAAACCCAGCCCCATCCCTTTGACCTGGGGACTCAGTGCCAGCTCCTTCCCTCGGGGGCTGAGCATCTGGGAAGGACCTGAGCTCAGGAAGGTTCATGACAGCTCAGTCTTGGGTTTGCATGGGGAGCGGCATGTGGGCACCCAAGCATGTGCACGTGGGCCGACTCTGGCCCCAGGACCCCTCCCTGCGCCTAAATACTGTCTAGAAGCAGGATGAGGAGAGGCCGTGAGACTACTGGGGCTGCTCTGGGCGTTTGCTCACTTATTCAGTCAATAAACACTCTCTGGAGACAACTCCATGCCCACTCCAGTGGCTGAAGTTTAAGACTGACAATGACAAGTGTTGAGAAGGACACCAAGTGACAGGAACTGTATACAAGGCTGGGAGTAGGGCGGGGTGGTATTTGTGTGTGTGAAACGAGGCAGCCACTCTGGGGAACCATTTAGTAGTTTCTTAAAAAGTCAAATGGAGACTCAGACAACCCAGCAGCCCCACTCCTGGGTATTGGCATGAAATCAGGACGCACGTCACACAGAAACCTGCGCACAGGTGTTCACAGTAGCAGCTCTGTAACTGCCCCAAGCCAGAAAAAACCTGAATGTCCCACACCTGGGGAACACATGAACAGATGACAGTGCAGCCACACGATATAACCAAAAGCAATGAGCTACCGACAATGCACACCATGGGTGGATCTCAAAGCCGGATTCAGAAGTCTCCACGCTGTAAGAGCCCAGTTCTGCCACATTCTGGACAAGGCCAGGTTGCCAAGGGCAGGCATAGACTGGGAAGGGGCACCAGGGAACTTCCTGGGTAGCTGGGAATGTCCTGTCTTGTTCTGAGAGTTGGTTACAGGGTATAAACGTGTAAAAATTCATCAAACTTTACATATTTGAGATCCGCCCACTACCCTCTGTGTAAATTATACCTCAATTGGAAAAATGAAAGTTTTTAAAAGCCGCCACTCCCCTTGCCAGGCCGCCTGCGGGGTGAAGGTGGGCCCCTAGCCCCTTGGGGGCCGCAGTGGGGGGCCCAGGCGAGGCGAGGCGCCCCTGCTCCGCACGGGGGCGCTGCCTGGTCCGGTCCAGGCCCGGGGCGTGCGGGGCCCGAAGCCGCGCCAGTGGCCCGCGTCCCGGCCGCCCAGGCAGGGTAAGGCCGGAAGCGGCGCGCGGGGTGGGCTGGGGGCCATTGTCTGCACGTCCGCTCCAGCCCCGCCCCGCATTGTCCCCTGGTGGGACCCTCCCCGGGGCGGGGCTGGGGTCGCTGAGTCGCGTGGTGGAGCCTAGCCCGCCGCGCCGCTCCCTCCCCAGGGTGTTGGTTCCGGCCAGCACGCAGTCCCCAGAGGCCAGGGTCACTTGTGCCATCTCTTTTCCCCCTTGGGGCTTTGAGCCCGTCAGAAACCACAGACGCCGCTGGCGGCGGGGGGGGGGGGCACTCGCTAGCCGATGATCACGTGGACGCAAAACGGGAATCAAGGAGACGGGACAAACATTCCAGCCCTTGCCAGTGACCCCGCAGTGCACCAGGCACTGGGGACACACCGGGAAACAGGACAGACAGGGGCCTGTCCACAGCGGAGAGTCCCAAGCCACGACAAATAAGTGACTGTACCTTTGCACAAATGAGGAGACCAGGGAAGAGGGTCCGGTACTAGGTGGTAGCCCGAGGCTCTGGGCAGGTGATGTGCTAGCAGAGAGCACGGGAGGTAGAGGCAGCCCTGGGGGGAGTCGGGGCAGAGGGGCCGCGTGGACAAAGGCCTGGAGACCAGAAGGTGCTGCATGGGTTTGAGGCCAGCAGGTGGAGACCCGTGGTGGGTGGGAGGTGAGGTCAGAGAGCGGCCTTGTGGAAGCCCAGACTTAAGGGGAGAGGCCGCATCTGGGAGTCAAATCCAGAGACGGCGGGGCTTGGGCCAGCAGCTTGCTGAGAAAAAAGGAGTCGCGAAGGCTTGAGTTCTAGCCATGCTCGTTTGCCCTCTCCGGGCCTGTTTCCCGAGTTGTAGAAAGCGTCCGGGTTTGGAAGCTCTGAAATTCGGACCTTTCTCAAACCAAGGACAATGCGACTTCACCTTATTTGCACGGGAAATGCGCCTGCAGAGGCTCACAGACTCAGGCGGACCTATAAAGGGAAAATCAAACCCGCACAGCCGGAGACGCCCTGGGCGGGAGGCTCTAGTCCACCGGGAGCTGGACAGAGGGACGTCGGGAGCTGCTGCCCGAGGCGGGGAGTTTAAAGGTCTCCAATGCAGAAGGTGCGCTCCCTGCAGCGGCCACCAGGCGGCGGCAGAGACCAGAGAGTGCTTCGAAATAATTTCAAAATTACAGAAAAACTGTGAGAACAGTACAGAAAACCCTTGAACCCCTTTTTTTATTTCTTTTCTTTTTCTTTTTCTTTTCTTTTCTTTTTTTTTTTTTTTTTGCGGGAGGAGGTAATTAGACTTACTTATTTATTGTTGGAGGAGGTACCAGGGACTGAACCCAGGACCTGTGCTTGTTAAGCAGGAGCTCTACCGCTTGAGCTGTACCCTCCCACTTGGACCCCGTTCTTAATCCAGATTCACCAAGTTTTAGCATTCTGACCCCTTCTCTGCATATTCAAGTCCCTCTCCAAGCATTAGGAGAGTGAGTTGCAGACATGATGCCCTTTGAACCCGAAATACTTCAGTGAGTGTTTCCCAAGAACAAGGACATTCTATTGCACAACTGCAGTGGAGTTTTCAAGATCAGAAGGTTTAATCATGATGCGATCTGCAACATCTTATTCAAATATTGCCAATTGTACCAACGAGGTCTTTTATAGCATCACCCCCGCCCCCATCCCAAATCCAGGATCCACTCCAGGATCACATTTAGTTGTTCATTTATATTTTAATTGAAATTTATTGTAAACTAACTATACTTCAGTAAATATATATATATTTTTTAAAGTGAAAAAAAATTTTATTCACTAAGCTTTCCAGGGCTTTCCAGTCATTGGAAAAGATGGCTGTAAAGAGTTCTAGCCTCGCCGTTCTTAACTGCATGACTCTGGCTGGGAAGGTCCCATCTAGGTCTTCTCCCCTGAAAGGTGTCAGGCTATAGGCAGGGGGTGTGGGAGAGGCTGGACGAGGCAAAGAATGCACCTGCATTCTGATATGGAATCTTTCATTCATTCTTCCTGGCCTGACCCACATCTCCAAGTGCTTGGCCAAGGGGTCTCTCCCAGTTCCCTACTGCAGTCTTCCAGTGGGGCACTGATTCCTTGAGAAAGCAGCTTCTTGCTTTGGAAGAGAAAGGCAAATGCCCCCAACTAGCAAATGCCAACAAAAGGCCAGCTGGGAGTCCTGCTCTGGGTCTGGAGCGGAAGCAGGGCTCTAGGACTCCAGGTGCTGGCAGATAAACCCCTGCCTGCAGCAAAATCCCAGGAGGGCCCAATCCTTTTGTCGGCTAATAGAGATTAAACATAATTTCTTTAACTTTTATCAAGAAAAATGGAAACATACACAAATAGTATAAGCAACCCTCATTTACCTGTCACCCAGTTGCAAAAAATAACTCTTGATGATGGATAACTTTGATTTTGGGCATAAACCTCAAAGGGAGTTAAAATCATTGAGTGACATTGCTGCAAAATTCCCCCCCTTCTTTCCTTTGCTTATTTGACAAGATTTCTGAGCACTTATACCTGTAATAGTGATAATGAGGACGAGATGAAGCTGAACACAGTCTCATCATAGAAATAAGGAATACTGGGGGGAAGGTGTAGCTCAACTGGGAGAGTACATGCTTAGTGTCTAGAAGTCCTGGGTTCAATCCCCAGGACTGCCTCTAGAGATAAACAAACAAACCAAACTATCCCCACCCCACAAAAATAAGTTAAAAAAAAAAAAAAAAAGAAAGAAAGAAAGAAGGAATATTTATCCACTAGTACACAAAATGGGGAAAATCCAATCAACTCCTTTAAAAATGCATTCTAATAACATTTTGTTCCATCAGTGTCCACAACAGTTGTAGTATATTTACATTGTTTTGACCAACTGCATACAAATAATATTTGTGATGAATAACATTTTAACACTTAGTGACTTAAGATCACAGAAAATTTATAATTTCTAAAACTTCAGTTTCCATCTGTAGTTTTTGCTGCAGAGAAGACGGTGTGATCAGTAAGAGCCTTACATTAGGCTACAGCTTTGTGGGGAGCGTGGAACTGAAGACGTTTCAAAGAGAAAAAGTAAGGGGAGACCTTCACAGAGGAGCTGGTTTGTGTGCTGGTTCTCTGGGTGGCGGTGGGTCTCCCATCACTGCGCTCTTTACTTTAGAGTCACTGCATGTAGTACAGAGAGTGATGGAAGGGCTTACAATATTTAAAATATCCTGGAAGGTACATCCTTTGCATCCATTTAAGCTTTAATATTATCGATGTCAATTTAAAAAAGTGTCAGAGGGTGCAGTGTCCCCGAATTCTTTCGGGAGGCCCACTAGCAAAACTGTTTGCAGCTCTCCGATGGGTGGACCCAGGGAGCCGGGTCTGAAGTGCAGGAACCCCCCGGCCCCTGCACGCTGGCCTCCCTCCAGACTCAACTTCCTCTGGGTTCTTGTCCCATAACTGGGAGATTAGTCTCAATCACTGGTTGTTTCACCCCTGAAGCCACTGACAGTCTGAGGTCCCTGAGGAGAGAAACCCGTCCCCCAGCTCCCCTCACAGTCGGGCAGGGCTGGGGTGGACACACAGAGAAGGCAGAGCAGACCGTCTGCCTGGGGGAGGCGGAGACGGGAGGAGGGCTGTCGGGAGACTTCGGAGAAGAGCTGCTCTTTGAAGGAAGAATAGAAGTTTCCTGAGACAGACGGAGGGAAGGGCAGTGAGAACAGCCTGTGTGAAGGTAAGGAGGTGACAGCAGTTGCGGGAGTGGCGGCATTCTGTCATACGCAGCGGAGGGGACACAGGGCACAGGGCTTCTGCTAAGAGCATCCCTGGTCTGCGGTCCCCGAGCGTTTCCTGCCCGCCAGGTGCTGCTCTAGGTCCCAGACAAGGGTTAGCTCGGGACACCCTCCTAACAGCCTCCTGAGACCGGTGCTAGTGTCACCCCTGCCCTTCAGCTGAGTTGACGAGACAGTGAGAGGTGGCGTGATGTGCCTGAGGTCACCGGGCCTGGGCAGAGGCCGTCTGGGGCACTCCGCAGAGACCTGCCCCAGAGGCACGCCGCCCCTCCTGCCCAAGCAGCAGGGCTTTCCAGCACAAACCCAGCCTCGTCCTGTCCAGGCGTCGGGGTTCCGGGTGGTGGGCACACTGCTGCCCAGCTGGGGCCGGTCTGGAGCCCCTGGAAGGCCTCCCGGGAGCCGCAGCAAGTTGGCCGGGCCTGGGGCGTCTGCTGCAGCCCCACGCCAGCTCTCATGGCCCAACGGCCAGGGGGCAGACGGGCAGGGTCGGAGGCTCTGCTCCGAGCCTCTGCTGCCCCATCTCCCTCTCTCGCTCACCCACACCATCCAAAAGTCAAGGCCTCCCCTTGCCTGTCAACTCCGCCACTTTCTACCTGGCTCATCTCCGGCAAGACCCCAGCCTCTCTGGACTCATCAGCAAAGAGCCGTTCATATTACACTGGGCCAGACGGAACTGCTGTTTTTATAGCTCAAATCAGTTGAGTATTGGAAATTTCACATAGTTCCACCTACTGGCATCTCGTGAGGAGACTGGGAGGATTAAACAAGACACACACAAGACAACTTAGCGCGGCCCCCGGGCGTACAAGCACTTGACATAGTCAGCTTTGTGTCCATGCGGGGTGAAGAACGCAAAAGTGGGTAAGAAGCAGTGTGCATCTTAAGGAGCTTGTGTGGGACACATGACTGGGCATATTACGGAAATACAACCTGAATTAGATTGGCCCCCAAGTGGGGATTAGTTCGTGGTACCCCGGCAGGTCTCACCCAATCACAGCTCGGCAAGGATGGGCTGCAGGAGCAGCCGGGGCCCGTGGTGCCGGAGGGCGCGCTCTGTGCCTGCCTGGGGTCTCTGCCAATAGCTCTCATGAGCTTCACACTTACCTCTCCTAAGACCTAGGAGCTAGGACTGACCCTCGCTCTGGGACAGACTGTGAGAACACAGCCACGCCCGCACAGACAGCCTGGCTGGACAGAGGGCAGGTGTGGTCCTGGAAGGGAGGGTGTCAGCTGACCATCCCTGACGAGTCCACCAACACACAGGTCTCCTGGCTGCAAGTAATAAACCCAATCAAACCAGCTTTGGCAATGAAGGGAATTCACTGGCTCATCACCCTGGGAGGTTTAAGAGATGAAACTGGCTTCAAGCATGGCTGCATCTAGGAGTCGAACTGGTTCGTCAGGAACCTGCCCCTCTTGCCCATGTCTTGGCTTTGCCTCCCTCCCTCTTGACTTCATGCCTGGGCAGGCTGTGCTCCTGGCAGCTCTGGGGGCCGCGTCCTCGTAGGAAGCAGCCTGAGGGAGAAGAGTCCCTCTTTCCCAACACAGCCAGCGAGAGCCCCGGGAGAGGCTCCAGCCTGACTTGGCTCACCTGTCCGTCTCCAGAGCCAGGATCGTGGGATCGGGTCGTGAACGATGGGGAGCGAGAATGGGGGAAGGTGTCTCCTGAAAAAGGGCTCAGTTAGCAGAGGAAGGGATGTGGTGTTGTCGAACCACACATAAACCAAGGGGTCCATCAGTGAGGCAGGTGTGGGGACAGGGACGGAGCAGAGCCAGGGTCACCTGAGTGTCCGTGGGGACGTCACAGGGAAGAGGCTCTTAACTCCCCAGAAGGTTACCACAGAACTGCCACCTCACCCAGCAAGGCCACTCCCAGCTGTGCACCCCAAAGAACGGAAAACGGGGCCTCAAACAAGTGCATGCACACCCACAGTCACAGCAGCGCCACTCATTGCGCCCAAAGGGTGGAGACAGCCCACACGGCCATCGGGAGTGAGTGGGTGGACGGGAACGCGCCCGAGCCCCACAGTAGGTGCCGTTCGGCCGCGGAGAGGAATGAAAGGCCACGCTGCAACGGGGGTGAACGCTGAAAGCACTCTGCTGAGTGAAGGAAGCCAGACGAACGTTCATGTTTTGGATGATTCCATTTACGTGAAGCATCTGGCATAGGTAAATCACAGAGACAGCCCGGAATGGTGGCTGGAGTGGGGTTGGGGGAGCGACGAAACTGTTTCAAAACCAGACGGAGGCAGTGGTTGCACAGTATTGTGAATGCATCAAATACCACGGAATTGTCCAATTTAAAATGGTTAGTTTTGTTATGTGAATTTCACCTTAATAATAAAAGGACACTTGCCCAGAAAAAAAAGGACAAATAATGTACGCTATCTGGTATTTACTTCGAAAGGATCCAGTTTGAGGGCGAGAGGGGAGTGGAGAGGAGTGGAGGGCAGGTACGGATGAAGCAAGACTGACCCCAAATTGGTAACTGTTGATTGGGGTTCATGACACTATTCACTTTTGCCCTATGTTTGAAAAATTCCTTAATAAAAAGTTAAATAAAAGAGTAAGAGCTTGTCAGGCAGACAGACAGGGTGTGTGTGTGTGTGTGTGTGTGTGTGTGTGTGTGTGTAGTCACTACAAGAAGAGGGAAGAGCACAAAGGTGCAGAGGAGGGAAGCAGTCAGGGCAAAGCTCGAAGGAAGGGGCTTGTGGGACTGTGGGACACCTGCATGAAGACTCGGGCCAAGTCCAATGTCACCAACGAGCAGAAGACCAGGCTTCCTTCCTTCTTTCCTTCCTTCTTCTTTTTTTTAAAAATAAAATCTTGGTTTTAAGCAGAAATAGTCTCAAATCTGCTGGGTCAGAGGTCACAAAGTCCAAGCACGTCTCCTGTTCACTGGCGGGGCTTCATTCAGAACTCACTGAATCTTACTTTGGGTATAATCCTGATAAGCTGGGTTAAGTGGAATCGTAGCGCACAGCAGATGAAAGGCAGTTTTCAGAGGGGAAGTGAAAGGTGTTTAGGTAAGGCAAGGACATTGGCAGAAATGAAATGTGACAGCCTGGCTTGGAGCATAAGACAGGAAAGCTTCCGAAACGAGGTATTAGGATAAAATCAGAGAGTCATCAAGGAACTGCAAATCACAGCCACGGGGGGTGTGAGGAAGAAGTCAGGTAACGACAAGTGCTGGTGAGGACGTTGAGACGGCTGGGAGGAGGGGAAGAAGCCTCCGCCACTTTCGGTAGTTTCTCAAAAGATTAAACAGTTGCTATATTACCCAGCAATTCCACCCTCAGTGTACACCCAAGAGAAATGAGACATATGTTCACTCAAAAACTTGAACGTGAATGTTCACAGCGACACCATTCATGACAGCTGAAAAAACGGAGACAACCCAAATATCCATCAACTGGTGATGGACAGAGATGTGGTGGATCCATACGACGCAGGAATACTCAGCCGCAGAAAGGAGTGAGGCACCAAAACACGTTACCACAGAGGTGAACCGTGACAGCATCCTAAGGGAAAGAAGCCAGTCACAAAGGACCATGCCCTGTATGGTTCCATTTACAGAAAACGTCCAAAACGGCAAATCTCCTGATAGAAGGTAGATTCGCGATTTCCAAGGGCTGGGGGAGTAGCAGGGTGACAGCTAATGGGTCATTTTGGAGGTGATGAAAACGGTCTGGAATTAGGGGTGTTGGATGCACAACGGTCAATATACTGAAAACCACTGAGTAGAACCCTTTAAATGGGTGAACTGAATGGTACCTCAATAAAGCTGCTGTTTTGAAAAAAAGAATAAAAGCACAGTAGCCTGGGTTGTTTTAGTGCAGGGCCAAACAGAATCGTGCTTCTCAATTATCTGAGTCACCTTCTCCGGGCCGGCAACCTGGTTAAATGATTTCAGCAGGAAGTGTGTCATTTACGTTCTGAAAGATACCTACTGAAAATGAGTAAGAGGGAAAAAATTCTTCCAGTGCTTAAAGCAGTGTGATTCAGAGTCCAAATCGTGCTTTCCCATTTACTAGTGAAACAACTTGCCCGTAGGATAAAATCCAAACCCCTATCTGAGTTTGTTTTCATCTACAACATGGGAATTATGCCGTTTCCTTTCCAGAGCAACTCTAAGAATCAGAAGTGAAACGAGTGGCGCTGCCTGGCCCAGAATAGGGATTATGTAGCAATTTAAAAACTACACTTCTCAAAGAGCACCCACTACGTGCCCGCACCATGCCAGGCGCTGAGGAGCCATGAACACAATTCCCCTGCGTGTGGCGAAGACATCACCAGTGTCATCTCTCAGCCCCTCGGCCCGGTGTTCGCGCCTCCCTTTGCCAGTTTTCCTTCCCTGTGGCTGTGACGCTCTCCTTTGCTGTTTCTATGGTCAGAGTATTCTTGACACACACTTTCTTTGGTTTCCCAAACCAACTCAAGAGCCAGAGCGGCCAGGGACAGCCCAAATTCTGGCTGCTGGGCCCTCCATCAGGTGAGAGTGGGAGACGTGGGTGAGAGAATCTGGCAGGAGCCGGATGAGTGAGACAAGTCCTGTCCTCAGGGAATTCCCGGCCTGTAACTCGCACTTGCAGTGGAGGCCATGGCAGCTGGGACTGGGTGAGGCGCCGTACAGTTATCTCATCGAATCCTCACAAACTTCTAAGGTATAGTGGTTGTTAACAATTATTTTCATCATGGCTTGCTGTACATTTTAACAGTCACGTTAACTATTGAAATGAAGTCTTCTAAAAGAATATTCCTTTGGACAGTTTAGGCATTCATTAAGGCAGAGACCTGAATAAACTTTCTAAGTACTCCTGCTGAAGGATTTAAGAATTCTAATGCCAGGGGTTGGGTGTAGCTCAGTGGTAGAGCGCGTGCTCAGCATGCACGAGGTCCTGGGTTCAATCCCCAGTGCCTCCACTTAAAAAAAAAAAGGCAAAAAAAGAATTCAAACGCCGAAGATTTCATATATATATTTATGGAATGAACTCTGAGCCTTCCATACCTTCACTTCCCAGATATCAAGAAGATTTAAGCTCCCTCCATTCTAGGATCAAAAGGCCAAACACCCTGGACAGCTTTCCTCAACCAGCTGACTGGCTTGGATGACATGAGCAGGGGGCCTATGACTGTCTTTATGCACAGGCTGGGTCACTACACCTCTCAACGCCTTCTTGTACCCATGGTGCAAGTCTTGAGCATGGCATTCAGCATTTGTTGCAACCATTTTTAACTTTGCTCCTGAGTCACACCTTCTTCCAGGCAGCCTCCCAACCACCCAAGGCTCTTATTTTCACAAGGCCCCCGAGGTAGGATCAAGATGAGCGTGGTATCTCCATTTTACAAGCGGGATAGGAGGGACAGAGCTGGGAAGCCAGAAGAGTGGCCCAAACACTGCGACGCTCAGGTTGGGCCTGTGAAGGACCAAGTCCTCAAGACCCTGTCTGGCATCCTGTCGAAGGCAACGTGAGCGCTTCTGGACTTCCAGAGGCCTCCAGAGATTAAAGGAGCCACCATATAAATTACTACCTCTGTAACAAAGCCATAGATGGAACTAGGCTAGAAAATCACTCTTTCGTGTACGTAGGACTTCACATGTTACATGTTTTGCAAAGTAAGTTTTTACACTCATAACACTTGTTCGTTGACAAAGCCTTGTAACAACAGACAGGGATCATTATGCCCATCTGGGCTCATCAGATGCTAAATGTGGGGTGTACTGCCTCTAGAGGACTCCCTCCAAAGGTCTCAAAGGCGGTCTCATCTTCCAGCCTAAAGGAATGGTGGCAAAGCGCCAGCCTGAAGCCATGTGTATACAGTCCAGGGAGACAGTGACAGCTACCAGCTATCAGTTATGGTTTCAAGACACTGGCTACACACACACCCACACACGCACACACACACTCTCACAGAGTTTCTCATGCACAAACTAGTGCAAAGTTTTCAGACCGACAAACTTGTCATCGGAAACCGAATATGCAAAAATAAAGAGCAAAATAAACCCGAGTCCAACCACCTCGTTAATAGCTGAGGTCTTTATTTCAATTTGTATGTACAGTAAAAGTGCTGCTGAGAATCGGCAGCGACCAGACAAAACATAAATGTAATTCTCTCTCAACAATTAGCAGCTTAAGATCTATCAGCTACAGTGTTAACGTTCACACGTTCACAAGTGTCATTTCTGTACTTTTCAATTCGTGCAAGTGAGTTTTTATTCTTACACACGTTGATAAAACACACTTACAGTCTAGTAGTCAGTCCTACCGAGGGTAACTTCACCTAGCATACACAACACACAGACAGAAGTGTTAACTCTTAGAGCCACGTTCAAAATCCCCGGTTTCATTTGGGGGTGGGAACCCTAATTTTACCTGTGCCAATTTTCTGGTTATAGTATTTGGTTTTGTTTAGGGTGCATATTTTCTGAAGCTGAAAGGCAGCTCCTTACTGGAAGTCGCTTGGAGTTCGGCGACTCATTGGACTGTACCTCAAAGGAATATGAGATCAAAAACAAAACCAAATGCAGCAAAGACCACATGAAAATATGCTCATTGTTACGACATGGCTAGCAAGGAAGGCTCCATCTGTGTTTTTCTTGGTACCAGGCTTTTCACCTCAACAGGGGAGAGAGAAGATCCCACCCAGCCAGCGAAGTTACAAAATTCAACCTGCTTTTGCTTCTTAAGGAGGCAGTGGAATCGAAAGCCTTCCTTGCTAGGATGCACTGAGTATATTTCCGAAGAACTGAAATTGGAGCAGACAGAAGTGCCCTTCAATTACCAGAAAGAAGGTAGAGTGTTAGTCACTCTACAACCTGAACGGAGCCACCCAGGCAGCCACAGCCAGCCTCACACACCAGCACTAACAGTGATCCAGGAATGCTTCATTTCAAAGGGAATGCACGGAGTCTTTAAAAGAGGAGAAGCATTAGAGCGAGGTTTCCACCCACAGAACTGTTAAACCATGAGGGCGAGGGTGCAGAAGAGCTCTGAACAGACAAGAGAATCCAAAAACAGCCGCAGTGCAGAGACACTCAAAGGCAGCAGGTGCGGGCAGCACAAAGTGGGCCGAAGGCATGACACCAAGGCAAGGTTACAGACAGCATTAAATGCAGACAACTGTGGGGCCTGGTGAATAATCAAGGGACCAGAAAGCCAGAGAGCCGTCACTGTGCCTGACCTAGCCCGGAGGTCCTTCCTGGGACAGTCTGAGAGAGGAGGAGGGAGTTAGTGCGGGCCTGTTTGGCTGGGAGCTCGTGGAGCTTTCCAGAGGTGAAAACACTCCTTTGATAGAAACTGTCCCAAGGCAAATGGGAACAACTTCAGTCCATCGGCCGCAGCGACTTCCAATGCCCCACAAAACTTAGTGACCTCCACACAGTTCAGGGGACTCAGAAGTTCTATCTTAGAAAAATTGGAGGGTGTGGCTGGAGCATCTTTTCAATAACTTGGTGGGGCTCTCTTCCCCACTCTGAGGGATTAAAGTAAAGCAGAAAGTTAGGAGAAACTGCTGGCTTGACAAGGTCATGGGGTCCCTTGGCACTCCAGCCTAAAGTCACTGCACTATTTCTAGGCAAAGTTAACATTTTAAATACATAGGCTTGGGAACAATTTGTTTTGGGCCTGAATAGGAATTGGTTCCAGTTATTTTTTTTTAAAAGAAAAATCACCCCTGTGGTCCCTTCTCTGGGCACTGATTCTGAGAGGTCAACAGAGCTAACAGGTGTACTACAGTCACCTGGGGATAGAGTGAAGGCTGGGGTACCTGAGTTACAATATCAAAATGATTATGGAAACAACATGCAGACTCTGAGAAGGCCGGCCTGCCCAGCCACAGGAGGCTGGAGCTGTCTTGTAAAGCGTCCTCTCAGACAGACAAGGCAATGCTAATCTCGTTCCAGGAGAATCTCCTGGACTGGGGGAGACAGGCAAGCATGCTCTGCTACTCTCTTCAGGGCACAGTAGGTGCCTCTTGCTGTTGGTACAGAACGGAGGCCAAGAGGGAACAGCATTTGTGATTCAGCACTGTTAGTAGGAAAAGACTGACCAAGCTTTCTAGACATGCTCTAAAACCCCAAGTCCACCAGGACGGTAGAGCTGGTTATAGGCTGGGTAAGAAGGCTCAGTCCGTTTTTCTAAACCGTCTACAAATGTCCACTGAGCACAGCCATGTTAATATATCAGTCTTGATGAATAGGAAGCTGACAACATTTTATACCCCAAACTTGGGTCCTTCTAACCTGACATTCTCTTTCTGCTCTTTAGGGAGAATCGCCTTTAGTTGATTCTCTCAGAGAGACAGAATAAAGCTTTGAAATTAAGGATGCTGGGGCCAAAATGCAGACAGAAAATTCCATATCACTTTGGTTTCAGTAATTAGGGGGTGTTAAAAAATAAATTAAGAAAATGCAAGGAATTAGTTATGACTCTCATAACATAGCCTCCATTTTTCCTAAAGACAATGCAGTCCAAAGTCACTGGGTGAACGTATTCTTGGGGCAAAAAAACTTCTATCCTAGCATGCTGGTCTGTGGAAACAGCCTCCCCCTTTCCTCTCCAGCCAAGCCAAGCCCAGAGAGTGGTGGTGTGGGGGTGGCAGGACACCAAAAAGCAGGAGCAGCAGCCAGAGGAGGGCGTTTAAGCTGCGTCTCAGGACAGGGGTGTCAGAGGGCAGCATTTACAGCACGTCTTCCTTCACTCAAATTGTTTCAAGACAAGAGGGAGCAGCACACTTAAATATCCACACATTTCTTCATTTAAAAACATCACTTCTTTATTTTAAAGGAAAAATAAAAGACCCTCCCAACCCTTTCCAAAAAAACCCAATAATAATAATAACAATAAAAAATCCTATTAGAAACCATAAGGAAGCACTGAGAGTCTGAGTTTACATTCTTCAAGTATGCTGTTCAGATTTTTTTGTTTTTTAAATTGGTGACTATACACATATTTAAAAAAACCTTAAAAGTGCGGCCATGGGATTTGCTTAAAATTAAGTATTTAGAGGGCTGTTTCAAAATACTGTATGTAGTAGGGCTGTGCAGTGATCCTCTGGGGCACGATGCTCTCACTCCTGTATCCCAGCAAAGGTTAAGGGACCAGGTTCAACAGTGATCACACTTGCAGAGTTAGCGTGAGTGGCCAACTTGGGTGAGAAAGCCAGGGAGATCCATGTGTTCATCCACGGACAAGGGAAATCCACCCTGAATCCAGAAATTCAGACATGGAATGTGGTAGGACTTCACAGTAAAGTTAGTCTGGGAGGGGAGAGGTGGTGAGCCCAGACAAGGCAGGGTGTTAGGTTTAACTGGTTTCCCTAATCGGGTTTTAGTGCAGTCCTTCAAGCCACAATTTAGAATGCCCTTCGGTGTGCTCCAGATTGTTGGTTCATGTTAAAGGACTGTTTAAGATCTGCATCCCAAGGAAAATCATGCTACATAAAAATGATCCAAGATTTTTGCCCAAAAAACTTCTTGGATAAAATCTAAAAAATACTATTGCAATTGCGTCTTTTGAAGAAAAAAACATTATTCTAAATGTAAACAGATTCACTCAACTCTCTTGTTGCTGTAGAAAACTTCAGAGTAGGTATGTCGCTGTCTGAGTCCTCGCTGCGTGCACTGGCCAGATGGTGGGGAGCACGGCCTCCTGGGGCCAGCATCACCTCGGGGAAGAAAAGAACCGCTCCACGTAGCTGAAGAGGGCGTCCCAGTGCTTCCAGAGAAAGGCAATGAAGACCACAAGGAATAAAGTGCTGAACGTCCTGTTGCGCGTCTTCATGAGCGGGACCACGCAGTTGGCCACCGTGGAGACGAAGACCAGGAGGACGGCCATGAGCGCCAGGAGGATGTTGATGAGCTTGCCCAGCAGGTTGCGCGCCGTGGCGTTCTCCAGCCCCTCCAGCTGCACCACCTGCTGCTGCTGCTGCTGCAGCTCCATCTTAGAGATGCGGGTCTGGCATGCCTCCAGGGCCTCCTGTGGGCCAGAACAGGGGACAGGTAAGCCTTCTGCTCACGGGCACTCCGAGGGGCTGGCGTGCCCCTTGGGCAAACCGGACGCACCTGGAGCTACACCAGGGACTGAAAACCTGCCAGAGCCTTGAGTGTAAGAGGCCAAATGCACAACTCGCCACTCAAGGGGCTGTAACTCGCCTGAATCGCCCTCCACAGCACTCCTGCAGGACGGCTCACAGGAAGCAGTCGCTACGATTTGATTTGGTCTTAAACGTTTTAATAACAAAACTTCAAATATATGATATTGTTTCTCTTTTTTTCCATTTAAAAATTATTACTTTAAATTATTAAATTAATTAAGAACACACATACTTGTTCAACAAAAAAATTTCAAACAGGGACACACAGTCTCTCTTGATATCGTCCTTAATTCCAGCCCCGCCCTTGATGCCACTGTCAGTTTGGTGTGTGTTCGTCCTTTCACTTGTCTGTAAGTCTATACAATATGTGCCTAGGCATATGCATGGAGTTATTTTAAAATTTTCTATCTTAATACAGGTAGTATCTAACTACAGGAATGATCCACAGCTTGCTTTTTTCACTCAACAGTGAGTCCTGGAGATCTCTCTACGTTCTTTTTAACAGCTACCTAGCATTTTATAGAATGGATATGTCAGAGATCCCTACTGGAGAGACCAAACATTTCTAGCGATCTGCTCCCCTCAAGGTCATGACCTTCACCCATGAGATTATATGAAAGTTACCCTAACATTCACACATCAGAACCTATTTCCTTAGTGATGGTCAGATACCTTCCAAAGTTCAGCAGTGGAGGGAGCCCTGGGTTTTCTTGGTCTTGGTTTCAATGGGTCCTGGTTTCCTGAGATTTGAGGTGAAGGCCAGGCAACTTCAGACTGAAGCTCAGCCAGAGAATGGGAATACAGTGGGTACACCCCAGCCCAGAACGATCTTGGGAAAAAAGCTAAAACATAAACAGAATTCCGGGGCCTAGAAAAGATGGCAACTGGGCAAATGATCCAGACATTCCCCTGATTCTTGCAGGCTGCTGCAATAAAAGTTCCCTAGATCATGTCCCTTCTCCAAAACTAGTTAATTTCAAGATGCCTGCACGTGACACTACCGTTTCCTTAGAAACACCTCCCAAGTGGGATGATAAAAAGTTAAATATTCTGTTTTCTCTCAGATCAAACCACAGGACTATTAACCAGAAACATCACTGCCTCATGTGTTATTCTTGCAAACTGCCTGGTAATGCACCTGTAAAAGGTCTGCGTCTGGCAGCTAGGACAGAAGACCCCTCTGCGTAGAAGAAGACAAATAAGGTGGCCCCGAGGCTCGTCAGAGCAGCTCCTGAAGCGGTAACCAACAGATGGAGTGCATGTACTTTCCCATGTGCTGAGACGACTGTGATCCTAAGAAAACTTGCCAAGAACCAAGCAAGCACACCAACTCACCAGCTCCAAACGGTAGACAGACTTGTGCAAAATGCCCTCATCTGAAGAGCCGGCACTACAGTTGGGTGTAAGCTTCTCTTGTACTCTACCCTCCCCATATTTTTTCCTAAACATATATTTTTTATTGTGGTAAAATACATACAACACAAAATTTACCATTTGAATCATTTTAAAGTATATAGTTCAGTGGCATTTAGTAAATCCACGATCTGTGCAACCATCACTACTATTAAAGTTCAGAACGTTTTCATCACCCCAGGAAGAACCCCCTATCCATTAGCTGTCACTCCCCTTTCCCCCAGTTCCTGACCACCACTAATAATATATTTTCTGTCTTTAAAGATTTGCTTACTCTGGGCGTTTCATGTAAAGGGAATCATACAATACGTGGTCCTTTGTGACTGGTTTCTTCCTCTGCGCACCATGTTTTCAAGATGCATCCACACTGAGGCAGGTGCCAGCACTTCATTCTTTTCTTTTTCTTTTTTTATTGTGGTGAAATACACATAACATAAAATTTATCACCTTAACCACTCTCAAGTGTACAGTTCAGTGGTATTAAATACATTTGTAATGTTGTACAAACACCACCAGCATCCATCTCCATAGCTCTTTTCACCTTGTGAAAGGGAAACTCTGGACCCATTAAACAATAACTTCCCTACCCCACCAGCACCCCTCTCACCCCCTGGCAACCACCATTCTGCTTCCCGTTAGCCTTTTGCTTTTACCCCTGGACTTTCATGCTGACCTGGATGTCCCGGGCCCGTTCATAGGACTGATATGCAATCTTCTCTTCCATGCTGGCCAATTCCTGCTTCAAGTTCAAGATTTCATTCTGGTGGAGCTCTGTCAGGTCATTCAGTTGTTCTTCTAATCGTTCACATCTAAGAAAGGGGAAAAGTTAAATCTTTTATGCATTCTGTATTTTTCCTGGTATTATTCATATCTAATCCCCAAAATCCATTCTGCAAAAGAAGAAAATAGAAGCACAAAGAAATTAAATGTGTGGCCTGGGGTAACAGGGCACGCTAGTGGGTACACCTCTCAGTCCCTGGAACTAAGGTGCTATAATGTGGCTGTCACAAGGCCACATCATAGCAGAAACATGGCTCTTCGATGTTATTCTCAACACACAGTATTTGCAGTGATGCCAGGAGCCCTAGTTAGCTTTGAGCATATTCATTCTATTTTATTAAATTACAATTTTTAAATTTTTTATTATATTTTTAAATGGAAGTACTGGGGATTGAATCCAGGACCTCATGCATGCTAAGCATGTGCTCTGTCACTGAACTACACCCATTTTAAATGAGGCAGTTCTGATTTAGCTCTGAGCAGCATATATGAGAAGCAAAATTTTACTAGTGTAAAATTAAGCAGGTCTCATCAGAAGATAAACAGCACATAAGTGAAAACTGACCTCCTAGCAGTCACTAGTAGCTCATTCTGACACTGGGCAGGTCACTCACCTGGATGGCCATGATTCAGAGCCCAATATCCTCATGGCCAAGCAGTGTCTGGACAGTGTCAACAAACATGTACTGAGAGCCTGCTGTTGCCAGCCATGTTCAAACTACTGGGAATACTGTGGTAAGCAGGACGGTGCCTGCCCTCAGGAGTTTGCATGCTAAGCGGGGGTGGAAGGCAGAAACCCCAAGACAACTGACTGCAGGTGTACTGATTGCAGGTATGGATACGTAAGCCAGAAAAGACCAGCAGGGTGTCTGGGGGATGAGTGCGCTGTAAGGTCAAGGAGGCCTCGTCCTCCCTCGCCATTCAATGCTCTTCAACAATGAAGCTGAAACTTGAGTGATGACAAGAACGAGCCTTGTAAAGATGTGAGGGAAGAGTGTCTCAAAGTAGAAGGCACAGGAAGTGTAAAGTTTGCAGACTTTAGGGACATTTCTGTGGCTGTGGCTGAGTAAAAGATGGGGAGAAGGCAGGGACGGTTTTGTTCACCTTGTACCTCTAGCACTTAGGACCCAGGTGTACTCTACACAAAGATGGGACCTGGGCAGGGCATCTAAGGACCAATTTTAAAGGGTGAGCTCAGAGATTCCTGGTGGGAAAAGAACACGAGTAAAGGGCAGGATGCAGAAATGTATGGGATAACCGAATAGTGGATCTAAGTTGAAGAAAAAAAGGGAACTCTGGCTTTAAAAAGCGAGTAGGGTTTCTGGAAAGACAGTACATGGTCCCACAGCGACTGCTGAGGGGGAGGGTGACACGAGGAACACAGTGTTGTAAGAAAACGTGTTGTCTGGGCGTGGTGAAGCCTGGGATAGTCGCGTAAACAACCCGATGTCTATCAACTGATGAACGGATATTTAAAATGTAGTCTATTTATTTGGAAAGAAAAAGAAATGAAGTAATGACACATGCTACAATATGGATGAACCTGGAAAATATTATGTTAAGTGAAAGATGCCAGTAAGAAACAACTGCAAATTATGATTCCGTGTGAAATGTTCAGAATAGGCAAATCTATAAAGACAGAAAGACTAACGGTTTCCAGTGGTTGGGGCAAGGTTGAGAAGACTGGAGAGTGATGAAAATGATCATGGTGATGACTGCATGTATCTGTGAATATACTAAAACCCCTCATCTGCATACTTTAAATGGGTGAATTGTACTGTATATGAATTATATCTCAATAAAAAAGGTTATGGATGTCTGCAGTTTACTTTGAAATTCATCAAGAACACAACAGATGAGGGATGGAGAGATGGAAAGATACATGACAACAGAGTAAAACGCAGACTCTAAGCAGCAGGCGGATGTGTGCTCCCTGTGCAATTTTTTTGAGTCTGCAGGGAGTTTATAATACACACTGTGCAAAAGAGATTACAGGTGTGACAGCCAGGAGCACCTGGGTGAGCCCTGGCTCTGCCTCTCATGAGCTGTGTGGTCTTGGTTAGGTTAGCTCATTGCTTCTGCTTTTTTTTTTCACTTAGAAGTGTTTTTATGCTGTTCTATGGTTTGTACCAGCTGACATATCTACTCAGTCCAGGTTTTGGATTCAAATGCTGGCTCTCCAATGCCCTGGTGTGAGCGAGCCTGGTCATCGATTAAGAAGAAATCTATCTACTCCAAAGGGCAACTGTGAAGGTGAAATAGGAGCTAAATGTCAAAGCCGGGCACAAAAAAGGTACTCGGTGGGAGAGATACATGACAAGGATACACCTGGTTGCATTTTCCTCTTTTGGGACTCTCCAATTCTCCGGTTCCCTCTGACAATCCCTAGTGAGGTGGCTCAGAAGGACTGCTTGTCGGCTGCTCTCAGGTGTCCGTGGCTCCACGGCTTCCCACTTCTGGTTCCTCTAATCTTCCATTTCTTCATCTATCTCTACATTCCCAACTTTATATATTCTGAAATCTACACTGTTTCCAGTATATTCATGTTATTTTGTTAAGACATCACACGAGTGGGTTTGCTGGGCACACATTCATTTCTTCTCAGCTCTGGGCACGAGTCCCTCCCATTTTCTCATCAGGAGGGCCAGCTCCTGCCCTTTCCCTGGCTCATCCGCCAGGTAATTCAACTAGTTCCATTCACTGGCCTGTTCCAAGCTGTCCTTTAAATTGATAAACTGTCCTGTCTACTTCCTTTCAAGGCATGTGTTTTGTATATGTGTGAGGGAAAGTCTCTGAAGTAAATTGTACCTGATCTTTGGCAATCTCCAGGAAGAGCTGAGTAGACAGTGCTAATCCTTACATGGATTATCAAAGCCCTTACAGGAAATGAGTCTTTCAGGCCCTGAACCATTTACTCACAGTTACATGGGAACTGACAGCAAGATCTCCTCACGCTGAGTGCTCCTGAATGAGAAAATGTAGCTATCGTTCCCACAGACAGCACTTTATTAACAAGTAGTCAAACAGCAAAGTAGCATCTGGGTAAGTAGAACGAGCTCCATTTCCCCACCGATGAAACACATACAGGTTAGGAGACTTGCCAAGGACACAAAGCTACAGAACTCAGGGGTGAAGCAAATCCCACAAAGGACGCAGTTGAAGCGGCCCCATGAATTCGTACCCTGAAAATCGCCAGTACTGTTTCCCTCTTCAATCCTAGGAATCACCTGGAGAATGACGACTTCCTGAAAGAAGAGACAAGCTGCAGCTGCTACTGTGCAGCCGAAACCCTACTACACGCGCACAGACAGTTGTGTTTGGGTACCACGGTAAGCACCTCCAGGCTGCAGGGAGAAACCTCAGGGAGGAAACTGAGAAAGCCATACACTGTGAGGCTTTTGAAAAATGTGACGACCAAAGAGGTTGGCAGGATGCCCCTGGTGTCTCGAAGTGAAGGTCTTCTGGGCTGCCTCAGTACCCTGAAGAACTGCACTGGCCTGTCATTATTAAAACACCTTCCCTGACTTGTTCGCCTGGGCCATGGGAGTTTGTTTCTCAGTTCTTTTCACAAGCTCACAACCTGCAACTTGAAAGCACAAACTTGACCATGCTTAGCAATTTCCAGTCAAACGTTTTTTCAGCCTCTGTGTGGCTTACATAATCCACGTGTGAAATTATAGTCTGTAAACAGGCTAACACAAAGAGCCCAGTAAAAATGCTGTGGTGTTATTTTGGGTGGAGGAGTGTGCGTGGGAGAGGAATTTAGGGTTCAATCTAATCTACTTAATCACCGTAAGCATCACAACATCAAAACATCAGCACCGAAACTAACAAGAACAATGATAACTACCCTCTCCACTTCGCCTTTTTATGTGCAGCGTCTGCCTCGGAGGAACTCAGATTTATGACATTTCTACACTAATCCTCACCTCCTTCCTCCCTGGGAAGTAGTTCAATTTATCATTAAGAAACTATGAATAAATGGAGACTATAGTTATATAGCTAAGAAACTATATATAAATGGAGACTGAGGGAAAATGCTGCGACTTCTCCCTGTTGTGTAATGAGGTCTACGGGGCACCTGAACCACTTGGCTCACACCTTTATTTTAGATTTGTTTTACTGTTGCCTTTTTAACCCCCCACCCCCCGCATTATTAACCTAACGCAAAATCTGAACAACAAAAGGAAGAAAATACTCTGTACTCCTCTCCTTATTAATATTACAATCTCTTTTGCTTACTTTACTTGCTAGTGTTGACTTCCTGTTTGAATCCTAAAATGGAGAAGCCAGATAAGTAGGGAATTCGTAGAGAACACCTCTGATCTCTCATCAAATATTAACACCAAACCAAAGAGTAGAGGGAAAAAAGGAAAAGTAAATTGTGTACAGCCCTTTACATGTGATTTTTTAAAACCAAAAACTCCCTGTAAAGGATTTCAACTCCTTCATGTGACACTAATGAAAACTCTCTGGATGTAAAGTGGAGAGGGTGCTGATCCTACCAGGATATGATTTTGACCAGCACATGCTTTTCCTCTGATTCCATCTGCAATACAAAGTAGCAGGAGATTAATCATCTCATTTTGAGACTTCTTACTTAAAGGTTCTTCCATTACAACTCAAAGGGAACGGAGACACCTAAACATGACTTGAGCTTAACTATTAGTAAACAGGAAGCCTGATGTTGTAAGATTTTTTTTTAAGGTAGGTTATGTATCACATGCGGGCAGATGAAACTCTCCCTGCTAGAAGTAAAACCTGCTCTATCGACAGAGCATTAAAACACATCTAGATTTTGTTGTAGGTTTACAACTCATAAATGAATGTTGGTCTTGGAAAATGGAAATTCCAAATGGTTGTAAAATTGATCCAGTTTCATTCTTTGGATTAGTCAACACAGTAATCACCTTCCTAGATCAGAGATAAGCCAGGGCCCTTCTGGGTCAAATTCCTGACCAACAAGAAACTTCGGTGAGTGCATAGGTTGGGAATGCTTCACTTAATGCAGCACCCTTTGGGTGTGGCTCAAAAGCCTGGAGCCATCTCTGAGAGCCAGTGGTGCTTCTTTAGTTGGGCAACAGGTCACTAGGACAGGATGGCTGAAGAACCTTGTAGAACAGGTACTGAGAGAAACAGGAAGAACTAGGTCCCAGGGTGGACACCAACAGGCAACTATGGATGCAGATTACTGTCTTATTTCCCAAATGCAGACCAGAGACCTTAAGTAGTTTCTGCCAGTGCTTGACCGGAATGGACAGACATAGCTGGGGTAGGAGATAAGACTGCAATGGAAGCTCGAGTATATTCCTGGCTGAACCCTCCTTACCTTTTTGTTACCTCATTTGTACTGAAGTCCCCAAAGAGGTTAGGAAATACTGAATTAGCCTTCAGTTGAAACAGGAAAAACACAGAATCAGTCCCCAATTAACAACCAGTCCCCCAGACTTCCAGGGTAGGCAGTGCATTATCTTAGAGGCAGAGCACAGCAGGTGCCTAAAGCAGAGAAGGGATAAATAAAAGCAACAGGGCTTTCTAGGCAATTGGGAGACTTGGTTACGACAGCTTCCTAAAATCGCAGCACACCTCAGACCTGCTAGGTGCTTCCACATACATGATCTCACATGATAATCTCAACAACCCTGAAAAGAGAAGTCACTGTTCTGTATTTATAGAGGAAACTGAGGCTCAGATGAGTTACATAGGATCACACAGCTAGTAAGTGCCAGAACTGGCAGGCAAAAGCAGGCTTGTCCAACTCAATTAATAAGTGAAGTAATTAATTTGTTTTCTTTCACTTCCATTCCCGCTCCATTACCTCTTCAGTGGCTAAACTGGGAAGAGCCTACCTGCAAATCTTGTTTGTGGAAGGTCTTATCCTTTAGAAGAACACTCCTCAGTTGGGCTTTTTCTCTCTTAGAAATGAAAAGCTAATTTGACTCAATATATTTCAGTTTCTATTTCAAACTTACTGTCCAAACCTAGTCTACATATCTGCTGGAGACGCTCAGATTTACAGCTGACAAACAGTCTAACAGGTGGAATACAGGGGCTTAAATAAGCTACACGTGATCATATCTCTGTCTTATGTAGAGTGATAGTAAAATAAAGTAAAATTACATTTACACAACAATTTCTTAGTTACAACTCCAATGGCCTGTGCCTAATTGAGTTCGCCTAGCTACTGACTGCTCTGCCTCATGTGATGACGGCTCATGGTGACTGCCTCCTTCTGTATTTTTGCTCTTATGACTCAGTGCAATTTAAAATATCCCTGGGCTTAATACAAACAGTCTCAGAAGCCGATATCTAAAGTACAGTAATCCTCTTAAAATAGAAACTTTCAAAATGGCATTACTGCTCATCAACACCAGGAGGGCTTTTAGCCCTATGTGACACTGCGGAGTTCTCTGGGCCAGATTCCCTGAGGGAAAAAGTACAAAAGGAAGCTGTAAAACTCCTGATACAGTGTTTTCCTAGTTCTCTCCTACTTTCAATGCATTTTGCCACAGCTGAACTTTTTCTTACCGTAGCTCAATACAGTGCACCCACTTTGGGAGCAGGACTATCCTCCAGTAGCAAATTAAATACATGTTAAAACCATTTTATTGTGTGACCTGGCAAAAGTCACTTTATCTTCCTGGGCTTCAGTGTACTGATCTGCAGAGGAGATTGAACTAGATCTCTGAGGGCCCCTGCTACCTCGGAAGTACTTACTAAGTGAACCCAGTTGCCACAAACAAATGTGTAATAATACTCTAATGAGATGAAGAGACTAGCTGGACAAGAAGAATCTGAAGTCAGCACAGATCCTATCATTAAAAAAAAAAGTCTAATTCTTGTCTCCTATCTTCTCAAAATACATGATCCCACATGTCTGAGAGTCCAGGGCAAAGCTCACAGACTGAACACCTAGTTACTGGCTGAGGTGCAGCTCAGATCCAAGCTCTCCCACAATGACCTCCTGGGCTACGTGCAGGTGGGAGCTGAAGAAGCACCCTTCAGTCACGGCACAATTACGCGGGTGAAGAGAGCGCCTGCCTTCCCCAGGACACTGAATGCTTCTGAGTAGTCCAAAGTAGATGGTCTTGGGCAATGCGCTACCTGGTGCTACTCACCGGGGTGGAGACCAACAGGCAGCACATTACGTGAGTGACAATGTTGACAAGGGACTCTGGAAACAGGGAAATCAGGATGGGGGTGGAGGTCTCCTTAAGTAGGTGTCCCCTATTACCTACCTGCACTGTTTGACTAGCTTGAGAAAACTTTCCAGCACTTGTGCGTTCATAGAATTTCATAGAATATGTTAAGAACAGGGACAACTCTTAGTGAAATACACACTTTGACCCAGAAAAGGCCTGATACCCATAGCTAATGAAGTTAATGCTTCTTAGACCTAGAATATAGACTAGTCTGTCAATTATTAAGATTTCAGGGCTGAGTTTGGGTGAAAAGCCTGTCCTGGTATGAAAAGAACACAGGCTTTGGAGCCAGATAAAATGGGTTGATTCCCGGCTTTACCACTTACAGAGTGACCTTTGACAAAATTTAAAACAGTGCTGGGTTGCAATTTCCTTATCTGTAGAATGGGGTAATACACCCCACCCGCAGGGCCTTGTGAGGATTAGCAAACGCACGTGAAGCATCTAGCACTAGGTTAGTGGACGCTGCCAGCGGTCGTGTCCTCTTCCTGCTCATTTAAACATCAAGCGGCAACACTGTCTCCCTTCAGATGTTAGTGAAATAAACTGAAGAAGAGAAAATAAGCAGAAATGCATTTAGAGCAGCCATGTACGTATTAACTGATTTCTTGGTCACAGAGGAGTCCCTTAAGTCCATCCCTAGCCTACTTTCTTCCTAGGCAAAAAGCCAAGCCTACAACAGAGCACAAATAGAAATGAGTAAAAGGGAGGCTATAGCAGGCAGCTCACTAACAGCATGGAGAAGACTGGAAAGGAAAAAGACAAACTAAAAAGGCAGACAACAGAAGTTTAAAAGTCAAGCTGCCTAGGACAGGCATGTAACCTACACCCTCACTGACCTCAGAGAACCACTTTAAGCTAGAATACTGCTGTTTTATGCTATTTCTAATCACATTAGGTTCCATGTACCTGTTAAAAAAAAAAGGTAGAGAAATTGTACGAGAATGCTTAAAATGTAAGAAGTTTTTGTGCTTAAAAGAATAAACTACAGCCTGTGGGGAAAATCTCCCTTATGTGAAACAGTTCAAAGATGGACAAAATTAAATAAATATATTTATTGTGTAAAGACATACGTAATGGAGGAGAAATCTCTAACTGCTTTATATATGGAAATATTGGTGCAATGAAATAGTTGACTAAAACAGTTGTGACTTTTCAACTGCTTTTCTTGGGGGGAAAAAGACTTAAAAAAAAAAAAGATTCTGTTTTAAGGAAAGACCATTCTCAAGTTGCAGTGATTTAACAAAAGTCAGATTACATATTATATTATGCCTTCCCCTCAACCCCCTGTTTTTGAAAATTCACCAGTTTCCTTTATTCTCTCTTCATTCCATAAAACTAATCACTCACGTACTACAGAGAACCCAAAGTGAAGTGAAAGAAATGCACTTCTCATTACATCATAAGCGGCTTGGACTTGATTCTTTTAATGAAGTGATAATGAGGAGCTAAAGTTCTGTCCTGTCTGTGAATAATTTTAAATGGATACAAAGGTGGGCCTTGGGAGACCTGTTTTTCCTTCCTTTCTCCCTCTGGCCTACATCTGACTTGATGACTTAAACTATACGAATTTTAGGCTCTGGAAGAATTTAAAAACTGGAATGTTCTGCTATTCTTTCAAAATAAAGGGGTCAAAGCAGGCAGTTGTTTTTCTGAGCAACTGACTGTGGAACACCCAGTTCTCCCTGTTCCGTGGTGGGTATTTTCATAGCAGCAGTAGCAGCTGCTCCCTACCATCAATCAGGCACTTACAGGGCCAGGCACTGAGCTATGTGCTTTACATAAATTACTTCCTTTAAATGTCACAATAACCTTATGAAGGGCTGTATTAGAGATGAGGAAAGCAAGAGAAGTTAAGAAACTTTCCCAGTTTTCAAGATTTGTAAGTGGCAGAACTAGAATTTGAACCTGGGAGTTAGGCGGCACACGGGACCAGGTGTTTTATTTTTAGAATACATCTGAGTATTTGTTAGGTTGTCACTGCTTTAGATACTGTCTTCTAAGTATATTAAAGAATATATAAAACACTGAAATAAGAATAGTAATGTACTTGATTTTAGAATTTCATTTATCTCCCACACTCACTTCTCTTTTCTTCTCCCTTAAAGTCTTAAGTCAGAATTTAAGGACAGAAGAGTGAAGATAAGAGGTAAGACTGAATGACTGATTAGCATCTTCACCATCTGAAAAGAGCTTGCTGCTTTAACTCCTCTCAGAGGTAACTGATACGCATGAACAGTTTATTTCAGGCCCTGAGATTATCTCATAAAAACAAACTTAAAAAAATTACTAAAAACAAAAAAGAGGTAAAGGGACCTTAAGAGTTCATCTGGTCAACCCTTGATAATATTGCAGAACTACTGAGGATTCCCTCTAGCTCTCTAGTTAGTAACTGGAGGGGGAAGGATATATATAGCTCATTGGAAGAGCACATGCTTAACACGCACGAGGTCCTGGGTTCAATCCCCAGTACCGCCATTAAAAAAAAATAGTAAACGCATAAATGAAACCTAATCCCCCCTGCCCCAAAGGAAAGTCTTTAAAAAAGCTTCAGAATCCTCTAGCTAGTAATTGGGTCAGGACCAGAACCCAGGTCTTTCAAGGCCTAACCCGTGGCTCCTGTAGCACTGGCCCTTGGTGGGTATCACTGAGGTGGCCTGTCTCTGGTCTCTGGCTGACAAAGCGGGGTCTGAATGAGTACTCCACGTGGACTATTTTTTTCTGCATGTGATGGAAACAATGGGCAAGGACATACATTTGGAGTACAACTAAGGGCTTACTACCGGTACAGTGTGCAGCACGAAACGCAGAGAAGAGACAAGCTCCTGCCTTTAGCACAGATCATGGCTCAAAGCATTTAGTCCTTTGAGAGAATTTCTGAACGACTGTAGAGCCATTTCATGTTTAAGTCCACTAGCATTCAAACATCTGCCAATTCATAATACAGGTAACAGACATGCTGATCTGGATTGATTTTCAGTCTAACCTTTCTGTGTGAACTGACCAGATAAGTGTGTCTAAACTCAAATATCTACAAGGCTCATAGATTTTGTATGTTTCCACAGAGTTCAGAGGGCTGCAGATGTGCTGACGTCAGCATGTTTTAACTACAGGCTGCAGTGGTTTGTGGCTCTGTGATTACAGGTAAACAGGTGGAATGCCTTAGACGCCTGGGCCTCGCCTGAAAGCCGAAGACTGGAGGGCTCCAGGCATCCTCGCTCCCTGACTAAAACACTCCTTTGGGGTGTGATCCTGGGAGACATGTAACTTTGCCGTGCCTCTATTTTGCTCTCTATGGTAAGAACTCATGAGAACATCATATACCCATGCTCTGAATACTCCAGAGAAAGACACTCTACAAAGGCCTTTTAAAGCCACTCCCCAGTATCCAAAGGGAGGGGAGCTCGAAACAAGTAATTTAGGATTTTAATTCCATATAACTTACCTATATCGCTCCTCCTGTAAGGCCTGCATTATTAATGAATAGTCCCTCTGATAATGTTCCTTGAGGGTCTCAAAGGATTCCTCCAGTCTGGCCTGGGTTTCCCGGATCTCCTGGATCTCATGCAGTAGTGCATCGAATCCTGAGCTCTGCATGTCCAGGGTGTTTGTTTTGGAGCTGGACGCTCCTACAGCGATGCCTCCAGTGGTACTGTTGGCTCCCACTGAGCCTGAGGTGGCACTAGAACAATCTTCCTCACTACCATATTTGGGGCTCGACTGAAAGTTTGAAATCACTCCCAAAGCCTTCCCCCCATCATCCACTTGTCCTTCCTCTAAAGAGTCCTTCAGGTTAGGGATATTGTCTGCGCTGCCAAACTTATTCCGAATTAGTGAGGCGATCTCTCTGGGCTTTGAAACCACAGCCCCTGCTGCTGAATGGGTCGCCTGGGAGAAGCTGGAAAGTCCACCTTTGACACTGTCCACTACACCTTCACTGAAGCCGGTCACCTTCGCTCCCACATCCTTCAGACCCTGGTGCATGTCCCTGAAGACGTCCTTTGGCTGCCGGGGGATCCCATTCTGCTCCACCTCTCGGAGCTTTCTGTGGTAGTGCTCAAGCTTCTTTTGGAGCTGGAGGATGGTTTGGGCAGATTTCTGGTTCTTCTTTTCAAAGACCTGCTTGATACGGGCAGCCTGCTGCTTGTCTGCACTGTTGGCAAGCTTCAGGTACTCAGCAACGTTGTCGTCCCGGGCTGTCTGCGCGATCTTGATCTGCTCTGTGAGCTTCAGGATCTTCTGCTGCAGGTGAGCAATAGCAGCCTTTGTGCGCTGAGGGTCTGGCGTTCCATCCACAGAGTCTGTGTGGATGCTGCCATCGGTGCTGGAGGCCACTGCACTGGAAGTCTGGGCGAGGCTGCCTACTTCCAACCGCTCGATCTAGCATAAAAACAAGAAGTGGATGTCAGAAGCAGCCCAAGAGGACACTCTCTAGAATCAATGGGCCAAAATGTATTGAAAATTTACCTACTCTAAGATCTCAGCACAGACGGCTGACCTAATTCCTCCTGTCCTGTACAAGCCCCTGCTCCCTTTTAGATACTGTCCTCATACATGCATATACTCTGCTTTAAGTAAAACACATACATGAAAAAACGATTTGCACAAGATGTAAACTGAGGGTTTTCTTCCTTTGCTAGAGTATTTATTACAGTATTTCTTTAAATAACACAGCTCCCCTAGTGGGTTTAAAGCATGAATTAATTCACAAACATTTTCCACACACACTTTTGTTTAGAAGCATATCTATGTACAACAAGGCACAGCTGCATTTCAGTTTAATTATATGAAAATCACTTTAGTATTCAGACATCACTGTATTCCAATCTATGCTCTCAGATCACGGTCATCTGAAAATGTTGGCAAGAATAGGTAATTTTAGTGGCTAGATATAAAAATTCAACTTTTATCACAGTGTCTTTTTATCCAAATCATGTCAACGGCGATGACATCATTCCCTGTTCTAATACGGACACGTAACTGGTAGCTGGAGACAGGGGAAGGTAAGAATGGGACAGTACTGCTGAGAGTGGCAAGGAAGAATGCGGTATGCTCTTGAGAGTAAAATCCCAAACACAAGTAACTGTGATAAACTTGGGCAAGATAACATGAACAGTAAGGGACAGGGATAGTAAGAGGTAAGCAATTAAAAAGTCAATGACTAAGTTCAGGCCTTCTGATGCTTAAGTTTTGTGTGCTCCATCCAGTAAAACATTTTTATTAGGCAAGGGACTCCAAAACACATACAATGACCATCCTCTGGTGTGGGTCAGCAATCACTTCAGGGAACTGAAGAAAAAGACAAACTGTTCAGATCTGAAAACTTAAACTATTAAACTTCAAAGCCATTAGCCAAAGCTAAGGGGAGGTCATGTTTCCCTAACTCAGGAGAAAAAAGTCCTTCAGGAAGGTGTGGCTTGTGGTGGTGAATCAGAGGAGGGCTCATGCAAGAAGGCTTTAGAAACTGCTCTTGACTGAGCAGTAAGAGAAATAAATAATAAAATAACCACTTCAGGGTAATAAAAATTCTCAGTAAGAGTGACAGGTTATAAGTTTACCACCCTGGAGATTAAGAGCACACTCTTTTCCTTGGTTCCCATCCCTAATTTGTCACCAGTAGCAATTTGCTAGAAAGAATTGTATATAGGTTACTCTCATGTTTTAAAAGGTTGAATTACATTCTGTACTGACAATATACACCAAATCTGAAATATTCATGAAATGCTGTCAGTCTAGAGACGTATTCTCTTTTTTTCATCTTGGCTGAAACTCCTCAGAGGTCTGAGCAGGGGTTATGTTGATCTTTAACTCTAAAACACATCTAGTTCATTACTGGGTTCAGTATATTACTATTGATGTGAACAGAAACAATATTATTTTCCTTCTAGATGAACAAATGAGAAATACTATACACTTAAATAAAAGCAAAAAATAATTTAAAACTGAAATGAGTAACAAAAATGACATTATCCTCCACGAATGAAAAAGAACATGCAGAATCATTAGGGACTAGCACAGTAACTGTTTCGTGTCACTTCTCCATCTGCCCTGTTCATCTTTAGGTCCACGCTAACAAGCCACGAAAGGGCCAGAGGGAAAAGCAGCAGAAGGGAGGACGAGCCAGGGTTCCAGGTAACCAAGTTGCGAAGAAATGCAACGGAATCTCCTGGACGTGCACTCCCCTCAGGGCCTTAGGTTCAGGCTCTTGGGCTGTACAGAGTCCCCACTGTGCGATCTTCTTTGTGACTGGGGTTTCAAATCCTGTAACTATAGCATGTAATATAAACCTGATTGTGCATTTATGTCTAATAGCTCAAAGTCTATGACAATATAAAAGGAAAACAAATAGGAAATACCACTAGATCTAAGACTACAAGTCTATGCAGGGTCTATTTTTCTTAGGTTCTTTGTTATTAATTTGACTATCAACTTACACGCATTCTGTTGTCTAAAGAAGAGTTGATATGGAAATCAAGTTTAGCTGTTACTGTGGAAGGATACAAACTGATTATTCTGCTGAAAAAGATGGGTTTGGGACTAAAATCAAAGCTTGATTACATCTCTAAAATTGAAAAAAACCAAAACGAAAACAAAGTTTCAATCATTTACAAGTGATCACAGTTTAGATGTGATTTTATTTCCCTACACAATAAATAAAGAAATAAACCAGATTGTCTACTCTGCCTTATGTCCTACCTGGACTGTTCAGTCACACTATGTCCTTCCAGTGTGTGACTGCCACTGACAATCACCAACGTGCCTGCAAAAGGGCAGCTGACAGAACCTGCCGTCCTCAGCCTTGAGAAAGAGAACGAACCCACAGCTTCAGCAGGAGGGTAGTTTAGCACTTGAAACCACGAATCACTGGATTACTCAGTGATGCCTCCCGATTTTGCCAGGCACTATTCTTAAAAGGGAAGGAGAGAGAGAAGAGAGGGAGAAACTGGGAGAGGACAGGTGGGGAGAGGGAGAGGAGCAAAGAGAAAGATGTAATGAACTACAGAATTACAGGATAGGGGCTGTGATGACTCCCTCGGTATCTTTTGAGCTGGGAACAAAGACGTTGGTGGCCTGAACACTTAGTACTGGAAAGGCCTGACTTAGCCATGAGTTGTGAACGTACCAACTCAAAAGTTCTCTTTTCCAATGGCCTCTGACAACATATTAGGCTATCCACATATAACAACACAAAATTAGATTTCCACTTCACTCTAGGCAAACAACTAAACTGCAAATGTGAAAAGCAAATTTTAAACCTTTTAGAAGACAGTACTGAAAAAACAGGAAAGGGTTTTCTTACATAGGAAAAGGCACAGATCAGAAAAACAAGACTATTAAGTCTGGCTACGTTTACTGCAGCAGTGAAGCATGGATTCTGGCACACACTGCTGGGGTTCAACTCTGGCTTTGCTACCTAACAGCCACATGACCGACCTTTGGCAAGTTACTGAAACTCTATCTGTTTCATCAACTGTAAAATAGGGGTAATGCGAATGCCCATTTTCAGAAGACTGCTGTGAGGATGAAGTGAGTCCATAAACATAAAAACTCTCAAAAGAGTACTGGGCACAGAGTAAGCTGTTAGTACTGGATATTACTTTAGTACTATGTAAGTGATTCTTTTCTAGAGATGCAAATATGAGAAGATTCCAGAATATACTTCTTTCTAAGACCTTTCACATTTCAGGCATAAACAAGGGATATGAAGAATATGAACCAAAGGAATACTATAATTCAACATCACATTAAGTAATAATAGTCACCTTTTTTGATAGTTGGTCCTGTGGCCAGGCAGCTGGTTGCATAACCTTCCAATCCCCAAAACAACCCTATGAAGTAGACACTGTTATTGCTAACTTGCAAATGAACTGACTGTTGCCAGGTGTCTCCCACTGGTCACATGGCAGTTTGATACAAGCAGCAGCAAAATCACCTCAACAGGGTTTCCTGTGACCACATCCTGAAGGGTTTTCAAATCTGATCATATCCATCAGTGTTAAGTCCCAGTCCACTTATTGCTGAGGTTAGAACTACTTTGTATAGAAAAAGCTAGGACCAAAAATCAGTCAGTTAAATATATTTTGACCATTTATTATAAGTTAGGCAATATGCTACCAAAGCTGGCGGTACAGTCAGAAGCCACAATTAGCATCTAACTTGCTATAACGAGCAGACTACACTGCTTTGTTTGTACTTTGTCTCTTTTTATTAAGAATTCATTGTTGAAATTATTTATTAACTGATCAGAAAACAGCCCAAGAGAAATTTTCAACAGTTACATCTTAAAACACCGATTAAACAAGGGCAGAACTGGAGCCATCTAGGGCAGTGTATTAGATAGCGCTTCGTAACGGCTGACAATGTTCACCTGCAAGTATATTAAAGATCTGTCTACGTTCTCTCAGTGGATGAAAGTGTTGGAACATGGCAGCACCCAGCTTTGAGAACAATCACATATAAAGGCAGTATGGTGGAAAGAGTGCTTACAGGAGTAAAAGGAGCTGGGTTCACACCTGCCTCGGCCACTTCATGAGCTGAGTCTCAGGGCCACCTGCTTGTTCTCTCTGAGCCTAAGTTTTCTCTTCTGTACAACAGGGTTATCATTTTCTCATGAGATTATCTGAAAAGATGTTAAATGTGTGTTATGCCTGTCAAGCATGGTAAGCATTCAAGAAGTCACCTTTTTCTATTCCTTACCTAGTCCATTACTCAAAATCCAAGTACATACTTGTTACTAGAAAAGACTCAAATCCCTGACTTGATGTTGATTTCTTCAGTAAGAGCCACAGCAACATTCTATTTACTTAGTGTGATGAAGTCATCTTATCTATGCTTTATAGAGTATTGGCTCTCTCAGGAAATCTCATACTTTGCACATTAAATAATCCGTATCATTTCTGAGAAAACGAGAAAGGAATTTTAGGGTTAAAGAAGAAGGGGTAGAGAGCGTGGAAGTCTTTGTACTTAATCTGAAAACAAAGAAGCTTGACTATCTTGGTTTTTCTGAAAGTGTATCTTTTCCAAGGCCACTTCCATAGAATGGGTTATGCCTGTGTAAACTGATGCTGGGGCACCTGCAGACCACTGCTCTGCCAAAAATCTTCTCAGAGATACAGTGGCCATGTTTTTGAACCAAAACTGGAGTGTGTGGTTCAATTCAAGTATGCTTAGTGGGGGCAACAGGATAGAATATTTGATTTGGGGGACACCACCCCTCACATCCAATACAAATGGTAATCCCTAGAGACTCTTAACCTTGGTCTTAGAACCACACAGGATACCTTCTAACCAATAATAAACATGAAGATGCTCTGGTTGGTCTTACAAGCTCTTCTTTTTCCTGCCAGGCAGATTGTGTTGAGGATGTAAAACAGAGGAAAAAGTCCTGCCTGAGTTACACAGCTCTGGGTTTAAATTTTGCATCATCATCTTCCTGACACTTGCCTTTGCTAATTCCCCGACACCTCATCTCTAAACAGAAAGAAAAAAACCCCCATAGCCTATAAGCACTTTCTGTCGAAAGTACATCTTAAACGACAATGTTTTTTCACCAGCTTCCACAGTCTCACTATAGAAATTAATGTCCCTCCCTTTTCTCAATAAGCACAATTCTGTTGCGCAAATTTCTCACGTGCAATTCTGACTGACATTTAGTTTGCTGTGCTGTGAAACGCAGAGGAGATCTCAAGTGAAATAAATAATACAAAATAAAAATGGGCTAAGTTCCACAAGTCCACAGCCAGCAAGCCTTTTCTCTAACACTCCATTTTCCACTTTGGAGCTAAAATCAAGATTCAGCTTGTGGTCTGAAAAACAGGTCTTTTCAGTTGTCATACAATTTTTTTCTTACTTGATAAATAATTCTTGTACAGACTAAAGTGCTTCCTGTCAATTCTAGGAATCACCTTTGCACCTTTTTATATAGAAGTTTGTACATTAACAGCCCTAGGTTCTATGGAGATGTGTCTGGACCACCACAAAGGGAAATAGTGAAGTCAAGTGAGCAAGACTCCTGGAACCCTGATTACCTCTTCTTTCATCTATTTTATATGGGTATTCTGGGAAGATTTTGCTCAGAAAAAGAAAAGGCACCGGGAAAAGGGGTGGGAAGGGATAAATTTGGGAGTTTGAGATTTGTAAATGTTACCCACTATATATAAAAATAGATTAAAAAAAGAATTTCTTCTGTATAGCACAGGCAACTATATTCAATACCTTGTAATGAACTTTAATGAAAAAGAATATGAAAATGAATATATGTATGTATATGCGGACTGGGACATTGTGCTGTACACCAGAATTTGACACATTGTAACTAACTATACTTCGATTTAAAATATTTTTTAAAAAAGAAAAGAAAAAGAAAAGGAAATAATGTTTTACTGCTTCTTTTTAAAAAGTTTGACAAGGATGGAGGATGGTTCAGCACCTGCAAATCAATCAGTGTGACAGACCTCACCAACCAAATGAAGACTAAAAATCCATGATCAAAAAAAGAAAATCCTATGATCATCTCAACAGACGTAGAAAAAGCACCTGACGAGATTCCACACCCGCTTATGATAAAAACTGTCAATGAAATGGGTATAGAAAGAACACACCTCAAGGGAACAAAGGCCATGTATGACAAGCCCACAGGTAACATCATACTTAACGGTGAAAAACAGAAAGCTACCCCTCTAAGATCAGGAACAAGACAAGGATGCTCACTCTTGCCACTCATATTCAACATGATATTGGATATCCTAGTCAGATAACTAGACAAGAAAAGGAAATAGAAGGCAACCAAATTGGAAAGGAAAAAAAATAAAACTATCATTATTTGCAGATGATATGATTTTATACATAGAAAATCCTGAAGACTCTACCAAAAAAATTATTAGAAATAATAAATGAATACAGAAAATTTGTAGGATATGAAATCAGTATACAAAAATCTGCTGCATTTCTATACACTAATAATGAACTAGCAGATAGAGAAATTAAGAGAACAATCCCATTTACAATCACAACAAAAAGAATATCTAGGAATAAATTAAACCAAGAAGGTTAAATACCTACACTGAAAACTATAAGACACTGTTGAAAGAAACCGAAGACGACACAAAGAAATGGAAAGGTATTTCATGCTCATGAACTAAAAGAATTAACATTGTTAAAATGTCCATATCACCTAAAGCAATCTACAGATTCAATGAAATCCCTATCAAAATCCCAATGACATTTTTCACAAAAATAAAACAAAAAATCCTAATATCTGTAGGGAACCACAAAAGACCCTGATATAATAGCTAAAGAAATCCTGAGAAAAAAAGAACAAAGCTGGAGGTATCACACTTCCTGATTCCAAATTATACTAAACCTTTAGCAATCAAAATAACATGGTATTGGCAGAAAAATGGACACATATCAGCAGGACAGAATTGACAGCCCAGTAACAAACCCACATACATATGGACAATTTATGAGAGAGGAGCAAAGAACATACAATGGAGAAAGGACACTCTCTTCAGTAAATGGTGGGGAAAACTGGATGGCTATTTGCAAAAGAATGAGACTAGACCACTATCTTATATCATATACAAAAATTAACTCAAAATGGTTTAAAGACCTGACTTTAAGACCTGAAACCATAAAAGTCCTAGAAGAAAACACAGGCTGTATGTTCTGACACTGGCCTTAGCAATATCTTTTTGGATATGTCTTCTCAGGCAAGGGCAACAAAAGGGACTACAACAGACTAAAAGGCTTCCACACACCAAAGGAAACTATCAACAAAATAAAAAGATAACCTACGTAATGGGACGAAAATATTTGCAAATGATATTACCAACAGGGTATAATATCTAAAATATCTAAAGAACTCACACAACTCTACAAAAACAAACAAAAAACACAAAAAACCCGATTAAAAAATGGGCAGAGGATCTGAATAGACAGTTTTTCAAACAAGGTATACAGATGGCCAACAGGCAAATGAAAAGATGTTCAACATCACTAATTATTAGGGAAATGCAAAACAAAAACCACAATGAGATATCACCTCATGCCTATTAGAATGACTATTATCAAAAAGACAAGAAACAGGCGATGGTGAGGATGTAGAGAAAAGGGAATCCTTGTGCAATGTTGGTGGGAATGTAAATTGGTGCAGCCACTATGGAAAACAGTGGAGATTTCTCAAAAAATTAAGAATAGAACTACCATGTGGTCTTGCCATTCTATGTCCGGGTATTTATCAGAGTAAGAGAAAACATTAATTCAAAAGTTATAATAATCCCTATGTTTATCACAGCATTATTTACAAGCCAAGGTAGGGAAAAAACCTAAGTCCCCATCGATAGATGAGTGGATCAAGACACACACAATGGAATACTACTCATCCATATAAACAGATGAAATCTTGCCATTTGTGGACCTTAAGGGTATTATGCTAAGTGAATAAGTCAGATGGAGAAAGACAAATAGTGTATGATTTCACTCATATGTGGGGTATTTTTAAAAAATGAAAATAAAAGAACAAACAAAACAAATCAAAAACAAATATCTAGATACGGAGAATTTACTAGTGGTTGCCAGAGGGGAAAGGGGTGGATGGAGGGTAAAATGTGTAAGAGGTTCAGCTGCATGGTGACAGATGGAAACTAAACCTTTGGTGGTGAGCGTGGTGTAGCGTACACGCAAGTCGAAATACAACGTTGTACATGTGAAACTTACATAATATCATAAACTGATACTACATCAATTAAAACACACACACAAAACCACACTCAAAAAAAGTCTGAAAAAGTATTAATATTCACGTAATAACTCATGACAAAAGTCCCGGTCACCTCAGAATTTGGCACTACAGTCTAGGCTGTTTTCAAACATTCTTTTTCTGTTGAGAACCACTTCAAGGCCCACTCTTCTCTACCACCAGAACTTTTCAGGTCCATCGTCATAAAGAATAAAGTTTTAAAGTCATTTCAGGGGTGGTGTTATGTATGTGACACTTCACTAAAATGTGAATTCTGAAATGTGAATTGGGGTTTGCTCACTAGCTTTGTAGCTGAAGATCCTATCATGTGCCTCAGCAAAATGACCGAAAAACTATACCATGGATCATTTGGGAATAATGGAAATCTTAAAATTTAAACCAATACAGGCTGAGGGTCACAAGTGTAATCTGGTTCTTCTGACATGGCATGATGCTGTTTCTCACCTCCAGGCTTTTGCCTGTACAGCTCCCTCGGCTGGTCTGTCCCTTTTCTGGCTAAAGGAAATCCAGTTCAGGCACGACCTCCACCAGGAAATCTTTCCTGACAACCTCCCTTCTCCCAGCTGGATTAATGGCTCTTCCTTTATGTTCTCATGTAACTAAGCGTCTCTACCACTGTCCTTATCATGTTGTGCTGAAATGATTGTTTGGGTGTGTTGCCTCCACTGACAGTTCCTAAGGGAGGGATCACGTCATATTCATCTTTGTGCCTCAAGAAGCTAGCACAATGCCTTGTACAAAGGAGAGGCCCAGTAAATGTTTAATGCACACGCTCACCAGCATCTCCTTACCCTGATCCTTTTAGATTTCATACATCATGCAGTGACTGAGCCTATGTTACTATGAATGGAACAAAGGCCAGAATTTTTGTGTTAAAAAAAAAAAGCTTCCAATAGATGACACTCATTCCTCCAAGGCTGCAGAAGAAAAATTATTGACTGAGCTGAATATCAGTTTAGATTATTAACATCCTATCTGGTCCACTCTGCTCAAACCCAACTGCAAAATATCCATTATGGGATCTAGGGCTGCTGATCAGAATTGCTCTGTCACAGGAGAACTGATTTCCTGGCTCATGTGAAATACATCACTGCGGATTAGCACTGCCAGACATACTCCAGGACTGATGTTTGGATTTAACGGATTCATGTGAGCCTGGTCAGATGATGTGCTGTCATTTTAACACAACTTTGCAGAATATCTCCTATGCACAAAGGCCTATGTTAAGGATTGGAAGTAACCATACCAAAAAACCCCCCAAAAAGTTCATAAGGAGTTTACAATCACAGTAGTGAGAGTGTAAGCAGAAAATAACATGCTGCTTTGTTATGGTTAAGAGTTATTTTTATAAGCACAGATTCTCTGAGCTACGAAGGAACCTAAGAGGTCATCCAGTTAAGAAAATTTATTTTACACACAAGCAACAGATTTTAAGAGAAAGATCTCTTCCTGATAACTAAAAGAGTAAGTGATATATACTATAAATAAGAAGAGGTACATTGTTCAACTTAACCAGGGGGTTTCAAATATCAGTTCATGCATGCCACTGGAAATGTCCAAGCAGAAACTTCATGCCTGCATGTTAAGAATGTCATATGAGGATATACTGAGTGACAGCTGGAACAGATGGTCCAAGTTTCCTTCTAATTTTAAGATTTTAACTTTTGTTTAAAAGAAATAGTGACTTGGGCTATGGATTATTCAAAAATCATTCTCACAAGACCTCAGAATGAAGAATTAGTCTGAAGCACACAGATCTGCTAATGCTAAAATTAGTTTCTATTTTTTGAGCACGTGTTAACTAGCAAAAGGAGAAAGTACACAGAAATAAGTTCTCACTGCTGAGGATTTAAAAATACATATGAAATCCATGTGTGGAAAAGCCAATTTGTAAAACTGCTACCAATGAATTCCCCTTTACAAGTTAATTCCCTACATATACTTTTATGACAGTCTAATTAAGACAAAAGATTTCTAAGCCTCAGCGTAATCCTACTTATTTTAGGCAATTTTGATAAAACAAAATTCTGAAAAGCAATGAAAGACTCTGGAAAGCCCCATGGGGTTGTGATCATCTGGCTCCCTCTGAGCCGGCCATTGTCAGGCGTGTTAGTTGGCCTGTGAGGAGCCGAGGCTCTGGGGAGGGGCCGTGCAAACTGTGTCTCCTCGATTCCATTTCATGGCCTAATTACTCTTCTTGCTCTTAAAAAGGTCTTAAATCTCACTTATTTGCTAACGACTTCCAGATGTATCCCTCCAGCCCATACTTCCCACTTCCCCTAACTCTAGACTCACATAAGCTACTCAGTCTTCCTACTTGCATGTCTGTAACAATCATCAGATTCACTATGCACAAAGCTGAGCTCCTGACACCCCAAACCTGCTCCTCTAGCGGTGGTTCCCATCTCAGTTAATGGCTACTTCACTGATCCATGTGCTCAGCTCCAAAGCCTGAGTCATCTTTGACTCCTCTTTCTTCCACATACCTCACCCAGTTAACAGAAGCAGCACTAAACACAGCTCCTAATACATTTACTGTAGTACTTACTATGTGTCAGGCACTGTTCTAAATCCTTTTAAGTTTAATAAATTGTTTAATTCTCACAACCACACTACAAGATGAGTATCATTATGCAGACTCTGACGACTTCTCACTATCTCCACTGCTGCCACCATGGTCTAAGACATGACCAGCTTTTGCCTGGACTACTGCAATAGTCTCCTAAACTATTACTGTAATAATATTTTTATAATCAATTATCTACAGAGCAGCCAGAGTGGTCCTTTTAAAAGTTAAGTCAGAGCACAATAGTCTTTTACACTTAACAACTTTTCAGGGGCTCCCTATCTCGGTCAAAGCCCAAGTCCCTACAGCGGCTTACATGACCGTGCTCTGGCACCTGCACCATATCCATAACCCCTCTGAACGCCATCTCCTGCAACTTCCCTTCACTCCACTCGTCCCTGGAGTGTGCCAGGCAAGCACCATTTCGAGGTTTTCTCACTTCATGTTCCTTCTGTCTGCAGTGCCCTTCCCCAGACGTCCACATGGCTTACTCCATCTATCTCCCTCGAGCCTGTGCTCCAATGTCACCTTAGTAGTGAGGTCTTCTCTGACATCCTATTTAAAACTGCAACCTCCACTTCCATTATGAAGTCTCTATTCTGCCTTCAAGGCTTCATTTTCCTACATAGACTTTTTACCTTCTTACATATATTTTTGTATCTATGAACAAAAACTAGAATGTAAGGTCCACGAAGGTAGTGATTTTTGTGTTTTGTCCTCTTGGGCTGTTTCTCTACCAAAGCTGTGCACAGCACTGAGTAGCCACTCAAATGTTTGCTGAATGAAATTATTTCCTATTCGCTTTTCTATTTAGAAAATATTTTGAATACTGGCTATTTGCAATCCTCTTTCATTACACTCTGAAGTGTTTTTGTTTATTGTATTACCAAGAGGTCTTAAGAAGGTTATTACTTTATCTGTGTTATAACAGGATCTTATTAAATCAGACTGACTTCTAATGCTCCTTAAAATACCTTACCTTCATATATTAAGAATATTTGGCTCAAACATCAGATACTTCTTAATTAAAAAGGCTTAGCATTGGTTTATACTTTTGCACACATTGCTCTAATATACATTTATAAACTCTCCTTTTATTCAAAATATGAGTTAAATGCCCAACACTATTACTTTCCTATGTGAATTATTTGAATATTTCTAGGATTATCACTAGGCTTACTCCTCAGAGATAGTGATCTTTTGAGTCTAGGAAAGCTCAAGTTTCAAACTTGTTTATATGTAAACTTGATGATGATGGTGATAGTTGCAAAAGTAGAAGTAACAGAATGTTTACTATGTACCTGGTATTACTGTTGGTGCTCTGATTGCATTTAGTTAATCCTCAAAACGACCTTAGGAAATATATACTATTGCAATCCTCATTTTATAGCTGAGGAAACTGAATTAGGAGAAGTTAAGTAACTTGCCCAAGGTCTCACAACCAGCAGGCAGCAAGGACAGGACTTGAACCCATAGGATCTGGCTTCAGAGCCCTTGTTCTCAACTACTTCACTACAATGCTTTTCGTAACAGCCACGGCTACCACCACGTGGAGCAACATAAGGAGGAGGCAATGATGATTTCTACAGTTATACTCCAGACGGGAATCCCATATTTAGGATTACATCCTCCTTCCTAAAGTCTATTATATACATATACATATGTATATACACACACAAATATATAAATAATATACATGGAGCATGAAGTGAGGCACTTCTGGAGATAGCAGGGTGGTAGCAGTATGGCACTGTTGTCAAAAGCAGCTTATATAACAGGAAAGTATAAGCAAAAGGTAATTTAACATTCTCAGGATCTTTAAAAACTGATGACTTAAGATATTAGAGAAATAGTATACATAGCAGGCATTTACACTAACTTTATAGATGCATCTGCTTCACTCTATTGTACAAAAAAGGGACTATGTTCTCAAAATTAAGTACAAATTCTAAGAAAGGTAATAGCCTAGATGGATTATCACTTGTCAAAGATTTTATATTTTTTTAATGAACAGAATTGATCTACTGAGAAGAATTTAAGAATGCAAGAATGATCTGTCCCCTCTGTTTAAATAAATTTCTCTTAAAATAATTTTTATTCAGTTGCAAGTGATCAAGTAATACTAGAACTACAGTCATTCTCTCGCAATATGTTTAGATTTGCTCAGATTTTTCTCATTCAAGATCTATAATGACAATGGATAATAAACAAACCAACTTTCTCAAACAGAATATAAAGGATATAATCTAGTTCATATTTCCAAGTTAGAATGGGACATCCGGTGACTAAAAAAAGAACTAAATTAAACACATTCATGAATAAAAATAGCATAAACATGTGACAGGTATGGGTTTCAGAGGACAGTCCAATTGTTTCTCAGGTTTTTTAAAAAGAGGTATCTGTAACTCCTAAAAGGGGTAAGGATTCACCAAAATTCAGGTCTCCTAAGAATGGAAATCAATGTCAGACCAATGTAAACTGAGATTAAGAAGGAAATTCAACTGTTTAAAGACTTCTGAAGAGGCAAATTAAAGCTCTGTGAAGGATTACTTAAATGGGAAGACACCAACCTTCATAACTTGTTTCTGCATTTCTACATTCTGTTCTGTGGGGGGAAGCCCCCTCGACTGTGGGCAGTACTATCCCATCAGGGAGCACTAGGAAAGACACAGGGCACTCCTGCAACGCAGTCTTATCCAGTCTTTAACGCCAACAGCGGCCTCACTGGGAAAATACTGCACAGATTCTGGAATTATTCCAGGGAATGGGAAAAGAGGAGACACAGAGAACAAGATCGCTGTGGATTCTGGTCCTTCCTGTTTTGGTCAATTGTTTCACATGTGATAAGCAATAGCAAGATTTCAGTTTTTCTGATAAACTACAAGTGAAGAAGTAGAAAAGTATATGATGAAAATGACCAGTTCAGGGATTTTGCATGTGAAAGGAAGAACTTTTTTACCATGTATGTAGGTACCTACAGGGTAGGACAGCCTAGAGAAAATCAGGAGTAGACAGACATCATGGTGCTATTATACTAAGGAGGCAAAGTGTAGAAAAGATCAAGGCTTCTACTATTTAATTAATTTTGCAATTATCCTTTGTTTTCCTTATGTAAAGCACTGAATAAAGGTGGATCCCTGCTCTCAAGAAACACATGAGCTAGTTGGGGAGACAGGGAAATCAAACACAGGTCTGACTAAGTAAATGAATAGCAGACAGGAAGGCAAAGTATTTCTTGAACACAAGAAGGAGTCATATATTCTGAAGAAGGGAAAGGAAACAGAAAAGGCTTCCTGAAAGAGGTAAAAAATGAAATGAGCCTTGAAGGAAGAAATTTTTGATAAGAAGAGAAGGGGTAAGAAAAGGCATTTCAGGGAGACAGTCTAACAAAAAGCAAAGGCCCAGAAGAAGGAAATGTAATAGTAGCTTCAAGATAACAAACGGAATGGTTCATGAGGCTGTAAAAGTGGAATAGGAGAAGGCTGTGTGGGAGATGAACTTCCAAGGTAGGCCTAAGCTACTGATTTAGACTTTGTTCCAAAGGTATCACTGAAGGCTTCCCAATGATACAAGTAGTATATTTCCTTTGGAATCTAGACTTACAGATCCAAAAGGGTACTGGACTATATGAAATACCGTATGACCAAAACCAAACACCACGACCCTCCTCCAAAGCTGGTTCTCTTACAGTGCTCCATCTCAGGAAAATGGTCACTATCCATCAGGTTACACAGGCCAAAGCCAAACCGTGCCACAGCCCAGAAATCATTCCGGCCTTATCTGCCTCTGCCTATATCTAATCCAACACCAAGTCCTATCTATTTCACTTTTCAAATTTCCATCAAATTATAGCACTCTCACCTATCCCTACTTGCTTCTCCTGCCAAACTCGTAGGACAAACTCTTGCTCTCTCTCCCCTGGATCTCTCACTTGGACTGATTTATCTGCATTCATTTAGGCAAAAGAAGTCCTAAATCACCCAATGTTTACATTCTTTCAGTAGTTCCCCATACTCTTAAAATATTAAGAACAAGAATCTGAGCATGGTCTAGAGAGTTCCGTATGATTAGGCTCTGGGGCCATCTCCCTAGCTGCAGCTTGCAGCGTGCTTCTCCCATTACAGTCACACTGGCCTCTTTCAGACCTTGCTGCTCATCCTGTTTCTTCTCACAGTGGATGAAAAATTACCACTTACCATTTGCCTCTGCAAGAATGAAGTCACTAGTCACTGTAACCGCTTACCTTCAACACACCCTGAAAGGAGTTCAGGAATAAGGCACTCCATGTTCTGGGAAAACTGACAGAACAGGCCTTCAGTTAGGTATTTTTTTAGGAGAAGATTTTATGAGCCCAGTTTCTTGCATCTTCTCATATCTAGTTTCTATGCACTCAAATCATTAACTCATACATCTGTTTCTCGTGACTGCTGGCAACCTCCTCATGACAAGCAGCAACCTTCTGCCAAAATGTGTGCTTGATCGCACGTATCCTCCTCTACTAAAATCACATTTATGTTGACCTCCACCACCTCGTCACAGCAGCTCCTCAGAGCTATCTGACAGGCTCTCTCCCAGGCTATAGTCCTCATTTTGTCCCCAGTAAAACTTAACTCACAACTCTCATATGTATTTTTTTTTTCAGTCAACATCACCATAGAGTCTTAATGTTATTTGATTACAACTCTCAGTCAGGCATTTTGCTATGTGCTTGGGCATATATTGACAGATAAAATAAAGTCTCTGCCTTCATGACAATTAGGGCTGAGTAGGGAAAAGTGGCAGAGACAGAAAAACCAGTAATCAAGTAACATAAACTGTGAAAGGTGGTACAAAGAAAAAGAATAGAGTGCTGTGAGAAAAGTAATAATCTAAGGCAGAGAAACCTACTTTAGATAGGGAGGTCACAGAATAATTCAATTGAACAGGGGCATTTAAACTAAGCTCTCGAAGATAGTTGTTACTTTAACCAGGGCATAAATGAAGGGAAGTAGGTTTCACTTGCCAAGAAAATACAAAATTTGGAATTTTATCAACATGACAACTCAAAACAACGAAAAAAGAAAAGATGTGTCTATTCACTGTTTCTTAGAGTTCACTTGGTGAAAGGTTGAGACTGTTTTACCAAAAAGGCTTAAGGAAGAAGCAGAAGGATGCTGAGAGGAAAAGACCAGTAAACAGGGAGGGAGCCACCTGCCCAGTAACCTAGTGGAGTATATGGGTAGCTGTATTTTCAAGGCTTACATAACCAGTGAGTCAGCAAAAAGTCAGGTGTCAATGGATCTCTTCTGTGCCCACTCTAAGCACCTAGGAAACTTGGCTGTCTCTACTGGTGAGGAGAGGGACCCAAGGACAAGGTCTGGGGTAGGCTAATGAAACAGTCACCATACTATCCAGCAATACTTGCCTAAGTAAGGATGAAGAAAAGTAAATCTTCATGCTTAGAAAACAAAAGAAACAGGATCCAACTTGGAGCAGATTAGAGCAAGGTGATTCTGATATGATTTCACAGACCTTACATGACTATTTCTTTAACTTGTAATAAAATGCTTATTAAGGATCCCAAAATCAAGATTCCAAAATCTGCTGAAAGCAAAGTCCAGTTTTTAAAGAGAAAATGTCTTTATCTTTCTTGGGATCCGTTAAGTATTTCAGGGCTACTTTCTACAACTATCTTTTCTCTAATAAAGGCTAATATGTATTAACAGTAACAGAAAAAGGCTTTATAATGATAGAATTGGGTCTGGCAAAGAAGAGTGTACAAAATAGAACACAAAAGGGATTCAGTCACAGGACAGGCAAAGAGACACAGCGCTAACAAGCACTTGATACTGCACAGCACTGACGATGAATCCAAGACAAACAGCCACCGACACACGGCTGTGAGAACAGCAGACTCCTCACCCTGCCCTCCTCCACCTCCACACTTATGTTCTCAGCCTATCACTGCTCCAGTGGCAACAACTCAATAAGAGCAGGCAGCCTTTTTTCTTCTCCACTTCAGGCCATAGGGAAAGCTGGAAACAAAGGGGAGGGGGGTAATTATGACAGTTCAAAGAAGGGAAAGGGTATCTAATTACTAGTTAGCATTCTTTGCTCTGGAAATTCCTGGTTTTGGCCTGTTCATGGATGTCTGAGAAAACCTGTCCATTATTTCTGAAGGTCACAACTGAATGACCAGAAATGTTTTCCTTTCTGGCTTCCTTGGCTATCCCTTTCCATCAAATGTGAACCTGCAACATGTTTTAGCTATTGCTGAGAGGCAATTCTACACAACTGACATAGAAAAGTAAAAAAAAAAAAAAAAAAAAAAAAAAAAAAAAAAAAAAGGAGGGGGTGGGGGTGGGGGAGTACCCAAAACAAAACACAAGCAACACATTTATCTTACCAAAACCCCCTGTCAGGCAGTCTGCTGGTTTTGCTTGCCACAAAGCTCATCCTTCATTTGTGCACTGCCAGAGCAACTTGGACCGTGTAAACAATCACAACCTCTTTTGGCTATAAGCTCTTTCCATTTGTCCCAGCTTCCAAACTGCAGAGGAGCTGTGGCATAGTCTGTCACGGCTGCACATACTCGGTTTCCGAGAATAACGCTGTAAATGAGGACAGCTACCACTGGGAATGCATTCCCCCACCAAGAGCCAGCCGAAACGAAGCTTCTAGTTCATCCCCAGGCTTCTCACCTTCACAGCCTCAGAAAAGTGCCTTTCACAGAACAGGCAGGTACAGCCGCACCACATCAACATCCCGCATAGTCAGTCCTCCGCAGTGCCCACCTCAGCCTACGTACAGTTCCGGTTCTGTCTCCTGCATCAGCTCTTAGAGCTTTCTACATCTGGGAGCCAGGGAGGACTCTGTGCTGAATAAACAGAAAGCTTCTGCCAAACAAGCATCTGTCTGTGTGTGTGTGTGTGTGTGTGTGTGTGCACGCGGGTGCAGTTTGCTGGAGCTGCTAATGCAAATGAATAGTTTGACTCTGAAAATGGAGATCACAGACAGTATCTGCCTCTCTTCTCGGAGCTGTGAGCATCTTTTATGAAAGACAAACGCGTCAAACTGGCTGAATTTAAAGCTACAGGGCATTAATTCACCATCCACATTTGTCTTCTCATTTAAAACCAGAAAAGGTTTAGAGAATAGCTAAGAGAAACATTCTAAATAAAATAACACTATTCAGGTAGCTTGGTTTTAATAAAGGACTGAAAGATTGCCAGAACAAATGTCTATGCTTTCCTAATGTTTCTTCTCCTACTTTTCATTTTAGGTTCACAACGTCACTTAAATGAAAATTGAGCAAGAGAAAGCCTTCAGAAAGATTTGTGCGTGATCATCAGACCCTAAAGTCCTTTTCACTGTGGACAAAGGGGAAAAAAAGCTTCTGAAGGAAAAGCATTAAACTCTCTGAAGTTTAAGTAACAGATTAAACCACCACAGCTGTGAGCCCAGGCTCAGCCCCTGTACCATCACATACTGTTTACTGAACACCCACGGTACTGCATGAAAGAGCTGGACATCTGAAAGAGACTGTTTCTGCCCTGAAAAAGTCACTTTGGGATTTAGGAAAGGTATCAGGTCTGAGTTTTATTTCTTCATTTATAAAAGTAGTTTTGGGGCATGCACATAGGAAGAATTTCAGTGATTATGAAACATAGTGTAGTATGTACAACATATAACAGCTAGCATTTTCCTGAGGTTAATATACAGAAAGGAACTGGACGTGAAGACAATTTGATACAGTACATGAGCCTAAAGCTGTGATAGTTCCTGTACTTCTATTTAAGTATGGGGCTGGAAACTCAGGCCAGCAGAATACTGAAAGGTCAAAGAAGGTCTATCAGCATTCACCAGCTCCCTTAGCATTTTTTCATTTAAATCAGATGAAACCCTTCAAGTGGAATGCAAAGTATCCTGAATGAATTTGAAGAAAATTCTAGTTAAAACCACGGCTCCAGAAATTCCTCTTTTCTGTAGAGGCTCAGAACTCAGAACTTGATTCTCCAGAACAAATTAATAAAGAATTTTATGACTTACAAGTTTTGTCTTTGCTTAAAAATTAGACTGTAAAGTTTCAAGAGTAAGTATTTGTTTCTACCAAAAAAAAAAAAAAAAACCCAAAAATCCAATCCTGTATTCGCTAACATCAATAGTAGCTGATGTTTGCTTAATTCTGTTTATTAGCATTTTTAATATATCTTAAGACAATCATGTTCACTGCAGAAAACTGAAAACATGAGCGGGCATAAAAGAAAGTAAAATTGTATGTAACCTCATCAATTAGATAAAACGAGACCAAAAACTGTTATGTGGCTCTTTTATCCTCTTTTCCGACCACTGAGATCACTGAAGCATGTGCTGAGACAAGGTGCCATAAGATCAGAGCTGCCTTGATTGGATGAGCTGCCATGTGGAGACAGCAGCCCTGAAGAGCTCCCTGGGTGTTAAGATCTTGTGTGCAAGAGATGCTCGTTGTGTATCTGTATGAAAACTATGATCTTACCTTACAAACAATTATCCTTAAACATTTCTGAGGTTCTATCAAGATGCCAATGGATTTACCTGAGTTGCCAGAGAAGTACTTCTCACTGGCTGCCTTAGCCTGGGTACATGTCTTGTTGGCTCCCAAAGTAAATCTCAACTGGCAATAGAGGATTAATTTTGCCACTTTCTCTCAATTTTTTTTCCTGCTGACTTTGTTTCTGTTTCTGATTTATACACAGTTGATAAGTTACTCCTCAGTGATGGCAGCACTGATTGCGAATCTAATTTTAACAGTTTGACCATTTGGTAGTCTCTGAGGAGGAGTGATATATATCTATTTTCAGTTGGGTGAGAAACCAAAAGGGAATTCAGTTTGTCAGACTTCTCTTTTTGCCCATTTGTCTATACTGAACTCAACTCAATTCAGAAAGTTGTACATATTATAAAGTAGAACAACTCTTTGAGATCTGAACTGGTGAGGTTTTGTGTTTTTGTGTTTACTTTTGACCCATGGCTGGAGCTGCAGAACTGAAACCACAGCTCTCTGTATGTCTGAGCCTGTAATTTAGAAAGACCCTGAATTCTTGTTGTATAAGTATGAAATGTTTTCCTATTTTTAGAAGACATTTAAAAAGATTATAATATCTCTTCTATATATAAAATATATAAACAACAAGGATTTACTGTACAGCACAGGGAACTATATTCAACTTCTTGTAATGACCTATAATGGAAAAGAATCTGAAAAAGAATATATATATATGTATGCATATGTGTATAACTGAATCACTTTGTTGTACACCTGAAACTAACACAATATTGTAAATCAAGTATATACAGTTCAATTTAAAAAAGTTACAAGCATAGCAAAGCAAAAAAAAATTAGATTATAACAGCTCTTAAATTAAGGGGTTCTTATTGGTTTTACAGAGCTAAGTAAGCATTTATATAACAAACATTCTTAATAGTTCAAGAAAACAAATTGAACAAATAATAATTCACATATGCCACATAGGAAAAAAATCTTTACAGAAACTAGTTCAGAAACATTAAAAAAAAATCCAAATTCATATAATTAAAAATTTTTTTAAGGTTGATTTTGCAAATCAAGACTAATTGTCAAAACAAAACAAAACAAAACCAAAGAATAAAAGACTAGTTTTGTCAGAGTTAAGTATAATATTGCACACATCTTAATTTATTTGGGTTTCTCTTCTCATATAGAAATTAATCTGAACTGCCTAAATTTATTCATACAGGTGTACTGATCAAATAAGCTACTATTATCCTCCCTATATAATGTCTGATATTTAGAAAATTGAAAATTTGTGTTCATCTAAATTAAATCATAATGCTGACAATATTTTTCTATCAACAGCAATTATGTGTCAGCTCCTTGGACTAATGTTAAATGGAGCTAATTAATAAATAATTCTTGGACACCCAGATATATTTCTAAGTCAAACAGAATACTAAATGTTGATTATTAAGCATAATTTGAAGTTGATACACATCTGCTTATCTGTATATGCTATTAGAGTGGCTGTATCTTTGGGTCATGTTATAATCAGGTTCATTTTGCCACTTTAAGAAGGTGTAAAAGACACATGTGGGCTGTAGAAAGTATGTTATGTGTTTTCAGGAGCTTTATGGTCTACCAGAACGATAGATAGTTCTTACTATCCACTCCCTCCACCTAGTTTTCTCTCTGAAATATGTCATAATTGATGTAGGAGGTTCGAATCCCTATGCTAGGAATAACAGTGACAGAGAAACACAAGGTGTAAAGTCCTTTTGCTTTTCAAGGAAAAAGAGCACTTTTGTCCTAAAGTAAAGTGGCAGTTTGTTCCAGATTTTGAAACTATCTTTGAGAGTCTCACAGAAAGGAATGTGCGAGGTTCTCTATAAACGATTGCTACTCCAAAGAACAGATTCTTGCATACATGTTGCTGAGCTGACATCACTTAGACAACTTTCAGACTTCACCAGTGGACTGGATCAGGATTTCCAGTCCAGAAGCAGATGTTTCACGAAGACAGACTGTTGACCCAAGTTCCATTTGAGCAAGAATTAACTACACAGGATTGAATGAACTGATGAAGGAAATTTTACAGTGGTTATTTGTTTAGATTATTGTGGTTATTTGTTGATGCTACTTAGTGTTCTTTTTTTGTGGCTACATGAGGAAGGACTTTTACTTTCTTCTTAAACTATTTCTAACCCACATTTTAGTAGACTCTGCTTTTGTGATCTGAAATAAAACATTAAGTGGTATCTGATTTTCACTGAATCCACAGCATTCAGAAACTGAGTTTTCCTTTACTTGTCATGGCAATATTGTTATTTGCACAGGATCAATGCTAGTATCTTATCTCCTTTTCATTAGGATATTGTATCCATACATACCAGGAATGTCATATTTGAGTATGACTCTCACTTAATTAGATACGTAAAACCACATTAAGTAACAATAGTTGACTTTATATACGGAGCCAATGCTTATAAAGAAGACCTCCCAGGAAAACTGACCTGATGCCTGATTCACAGGGTTCCTCGCTTACAGGTGTAAGGAGAGTCACTTACTTCCAGGCAAGCCTTAAACAAATGCTAGGCACTTAAAGATGAGATTAACTCACCCAAATTTATCAGCACTGCAGATGAAATCTAGTCAGAATTTCTTAGGTGTGGTTTTCTAACCTTGGGATAGTAAATAATACAGGTGTTTAACAGTCCAATCTAAGATTTCTTATGAAAACATCCATACAGAAGTTAATCCTACAGCCTTAATAATTGCTCAAAACTGCATCCTTCTGGATTTGCAAAGAAAATTCAAGGATGTCTGGATGATTAATTGGCACTCTTACTGTACCTATATAAATAATCAGATCAAACCTAATGAGACCAACCATTTTGTGATCAAGAAAAATCTTTGGAAATTATGATCACAGGAAGGATGAGAGACTGTTAGCAGAAATTGTGAAAGACTAAAATGGTGAAAAAAAAAATTATATGTCCTTTCAAGGGGATACCTGGTACTGTCTATTGGATCTTTTGGAGTTATCGGACTATATAAAGGTCTACAACTTTGTCTTTGGCCATATTATTCTGAAACTCTGTAGAGATGGAAATTACATTATGGGCAGTGCTGGTGATGAAATGCTAATGAATTTTGTCTGGTAGAGAATATAAATTTCCTTAAGTCCGATTCTCATTTGGACCAATTATAACATCTTACTGGTTGCTAATAATTGGTTAATTAGTGAGTTAAATAAAATCTTTGACACATGTTCATTCTATATGAGAGTTATAATTTTACCTTTAAAAAATAACACTGAACATTTGGATCCTTATCTTTTATTTCTTAAAGCATCTAATTAGAGATCAATTGTTCAGCTGGAGTTAGCAAGCTCCGGCCTTCTGCCTGTTTTAGTAAGGCTTTTACAAAAGAGCTAAGAACTATTTTTACATTTTAAAATAGCTGAGAAGAACAAAAAACCAAAGAATATATAACAGAGTGCGTATGTGACCCTCAAAGCCTAAAATACTTTTTATTTGGACCTATGGAAAAGAAAAAAAGTTTACTAATCTTTGCTTTAGAGCAGCGTTATAACATCTCAGCTGGTAAAGGTATTTTAATGAGTGATCAACCTGACAAAATAGAAGACACCAAGGATTAAGCTGGCATTTTAGCAGCAAAGTGAAGTTAGGACTCAGACTGAGAAAACAGGCTCCTTTACTAAACACCCCACAAAGATGTATCAGGGATATTTTACTGATAACATAAAAGGTCTCCTTTAAAAAAATGCAAAAATGTTTAAGTGTTTCTTTATAAAGAACTGTTTAATACTATTTTTCCATTGAGTATTTTTCAGACTTCTCAACACTGATTAGTTTACTGAGTATGCCCTTGGACAGCAACAAAGCTGAAAACTGCTTCATTAGAATCTAATTTATAAAATAATTTTAGACATTTCTATATAAATACAATAATCTGGACAATTACAAAACAAAAATAACAAAAAACCCTACTAAATTCAGAATTATATCTGACAAGAAAATATTTTTCCCCTCAGTTATATATGCGTATAATTGTAATTTATTGTGCTCAATACTGTTGAATATTAGGGTGATGTTGAAAATTTCATAAGGAAATAGATTTTATCCTTTCAAAATTCCTGCGGAAACGATGTCTTTTAAAAACTTCTTTGTGATAAAACACTTCAAACGTATCAAAGTAGAGAGGATAATGAATCCTGTGTACTCTTTACCCCGCTTCAATTATTAACTCATGGCCAGTACTTCCTTCCTCCTCTGCAATTATTTGGAAGCAAATCTCAGACAAAAGACGCTCTTTATTATAAAAACCAAGGCTAATTCCAGAGGCTTTTCTATATCATTAAAACCTATCTCCAGTCTACCCAGGCAATAGAAATAAAAGCAAAAATAAACAAATGGGACCTAATTAAACTTGTAAGCTTTTGCACAGCAAAGGAAATCATTAGCAAAACAAATAGACAACCTACAGAATGGGAGAAAATATTTGCAAAAGGTGAGACCGACAAGGGCTTCATTTCTAGAATATATAAACAGCTCATATAACTTAATAAGGAAAAAACAAACAACCCAATCCAAAAATGGGCAGAAGACCTAAATAAGCAATTCTCCAATGAATAGTCAATAGGCACATGGAAAAATGCTCAATATCACTAATTATCAGAGAAATGCAAGTCAAAATTACAATGAGGTATCATCTCAACAGTAGTCAGAATGGCCATCATTCAAAAGTCCACAAACAATAAATGCTGCAGAGGGTGTGGAGAAAAGGGAACCCTCCCACACTGCTGGTGGGAATGTAGTTCGGTGCAGCCATTATGGAAAACAGTATGGAGACTCCTCAAAAGACTAAAAATAGACTTACTGTATGATCCAGCAATCCCACTCCTGGACATATATCTGGAAGGAACCTTAACTCAAAGAGATACATGCACCCCAATGTTCACAGCAGCACTATTTACAATAGCCAAGACATGGAAACAACCTAAATGTTCATTGATAGATGACTGCATAAAGAAGTTGTGCTATATTTAAAGAAGTTGCGGTATACACTGGAATACTACTCAGCCATAAAAAAGAATAAAACAATGCCATTTGCAGCAACATGGATGGACCTGGAGATTGTCATTCTAAGTGAAGTAAGCTAGAAAGGGTAAGAAAAATACCATATGATATCCCTTATATGTGGAATCTTAAAAAAAAAAAAAAAGGACAAAGAACTTATTTACAAAACAGAAACAGACTCACAGACATAAAAAACAAACTTATGGTTATGGGGTGGGGGAAGGGACTGGGAGGGGATAAATTGGGAGTTCAAGATTTACATTTTATATGTAACTAATACATATAAAATAGATAAACAACTAGTTCATACTGTATAGCACAGGGAACTATATTCGATATCTTGTAGTAACTTATGGTGAAGAATATGAAAACGAATGTATGTATGTTCATATATGACAAGCACTGTGCTGTACACCAGAAACTGACACAACATTGTAAACTGACTATACTCCAATTAAAAAAAAAAAAATATATATATATATATATATACATATACCAAAAAAATCCTATCTCAACTGTGAAACCTCATGAATACTACCTTATTTTCTGGATAAAACACCTACATTCTCCTCTTTCACCCTTTAATCTATTTTAATATTCATGAAGGATCCACTGGGGAAGAATGTCCAAAGACCAAGGGAAGGAACCTGTTCTGTTCTTATGGACTGATCTTGAAGTTGATGCCTGTGACTGACTAGATAAGTTTTTCCCAAAGTGGTAAAAGATGGGAAAAGCAAAGCTGAGTCGAGGAAGAAAGGAGATAAATTTAATAAATCAATTACTATCTGTGGTTGTAGACAACAGAGATCAGATTTGCAAGGAGGCACTAAAGTTAAAACCTGAAGCATCAGCTGGCTATGCATTCCTCAAGGAGTCTCTTCTCTAGTCCTTCTCCACCGGGCAACCATTCAGCTAAAAAGCCCCTAACTGTATTAACCTCCCACTGGGATTCAGTAAGAGGTAGGTTTTGTTTGACTTCAGTGGCTTTTTTATGCAAAAGCAAACACCCATAACCAGCCAGTGGGCGGGGGAGCAGAAAAATGACAAAGCAAGGAACTGGAAAAGGGTTTAAAATCTTTTGAGATTAGCATGGTCATATGAACCTCTAAATAAAGCAAGTACTTTACTGCTTAGACTCAATTAATTCAGAAAGGAGAGCAACAGAAGTTTTTGCTTAGTGCCTAATTCGGAATTATGAGGTTTTAGGGAGGAAGAACATAGGCACTGACCTTCTTTAGAAACTAGCTAAGTTACCCATCTTGCTATACGAGACACAACTGAGGAAGTACAGTGAGCAGTGAAGGTGGCTTATTTAGGCTCTGCCTACCTCAGAGGAATCACATACCACAATGTCATCTGCCACCTCAGGGGCTCAAAGGTGTGTGGCAAGCTGTTTCACAACTGTGAAGTACCATAAAGCCCTGACAAGAATACCATTCTCCACCAAAGGAAGGGACAGGCAACCCCCAAATACCTCCTGTAAAGCAAGTGCAGAACCATACAAAAATTATTTCATAAAATGAAACAGCATACTAAAATAATATTTGTGATGTCATGAGAAATGGCACAGAACAGTGGTCTACAACCTGAGGTGCACAAAAGGGTCAAGCTGTTCTCAGGAGTTCCAAAGGCCCAGTGCAAAGTGTACATTCACCCGTAATAAAGTTGTACAGGAAGATTAAAATGACAAATATTTAATTTTCTCTAGAATTTTAAGTACTCCTGGTGATATCACTGTCCTGTGCTGTTCAGAAATGCTGGCTAGCTCTTAGTACCCAATTACTATTTTTAAGAAAAAATAATATATGCTGTTTGTAAACAAATATTTTCAAAATAGCAGGCTTATGAGGGAAAAAAAGCACACAGTTTTTGGTGAAACCAGGTTGATTTGTTTTATTTTCTAAGTGAGGTCACATCTTGTTTAAAAAAATTTTTTTTCTTTATTGTAGTAATATACACAAAACATAAAATTTACCATTTCAACCACTTTAAAGTGTATAATCGGTGATATTAAGAACATTCACAATGTGGTGGAACGATTGCCACTCTCTATTTCCAGAAATTTTTCATTATCCGAAACTGAAACTCTGTACCCATTAAGCAAGAATTCTCCATCTCCTCCTAACCCCAGCTCACACCTTCAATGTCAAAAAAAAAAAAAAAAAAAGAGAGAGACAAAATAAAGCAAGTCAGAAATGTCAAAAGTTTAAGGTAAATCATGAGGATATGTGCAAGTATATTCTACGTCAAGGTAATATACAGGTATTGCTATCTCGGTTTAGAAAAATGCTACTCACCACCTCTACTAAGAGCTATTTTCTTGCTATGCTCCATGAATGTCAGAGCTACATAAGCCATTTTTTGAAAATCCTTACTTACTATCAATTTTATACCTTTCAATCCCAGGTGAAGAAAAGACCATATTGGGACTCTAAGAAATAGAAAATAAACACATTTTTCACATTCTCAGAAAATACAAAAATTGCTAAAAAGGCAAGAAAATGGCATTCACGGCATTTCAAGGCCTTCTGAGAAGAACAAGGATTTCTCTCTATTTATTTTTTCCAAAACTTTACTAGCCATAGACGGCTTAGGTAGTGGAAAGATGAAATTATTTCATCTTTTAATAACCTGGCTTCCTTGTTCCTTCCTATTTAAGTTCCTACTAAACTGCATAGAGCCTTAGTAGTCCCTAATATCTGGTTTTAAATATTCTTTAACAATAGCCATATGACTCAAAATAGAGATACAACCAAGACAGAGTGGGAAGTAAAGGTGAAGAAAGATATATTAACTGGCTACTTATTGGAATGTAACTCTTTCCAAATTTCTTAAAGTTTGTTATAAAGAACAATTAAAGAGCCAATTTCTCATTCCTTTACTCTTTCTCTTGAGATACCATCACATTATAGTATTGTGTTGTTTCATATCATTAAGCTTAGACAACAGGCTTTATTGGATTAGCAAGATGGGGCCAGAAGGTTGCTGGTCTGCAAAAGAGATGCAACTGAGTCCTTGCTTTGCCACCCATCAGTTTTGGGACTTGTGTGACTTATGGAGCTTAAAATGAATCAATGTTTAGTACATAAGAAACAGGACTAGAGCTTGCAGGCTTCGGGTTAGAGATGAAAGACTAGAGAAAGCATAAATAGGATAGTTGAAGAGATGAACTGTCAAAGGAGAACACAAAGATAGCAAGGATACTATTTAGCTATTAACAACAGGACATATACTTAGTAAATATTATATTTATTAAATGGAGGAATAAATGAGTGAGTGAATCTTTGGGATGAGTTAAAGTTTAGGACAAAAGACAAAAATTTTACTCTGTGGCAGATTAGATAATCTCAGAGTTAATATTCACCTGCCTCCCATTTCTTCCCGAGACATTATGCCTTAATGCATTTTGCCCTCTACTTTGGTAGTTTCAACCTGAGAGGTCAAAAGCTTGAAAAAAAGAGGTGAAAGACTAGAGATATTCTTACTGATAAACATGATAAGGACTGGAGTAAAGTGGCGGCAGAGGAGATGTAAAAGAAATGCTTAGTGATTCTTCCAAAGAAGGAACCATTAGGATTTGTTGACTACACACTGGAGATGAAAAGGAAAGAATGAGTAAGAGATGAAGCCAAAGTTTTCAGCCTAAGAAAATGATGGTGCAATAGAGAAGGTAAAAAAGGGGTTAGTTTTAGGAAAGAAAATTGTGCATTCAAATTTAGACGTTTTGAACTGCAAGAAGGAAAAGACAGTAATTTAGAAATGGTTAGAAAGAAAGTGCAACTGGAATTCTGATCCAAAGAAAAGGATCTCCCAGGGATATTTTTATCAACTAATGTCAATATTTAACATAAGATGACAGATACAAAGCCAAATAGTCACATGTTCTTTGGCACAACTGTGTTTACATCAAATGGGAACAATATGTATAAGTGAACAAGTCTGCTGAGGTCAAAACAACTAACTTTTCTGTGTTCCAAGCTGACACGGGGCTTACAGTAATCAAAATGGCTGACTAAGAATCTGCACTGTTCTTGAAAAACAGCAAAAGTACAAGTTCACTGTCAAAGTTGAAGCTAGGAAAGAGCTCACTCCTAGAGCTTCAGTGAACTGGATCAACATATGTATACCAAATGTATACACAGCAGTAGCACATTTATGATTATAATTATAAAGGGGAAAAGGAAGAAGACAAGGAAGGTAACAGGACACCTTCTAATGGGGTCAATAATATGTTCTAATATAGAAAGTAGAGAGATCTAATGTCCTTTCAGATCCTAATTTAGACATCAACGTTCCCTCGGAAAAAAAAATGTAGCTGTAAAAGAGAGAATGGCACCAAGTAAGTGTTGTGCCAAGGGCTTCAGGGTGCTAACAGCATAACACTACCCCTAACACCTGTGCACCTGGGGTTCTCACTTTCTAGTGAGGAAAGAAAAGGAGAAAAGGGAAGGGCAGAGGGAGATGGGATATGCTTGGGGACTTGCTCCCAACCAGCGTTACTCCTGACATTTTGGCCGTTTGTTACGGCATCGAAGAGTTCTGTTCACTAATGACAGCATCACTCCCCTCCCCAAGTCTTTGTGACAACCAAAATATCCTCTCACATTTCCAAAAGCCGGTGTGGGCAAGGAGGTGGAGGGGTGGAGGTGAGGTAAGAGTTGATAAGTTTCTCCCAACATCTGAATTTTACAATTCAAGAATTTTCACAAAATATGATTCATTCTTTAAGTATCTATAAGCCTTTGATTTTGATTTCACTTGTAATAGATCTAGTAATAGATACCATCATGTTCACTGGCTTAATTTCTTTAGGCTCTACCTATTTGAAATACCTAAAAAACCAAACCAAACAAAACCCCCCAAACAAACAAACAAAAACCACCTGATATAACAATAAAATGACTTGTTCCAAAGAAGAGAGAGGAAACCCTGTTCTGAGGTTTCTGTATTCCATTGGACTATATACAGGCTTACTATAGTATCTGAATGGGTAAATTAGGACATGTGATCACTAAACTCTGTAATTTCATTGTGGTAACAGCAAAATAAGGACTTACAGCCACAGGTCAACAATCTGTGGTCCCAGTGAAACTACTCACAAAATAAGGCTCCCTAAAAGTTATATAAGACCAATTCATTTATAATTACATAAAAGAGGGAGGATACATACAGCGGGCCCTATATTCACTTCTGGTTCTCCAGGACCAGGCAGACAATGTAGGGTTAATAAATGTCTGTTGAATGAATCCATAAAAAATAAAAACACAAATTAGATCACTTTAAGTATATGCTTATGCTATTTACATCTATAGCTAGTTGTGGCTGGTTTCTGATTGGAATCATTCTTTTTTTTTAGTATTCAATGATTGGTTACAGAGCCACTTCTGATTGCTAGACAGTGTTTGCTTATGAATTAATTTTAATCCTCTAAGGATTGAATGAGTTTCTGATATTCTAAAACCACACAAAAAGCAGAGTTAGAAAAAAATTTTTTTTCCACAAAATTCCAAACTAGAGTTGTAAGAAACCTTAAAAGATAATCTACCCTACGATTAAGTAAAATTTATTGGAAATGTTTGGGGGAAAATCATTTGCAATTAAAATTAGGAGACAAATTTCTCATATAAGACTAAGAAGCAATAAATACGGAAGACCTTTTTTCAAGCCATTATTTAGAAAATCAATATGAAACTGTCCCTAGTTTGTTCTTGACTTTGGCAGTCACTCAGGAAAAAAAACATTTTCCATCTTCCCATGAATGTTTTGACAAAATTATTTTCATCTCCTTATGATTTAACAAATTATTTTTCAAAACATTTTAAAGTTAAAATTGAGATGACTACTAAGGCTTTAGAGAGTATTAGAGAATTTGTAGACCACAAATCTAGGGAGCTGGGAAGGAAAAGTCCTAATTAAAATTCCTAATAACTTAGTGCTTTGTCTTCCACATTAAAGAGAAAAGTTTAATAAGACAAATTTGCCCACGATTAATTGACAACAAATGTTCTTTTAGTGGCTATTTGTAAACAAAACTGAAATGGGGATATTGTTAAGTATCTTCTTTATTCTTTTCAACAACTAGGAACTCTGTTTTTTCTCAGGGTGTTTTATGTTGTAATTACATTAACAACAATGTTTCTGGTATAACATCCAAATATTAAGGTAATATTAATAATGCTTCCTTTCTAGAATTTTAATTTCAAAGAATGACTAAAACAACCTAATTCCTAAAATGTATTGCAATGTAACAAGAGCTTTGTCTGATTTAGGTTAATTAAGATCCCCCTAAGCAAACACTTTCCTTTTGGTACAGTATCTAAATCACTTTAAGAGTTAAGAGATTTGCTAGAGAACCTAGTCAAAGCATCTAATTTAGTTCTTATGTTTTCTCTTTAACTGAAAATGGTGTTCAGAAGAGCTGACCTTTCCATACATCACATAAATGTGGTACAGCTGAATCATATAATGTGGTGACTATTGCTTCATATTTGAAAATACCATTAGATTCCAAATCCACAGCTCAAAATTTTAATTATTCTTTTCAGCTGCTTGACATCTTCAACTCTTATCAAGCATGGCAATGTCTTTAGCCAAAGAATTAAAGAGGCTGAACAGGACAGGAAGTTATCTTGCAAACCATCAGAGACCATGTTGCAGGCTGAAACCCAAGTTAGTACTCTTCCCACTCATTCATTCACTTATTCACAGTTGTGAATAGTTATAGTCCCCCTCCCAAAGATACGAAAAACTTTGTTAAACGCACTGCTAAAATCCCTATAGCCTATCTCTTAAAAATACCTCTCATCTACTAGTGTAGTAAATCTTAAAAAAAAGAAATGAATTTAGTCTGGGATAATTTAAATTTAGAAAATCTGTTTAATACCTTAGTAACTAGGGCTTCTTTTATAAAGTACTTATTTATTTATTCTTAACCACTGGTCTTTAATAGTAACAGTTTAGTGCTAAGGAGACTGAAAATTTGTCTATTTTTCAAAGAATTAACAGCATGTAGAAAATACCTGTCCATACCTAATTTAAACATTAATAAAAAACAGAACTGAAGCATTACAGTTTTACCTTAAGACTCACAGTGTTTTAGAAACTTTAGATCATCAAGCAAATGTTTTAAGTACACATATGCACTATATGGTTACAATCATTTCACTGTACATTTTAAAAATTAATTTTAAATTCCAATTTATTAATTGGTAGGCCACAGAGATTAATCTCATGTAAATTATGATTTGATACTCGCAAGGCAGATTTTGTTTTGGCAATATTCAAATTAAAGATTTACATATAGAATGATATTTATTATATTTAAAAATATTATATTGGACTTTAAAATGGCTATTTTTAGATATATTTTATTTTTTTAATTTTTTTATTAACGTTTAGTTGATTTACAATGTTAGTTTCAGGTGTACAGCAAAGCAGTTAAACATAAAAATACATATATATTTTCTTTTCAGATTCTTTTCCATTATATGTTATTATAAGAAATTGAATATAGCTCCCTGTGCTATACAGAAGGTCCTTGTTATTTATCTATTTTATATATAGTAACGTGTATCTGTTAATCTCAAACTCCTAATTTATCTCTCCCCTGCCCTTTCCCCTTTAGTAACCATAGTTTTTTTCCTATGTCCATGAGTTTGCTTTTGGTTTGTAAATAGAATTTGTATCATAAAATGGCTACTTAAAGGAATTTTAGAATGAATGCTTTTGAAAGTAAATAATCATGCTACTCAAAGTTAAAAGCTTTGTCTAAATGCAGATTTTCCTAAATACTAGTAGTTCTAGCTTAAGTATGGTAAAATCCCTCACGCACCGTCTGTAAGTAGTTCATAATTAAAGAATAATAATCAGTTAAAAATTGCTTTTTAAATCTAATAACTGACTAGAAACAGAACATATGCTAAGTTTGACTCCTCTGTCTCTGTCCACTTCTGAGAGTCAAAGGGAAATGTATTATTTTATTTTTAAAACCAATCTATACATGTCTATACATGTATGTTCTGAGAACTCCTAAAATCTAAAGAACTTGAGAGGTATCTTGTGAAACAGCCTTATTTTACAGATGAAGAATAAAAGCTCTGGCATATTAACTGAATTCCCCAAGGTCCTATCTAATTGTGGTAGGGCTGGGGCTGTGAACCAGGTCTCCTGAGCCTCAGTCTCTGGTTAATATTGTTCTCCTTTTTAGAGACAACTGAGGCTGTGGCGACAATGCAGTGTAGAACCCTTGCCTCCAAGGTGAAAATGTTCACTGATCAGTCAACACCACAACCATCTGGTCAGTGAGAACCAGTAAGATTTCTGCCTTACTCGAACCTTGCTTTCATGCCCCCAAAGAAGTAATTAATTGAGTGCAGTTCTTTAGATCTTGCTCATTTTTTTGCGGTATGAACAGCTGCCACCTGGATGTTCTGCACTTGGCTGCACTATTGCTCCTTAACCAGCTACAAAACTCACAGGTAATTTGCATATAATTAACTCAGCGGATAATAACAGTCAAATGATGCAAGCAATTTGTGATAGCTGATACTGGGGAAATGTAAGATAAACAAAAATTTGATTGTTTTATATAATAACCTGTATTTGATAAAACATGTATGTATGTTAAATATAAATGCAATGATGCACAATGGAAAAGCAGCATTAGTTTAGGAAGAACTATGTAATAAAAGTTCCGTCTTCCTCTGCTGCTCCTTCAAATTTTGTAACCTGGCTGGCAATTCTGTTCTTCAAAATGAAAACAGAGCTTTTAGAAGTTAAATGAATTATCCGAATATAGAAAACAAACTAGTGGTTACCAGTAAGGAGAGGGAAGGGGGGAGGGGCACCTGGGAAGAGGAGATTAAAAGGTATAAACTACTATATAAAATAAAGAAGGCACAACTATATATATCGCACAGCACAGGGAATATGGCAATATTTTATAGTAACTATAAATGGAGTATAACCTTTAAAAGTTGTGGAAAACTGTGTTGTATACCTGAAACTTGTAATACTGTAAATCAACTATACCTCAATATTAAAAAAAAAGAATTATCTGAAGGCAAAGAATTATGGTAAACTTCCTCTAGACTACCCACTCCCCCACTTCTTTCTCACATACTAATCCATGTAGTCTTTACTTCAAGATTAGTTTTCTTATTAACAGCTCCTACTGTAGTCCATTCTGTTTCTAATAGCTCTTTTGTGAGAATTATTTTGGAGTATTAGATCTTCCACTCTGAATACCTCATCTCTAGTGACAGCCATTAACAGAATAAATGAAAAGCCTTTAATTTATCTCTAGGAAACTTTAAAAAAGATCCAGTTCCCTAATAAGGAAGAAGGCTGCACCATCTTTGGTGCAGCAGGGGATGCCAAAGATATTTGACGTTGTTGAACTTCAACTGGGCATCAAAACATAGTCTTCTCATTTTAAAATTATAAATAATACTATTATATATATGTATCTTAGTGAACTTCTGTGGGTATATTAATAATGTAGATTCCTAGCAGTGTATTAGAGAGTACATATGTTTTATACTTTGATAGAAATTACCAAGTTAGCTGCCCTCCAGAAAGATTATAGCAATTTGCACTACTACCCACAGTGCAGGCGAATGACTGTGTCAGGTCTAGGCATCAAATTTTTGTATTTTAATTAATCTTGTAAGTGAGTGTAAGATCTCATTTTAATTGTCAAGTGCATTCCTTTTTTCTTGTATATATATTTTTATTGAAGTATAGTCAGTTTACAATGTTGTGTCAGTTTCTGGTGAATTGCATTCCTTTAATTATGTGTAAACTTGACCAACATTTGATACATAATTTGACCATACAAATTCCTTTTTCTGTGAGCTCCTCTGGAACCCCTTAAGAATCCCTTTCTGAACTCGCAATCAGGGCACAATTAAAACGTACTCAGATTTTTCAAATGTATGAGGAACCGCTAAAAAACCCCCAAAAAACCCCAACTTGAATTACACTTCTACACTCTCCAGAAATGCTTCTGTATAAACTTTTCCTCACGAAGTTCCACTAAACATAAAATATTTTCTTCCACTCAAGTATCAATCTAAACAGTGTGAATTCACTACTTATCCTCAGACTTCAAACAACTATACTTTTCACTAAGAGCAAATAAGATTTAAAGGATATCTTCTAACTATATTTTCTGGGCTTATATATCTCAACTTTCCCCATTTTATTCGCCTGAAAGAGAATTCTGGATTGTTCCCAAACTTTTAAAAAATCACAGACAGGCTCCTAAATATATCTAACTAGTGGAGGAATCCCCGTAGTTTAGGTACTGAAGTGGCACATGGAGTTCACACATACACACACACCCTGCCCCTCCCTCACCATCCCCCACTGCCTCTTACATATGGGGGTTAGGTTAGGACTATAAACCTGAAGATGACAATTATGGTGACAGAGAAAGGAGCACCTCTGAGGTTGTCTTTTCTGTATTTGGATCTCCTTAGACTATTTATTGAGAAGAAAAGTTTTCCTTCCTACCTCCAACCCTGCCCCTATTCTACCTTACAACACACACACTCACTCTTGCTCCTGTCCATGCTCAAGGTGAAATGTGTATGCATTTAAATCCAAGTGAGCCTATCTTTAAGTTTAAATAATCAAATCAGCAATATACCTTATTCTCCAGCTGAAAGTAATCTCCCTTCTCTGAACTTTTAAACTGTATACTTTTCATTATATACTACCTTCTTATTTTCAGTTATTTTTAAAAGTTTCTATATTTTCTAATAGAGAGTACAAGTCTTAAGTGAGAGCTTGTTTTCTATATATCTGTGAACTCCTTACAGGGCCCACCAAAATACTTTATACTGAGTGACTAGTCACTGTTTCATTCTCATATTAAATGAGTTCATACTGTAAAGTTCTTTGAATAGTGCCTGCACATGCAAGTGCTGCTGAAGTTTATTAAATATTATAAAAGAAGAAACATTCATTTTTCCCTCCCTAATGAATTCTTATCAGCATGATTTTTTTCACATCTCCCACTTTAAAGAAATTTGTTTTTGACCCCATTTCCTCCACCAGTTACTCCCTACTTCCCTGTTCCTTATTGCAGTAAAACTCATAAAAATGGTCTAAAAGTCACTGTCTCTAAATTCTTCTCTTCCCATTCTTAAAGCCACTCAACTGGCTTTTATTCCATCATTCTACCAAAAAGCTTTTGTCAAGGTAACCAATCACCTCCATGTTACTAAATCCAAAGATCTAGTCCGCATCTGACACTTGACCTATAGGCAGCATCTGACACAGCCGATGTTTCTCTTGTCCCACAGAGAATTTCCAAAGTTGGCTTCCAGTATATCGTACTCTCAATTCTCACCCTGCACCAGCTCCTCTTCCAGTTCTCAAACTAGAGTGCTCAGGGCTCAGTCCTTTCCCCTCTTCTCTTTTTTAGACTCATTCTCCCTGCTGATGACTTCACCTAGTCTCATGACTTTAAATACCATCTAACTGTGATACTTCCTTAAATATTATTTTCAGCCTATACCTCTCCTAAATTCCACCCTCATACAGCCGATTGTTTATTTTTGATATTCTCACTTGGATGTCTAACAGAAATCTCAAACTGAACTCTTGCTCATTCCCACAAAATCTGCCCCACCAGCAGACTTTTGATCTCAGTTAATGACAAATCATTCTTCCAGCTGTTCAAGATAAAAACCCTATTGTCATCAATTTCTCTCTTTCAGCCAATCCATCAGAAAATTCTGTTGACTCTACATTCAAAACACATACAAAGTCTAACCACCTCTCATTCTCTTCACTTCTACTACTTTAGTCTGAGTCACGATCACATCTTGTCCGGATTACTATGATGGCCTCCTCACTGGTCTCCCTTGCCGCCATATAATCTATTCTCAATACTACAGACAGAATGATCCTTTAAAAACCGAAGTCAAATCATATTACTTCCTTACTTAAATTTTTCTATGTATTCCCTTTACACTCAAAGAGAAAGCCAGTCCTTAAAAAACGGCCTTTGGGGGCATGCCTGATCTGGCCCTCTGTGTGGCAGATTAAGAACAGAAATTCATCCAACCTAGTATGCCCTTCCCTTTATAATTTGACTTTCCCATTCCTCTCATCAGGAAATGGAATCTATTTCTCCATCCTGTGAAACAAGGCTTGGCCATGGACGTGCTTTGGCCAAGCGAAGCATTACCAAATGTCACACAAGAGGAGACTTGAGAAGTGCGCCTTGGGGTTTGCTTTCTCTTGCAACACTGACACCTCAAGCAGGCTTTACATCTCAGTCGATGACAGCTCCATCCTTATAGCTGTTCAGGCTAAAAGCCCTGTACCACATGGAGAGAGGCTCAGTTGACAACCAGTACCAATCTTCTTAGGCCATCCAGACTCACCTGAGCCACCCAACAACGACAGTGACCCCCAGGCAAGACCAGCACAAGACCCACCCGACTGAGCCCAGCCCAAATAGCTGACTCAAAGAACTGTAAGCAAATAAAATAGTTGTTTAAAGTCACTAAATTTGGGGGTAGTTTGTTAAACAGCAAAAGACACTCCATTACACTTCGACACCTCAATTCCTACCATTTCTCCTCCCTTATTCCTCTAGTCACACCAACCTCTTTCCTATTCCCCATATACATCAAGAACACTCCTGCCCTCCTTCTGGCTGTACCTCTGTTGGGAGTGCTCATTCCTCAGACAGGTGTATGGCTAACCTGCTCACTTCTTTTAAGCCCTTCCTCAAATGTCTCTTTTAAAATGAGGCTTACACTTCCTATCCTATTAACAACGGCAGTCTACCCCCAGCACTTCCAATCTCCCCTGCTTACTCAGTATTATTATTTTTATAGCCGGTACCTTTCTAACACAGTTAGGTTACTTATTAGGCTTATTACTTGTTGTCACCTTCCCCAACTAGAATGTGAGCTGCATGAGGGCAAAGAATCCATCTCAACTCCCAAACTCAGATACATAGCAGACTCTCAACAACTGTTTGCTCAATGAACAAATGATTGGTCTACACCATCCTCTGTTCCAGACAGGATGTACTGGAGCTCTAGGATTTAATAATTTCTGGCATGAATCAAAATAATCAATGACAAATGTTTTCAAGGATTGTCAGAGTTCTTGATTCCTCCCCCTTACAGCAGTCTTAAGGGATATAATACATTCTCGTGAACTCACTAATTTTGAAGGGGAAAAGGAAGGGATTTTGAACGCTGGGAGTAGGGAAACACTGCAACATGAAACAGTCTCCTGCTGCTGTCATACTGTGTACTTCTGAACCACCATTCAAATCACTATTCTAGTTATTTCTTTCAAATGGAACTCAATTAAAAAGAAACACAACAATTACAAAACAATGTGGGCAGACCTTTGCATTGTTCCTATTCTGTGGCACACTGAGTCCAATGGAATGATGAGATTCAGGTCAAACAGCAGTTTGAGGATTTAGATGCAAAGGGAGTTTTGTTTTGCCTTTCAAAAGTTCACCATTTAATAAAGTGACAGCCCAATATAAGTAACAGTTGTTTAAATTACAACCAAATGATTACACACGAAAGTTTTAAATTATCACTATCAATTCTGGGCATTCCTACAGAAAAGTAAGGCAATGTCAACACTGTCATGAAATTGGTTGGAAAGTTTCCATTACATACATGACTTTTACATAAACATACAGATGTATGATGTTGCAAGGTTATTAAGAAAGGAAAAACGGAAATTATTCATCTTTCAAACAGGTCAACATCTGGGAATATTATCTTATGTATTAAACAACATATACAGAATGCATTCTACAGTGTCTCACTTCCTAAAACTCTCACTTCCCAGAGTCAGATAAATTTTCCCCTCTAGAGTTTTCTCCCTTCAAAATGTTTATTCTGTAGTTTTCGTAAACTGTATTGCAACTTCATGCAAGGAGGTTATGTATAAGCCCCTACCTCTATCAGTTTGATATATCCAGAGTCATATTAAGAATTTCAGAAGCTAGAGTACATCATTTTTGAATATTTTTATCACTGTTTGAATGAGAGTATTCTAGTTCACCAGAGTTGATGAATAGTTTGAGTAAGTGAGAGATAAACATAAGTAGGGAAACAAGGAAACAGTTTAATCTGCAATCACTTTACTCAGTTACTAAGTACGTATCTTTGGCAAACTTTCTCTATTCATGAATTAATGCAATAAATGGAGAAAATAAAATCTACTAATATGTTTCGATTATGTTTTATGTTCCCCTGTGCCCTTTGGACTGTCAAAAATGGAGAAAAAGCAGTTAACTTCTGTTTTCCTATCGGTCTCTACCCCATATACTCTTAGGGCTCTTCTATGAATTCTTTTCCTCTGACCAGCCTGTTCAACCTGGGCTAGCATTCTTAATAAAATGTAGATAAGTAAAGTGACCTTTTATAACCTCAGAACAAACAGAGATGTGCCAAGGTTTTAAAATCCAAGATACTGAACAAACAACAGAAAAAACAGAGCAGAGGCACAAATCTGTTAACAAAGCTGGCATTTAAATTATCAACCACAAGGAATAAGAGAGTAATTTGATATCAAACTTCAGAAAATGTTTGGATCTTAACCCCAATGGCTTCACAGGGAACAATAGTAACACACATTAGCTTTAGAATCAGGTAAAATTATAAAGAATCTGCTTCACTTTAGCATTTACCTCAAAGAAAATACCTACGTATTATTTATAAAACCAACCCGAAAAAAATCATGGTAAAACCAAGCCACAGGCCAAGTTTCCTATACATGACTATGGATGAATGTGAAAATGGTGGTTGTGTTGCATAAAGCTGGATCACCCTCCTATCCAGTTGTATCTCAGGGACTTGCTCTGCTGATCTGGAGACACGAACTTAGCACCATGGTATGTGCATACTGCTTTACAATACAGAAAACTGTGAAGTCTTTGGGAAAAATACAATGAAAACAAGTAGCTGAGTAATAAGAACCATTTTTAATGTGAGAAATATTTCAAATGGCTTTAATCCAAATTCTTATTTGTTATGCATGCCTGGCATCTTCAAATTTAACCCAAGCTTTTCCCAAGCTGCCACAGGCAAACGACACTCTTTTGTTCATTGAAGGAAACACTTATTTTTGGATGATCATTTAGCCTGAGAGAGGGAGGACGACATTCACTCTGCACTGAAGCAGTCCATCACACAGGAGAGTGGGGTCACTCCAGTATGATCTATCTGAGCATGCCCACAGGAACACTCTGTGCATTCTGCCTAAATAGTTATGGCTGAAATGAACAACTAGGAAACACATAATATGCTTCTCAATTATTGCAACCTCATACAAGTCAGTTCAAAAATAGCACATGCCTGTGGCTGAGATCTACTGCTGAAAAATGCTAAGTTTCAGCAGCTCAAAGCATTTCCTGTGTCTGTCTATTCAACCAGCCCCCACTTAAAGCTACAGAATTATAGGATTAAGAAAGAGATTTTAAAAAAAGACAGATACACACACATATACAACATACGGTTTCCGAGGAGAGTGAGGGTTCCATGCTTGTGAGGGAGGAGGAATATGCCGGGTAACCCTCAGGTTTCTCCCAGATTTGAACATGCTGTACTGTGGCATGAGGTCAGCAGAGACTGACTCCAGCCCCGCGAGGCTGCATTCTGCCCTGACAAAGCAGTATCGCTGTAATATGAAGCAAGAGGACCCAGGGCATGTTGGCCGCCGTACAGGGTGGCTGTTCTAGAAGGTAATGGCAATTCCAAAACAAGAGATCTGTGCTGTCACATGAGATAATCTTCAGCCCAGTTAAGCAATAAGCACCGAAAATACTTTGAATCTCAAACACAGGCGGCTCAAAATATTAGGAAGGAATTTTTCTTCTCACATCTATTTTGTGTCTGGAGGAAATGGACATGAAGTGGGAAATTTGAAGAACTACTCGTTATTTTGATTTGTATCACAAATAATACACTGATTCTAATCTAAGACAAGGCAGTCTTTTGGACACTGTGACCTAGCTGAGGAGCCCCAAACCTTCCCTGTGACTTTATAAGGGAGAAGGGAGAATATTCTGGAAAAATATTTTTGGTAATAGATATATGCCAGAAATGAAGATATGGTTAAAAAAAAATCCTCATTTCTCATATATACCCCAGAGGTAGATGCTGCTACAAACCTAATGCACACTATTGTCTCTTTTTAGGTCACCAATGATGTGTACAACTGTAGTGGTAGAAATTCTTCCCTGAAATAAGGGGAACACTGAAAAAAGGTCTTAAATAGGAAAAGGAGCCACAGCATGGAATTTCTGTCAAGAGAAAACAGGGCGATATAGATAATCCCTCACACTTTGTGGTCTACCTTACATTATGAAAGTTTTCTTCTAGACCAAAGGTGACCCAATCCTTTTAACATTCTCAGAAAGAGAAAACTATGGTGAAAAGAATGGATTATGTATTAGTGGTGGGGTTAGGTGTGACTACACAAGGGAGGCTTTTAGAGTGATGGAACTGCCCCCCGAGTCCTGACTGCTGGTGGTTGTGTGAATCTACGCATATTTTAAAATCCATGAAACTGTATACATGCCTAAAATTTTTGTGGTGTATGGGAAGAAACAAATAAAGGAAATAAAAGAAGGACTTTTCACTTACAAGATACATCAGCTTTAATTTTATAAGTATTAGGTCACTAATATTGGATTTTAAAAGGAGATATATATCTATATTATATATTATATATTTATATATATAAATTATATATATAATTTGATTATTTACTGATTCCCAAATTTCTGAGAGTATTTTGAGACGTATATTTGTACCCAAACACCTAAAAGATAATCTTACAATTTCTAATACAATTTTCCCATTATTTAAGAATCTTACTTAAACAAAGACATAACCTGACATCTTACTTTTCTTTACATCTAGGAAATAAAAATATCACCAAATAGAGGAAATAAAAATATCACCAAATAGAAAAATTACTGGGTAGTTTCAAAAAAGATAGTTTTAAAATATTGGATATACAATTTCCCATATTAATAAGTTTTGTTTGGTTATTTTATCGGGACCTCTGAGAAAATAATTTAGTACTCTGAACATGAATTTTTGTATTGAAATCTAGACAATCGAAGGAAATTTGATTCTTGTTTTAGGATACACAGAGAACAGTGCCAGAGAGGTTGTTGTTATCAATCAAAAAGGGATAATCATATTTTTGAATTCTGAGCTTCTTTCTTATGATCCTACACCTGGACAACAGAAGGTAAGTCTGTGAGGGCAGGAGGACACTCCTTTGGTATATGAGTGGTCCACTGCCAAAGCTCGGAGATATAAACTGATGTTTCTGATTTCCTTCTATGAACCAGAATAGGAACAGAAGGGGGCATGTGATAAATTACACAAGTCTGTTCAGGTAGATACAGCATTACACAGTCAGTAGTGCATAGGTATCAGCAGGAGACAGAAAGAGTCATCCCTCATCAAGAGAAGAAGCATATGAAATTTCCATACCTTTAAATTACTCTCTTCAAAATTGGAGATAAATTTTCTAAGTGGAGGGACCTTGTATCAATTTATTCAATAAGCATTATCATATGCCAGGCACTTAGGGATAAAAAAAAAAGAGTAAGATGAACCGGTCTTCTCTACTGACCTTAGAGATCACCTACATTTTCTAGACAACCACATCTCAACATCCTCTTCAGTTCCTTCTCATTCTTTATTCTGTATACCAGCACCAGCCTGGCACCTTTTATACTGCTTTGCTTTCTGTAATTTATATTTTGAAAACAAGAATTATAGTGACTCTACCGTTTTTTTCTAGTTACACATCTCCACCAGAAATTCTAGTATCTAGGGCCTCCTAGGGAAGTTAAGAAGCACTGTTCACATCAAACACCTCATTTTATAGTGTGAAACCCAAGGATGTGAAGGGAGAAGTGAAGGATGCAGCTGTGGCCATCTCAGACCTAGAATTCATGTTTCTCGATTCTTCACTTGTATTCTTTCCACTACACTGTTTGCCCTCTACTGTCTTTTTCCTACTTTATTCATTCATTCATTCATTCATTCGCTCATTCATGTTATAACAATCTGGTTTCTAACGTTTACCACCGTTCAAAAACAAAAGAACAAAGAAATGAATAAAACCCCCAAATACTCTCAATTTATGCAATGAACTCATTTTGAAGGATAGGATATTTCTGGTATGATGTTCCTGCCTTATACCTTCACAACATAAATTCTCTGTGGAGAATTTTTTGTAATGAATTACTTCTTTGGATGCTGTTTGACTATATGATCAATGAGGTTCCTTTCTAGTGCCAGAATTACTACTGAAGTTGTCTGCAATGCTGTGTGAGCATGTGCATATTTTACTGAAGTATATATTGAAGAATACATATTGACATATATAACACTGCTAGTTTTAGGCCTACAATATAATAATTTGATATGTGTACATATTCCAAAATGATTACCACAATAATTTTAGTTAATATCCATCACCACACAGTTACAAAAAAATTTTTTTTTCCCTTGGAATGAGAACTTTTATCTACTCTCTTAGTAGCTTTCACACATGAGCTCTTTTGGTACCCCAATCCCCATAGTGACAATCAATAAATGACAGAAAAAACTATGGTGGAAACCAATCAGGTATACAAAGATGAACTCAAATCTTTATAAAGATGTGGGCCTATAATCATCAGTACTAACAGAAAAACAAACATTTTCAACATGCTTAAAATAATCACAGTTTACAACTTCAAAAATAATAGGCAACCTTCTATTATTCACTCTTAGATACTAGAGTCTCTTAATGTTCTTGTTGAAAGAAAGCAGATAATCCTGAAGGAAAATTATAAGAAAAAAAAAAAACTCACCATCTGGGATAGACAGTAATTTGGAGGTCCCCAATGAGCCAGCACTACTGGTATTCATGCCCTGTGCAGTCCTCTTCCCACATGGACTCTGGGCTTGGTCACGGGATTAACTATATAGCAAGTGAGGCTTTAGCAAGCAAGATGTAGAGACTTGAAAAGGGCTTGGAAACCAGGGATTGTTCTTTATGAACACTCCTCGGAACCCAGCTGCCACGCTGCAAAAAAGCCCAACCAGCTGTGTAGAGTACTAAGAGTAGGGGAATCAAGGTCCCTGCGAAGAGCCAAAGCTGACCTCTGAGTCAGCAGTTAACACAAACTGCTAGCTATATGAAATGAGGCCATTTGGACCTTCTGAGCATCCCAGTATCCCAGCCAATATGATGTAAAGCAGAAGAAGCTCTTGATCAAGCCACAGAATCATGACACATAATAGTCACTTTATGGCACTAAGTTTTAAAAAAATGTCTTAAATTAACTCCACAAAATTGACTTTTCAGGCATGCACACAGTTCCACGAATTTAAACACATGCATAGATTCATACAGCCACCAGTACAATCAGGACTCAGTAGTTCCATCACTGTAAAAGAATCCCTTGTGTAGTCATACCTAACCCCACCACTAAAATATAATCTATTCTTTTCACCACAGTTTTGTCTTTTTGAGAATGCGATATAAACAGAATCATATAGAAGCTATTTTTTTTGAGATGATTCCTTTTACTCAGCACCATGCCTTTGAGATACATCCAGGATGTATTTATCAGTGGTTCATTTCTTTTCATTGTTGAATAGTAGCACACTGTGTGGACATACCACCATTTGTTTATCCATTTAGTTTACTAAAGTACATTTGGATGCTTTCCATTTTTTGCCAACTATAAATAAAGCTGCTCTGAACATCAGTGTAAAGGATTTTGTGGAAACATAAGCTTTCATTTCTATAGGATAAAAACCTGGGAATGGATTTGTTGGGTCACATGGTCAGAATATGTTCAACTTAAGAATCACCAAACTGTTTTACACAGTAGTTGTACTTTTTTTCTTTTCTGTGAGCAATATATGAGATCTCCAGTTAGTCTCTGTATCCCTGTCAGCATTTGGAATTGTCCGTTTTTATTTTAGCCATTTTGAATTGTGGTACTCATAATGTTTTTTTTAAATTAATTTATTTACTTACTGACATAAATTAGTTTATAACATTATATAAGTTCCATGTATACATTATACTTTGACTTCAGTGTACACTACAGTGTACTGATCATCAAAAGTTTAGTTTCCATCCATTAAAATACAGTCAATCCCCTTTACCCATTTCACCCCTCCCCTTCCCACTACTCTGTTCTCTGCATCTACGTGTTTGTTTTTGTTTGGTTTGTTCATTTATTTTGTTTTGTTTATTTGTTTATATTCCATATGAATGAAATCATACACTATTGTCCTTCTCATGATGATCTCATGACTTGTCTGATCATCATGGTTTAATTTGCATTTCCCTGCAGACTTTCCCAACTCTGATGACATGAATGTTAGACCTTTGCCACCACCCCCAAGTCCTTAAGTCTCTTTTCCAATTTTTTTCCCCTCCAGATTGGATAATTTTACTTATCTGTCTTCATGTTCATTTACTCTTTTTTCTGTTGTTTTCATTCTGCTACTGATCTCATTCTGTGAATTCTTTTTGTTACTACATTTTTCAGTTCCAAATTCCCATTTGGTTCTTTATCTCTTTTATTTCTTTGTTAAGATTTTCTATCTTTCTGTTCATTTCAAGAGAGCTTGCCCTTACTTGCTGGAACATTTTTATAACAGCTGCTTTAGAGTCTTTGCCAGATAACACTACGTCTGGCATCTTTCAACTGACTTTTTGCATGTGAGTTGATTTTCCTGGTTCCCCCCCGCCAACCACCAAATGCCAAGTAACTTTAAAAACTGGAATCTGGACATTTTGAACACTGTTATGAGGTCATCTTAAAATTCTATGAAGAATATTGCTATTTTTCTTTTAGCAGGCAACCAACCCAGTTTCTTGAAGGCCACAATTTCTGACTAGCCTTCCGTGGGTTGTGGTTCCAACTGAGTTAAGTTTACAAGGTCTTTGCAATGCTATGTGAATCTGTCCCACATGTGTACCACCCTGTTGCCACTATGGTACCTGGGCAGTGGTCTAACTTACTTTTCAAGCAGTGGGGATGCTTTCTGGGGTTGAATTTCTGTATGTACATCACATAGTAAGCCCAGGATTCAAAATAAAATTTAAAGAGTGCATTTCCCAAATTTCTCTTTCTAAAATCTCCTTAATATTTTCTAGTCATCTAGTTAGAAAGCTGGAGTTTTATTTATTTCACTGCCACAGTGGCTAGAGTCAAGCAACTGAAGGAGAGGGGAAAAAAGCAACTGGGGTTCATTTTACCTTTTGGGGACCAAAGCTCCACTGATCAGACAGAAAGTTTCCCTGCCTTCAGGACTTGAGGCTCCTATCAGACCCCAATCTGCTGCCACCACAGAACTGCTTGAAGTTTATGGTGCAAGTGTACAGAGGGAAAAAAAAGAAAGAAAGAAGAAGAGAAAGAAGGTTTCTGTACTTTCTCTGAATATTAGAATATCTCTTTATTTCTTGCACCAGAACTAATGGCTTCTCCTTGAGTACTTTCCATCCACATGGATGCCCACTGGTGGTTTTTAAGCTACGCTGAATTCAGACCTGGGGATACTAGAGAAGGAAAAATTATTGCTTCAACCCAAGTTCCATACTACTTCAAAATCTGTTCCTCAATCCTAATCCACCTGTTACAATCTCCTTTCAGGATCCTCAAATAGCTGCTCTATGCCAGGGTTTATAGCTGCATTCAGTGGGAGAGTCTGGGCGAAGCATGCTAGTTCCATCTTACTCAGAACTGGAATCTTAAACCACTAAATTCTGAGGTGGTATGATATACAGCAACAGGTACCTGGAATACAATCCAACACAAGCAGCAAACATTGAAGTGCAATGCACATGGAATAACATATTCTTTATACCTTTTCTCTAGAAAAGTCACCAGATAATTATAAAGTAGCTGCTACCAATTCAGTAGTGGAATATTCTCTGATTTCTTATTTGGCTCCTAGAAAACAGGTTCAGCTTCGTTACTAGAGTAATCAGAACGACAGCAATGAACCCATGGAATCTTGCTACTCAGCAGACGTGGGCTGGTTCTGCTGTCAGATGTAATTTGTCAGTGAGGTTCTGACATCTCCTTCCTTCATGCCCTGACTGATCATCGGTCAGAAGAGTGGAGGGAATCATGGAAGGAAATTTGAATGACAAGGATAAATTTGGAAAGTGAAAATGCTCTATGGGAAATTTTTCCCACAAGGTTATCCTTGTATAGAATTCCTAAAAGAAGGTTCTTTATACTCTTGAAAACAGAAGTATTTCACCAGCAAGCAGCAATTCTTTCAAAGTAGCCTACTAACCTGTTTGCATAATCAAGCACTGATTTTTCCTGAGGGAAAAATCTATGGTGTCAATCAGCTCCACTCTTTTCATAAACCTCCCCCAACATAAGCAAATCACTATGAAGAAATTAGCTGTGTAGATACTGTTTCACACCCACATTCCGGCAAAAATTTCAAGTGTCTGTAAAAATGCAAGGCATCAGGAGCTTTCAGACACTGGTATGGGAGTTTAAATTGGTACAGTCACTCTGGACAGCAATTTGGCAATGTCTAGTTAAACTGAAGATGAATACACCATACAACTCAGTTAATTCCTTCCCAGGCATATATACTACAGAAACTCTTATACATCTCTACAAGGAGACATGTTCAAGAGTATTCATTTGCAGTACTGTTTTACAAAACAATTAAATACTGAAAATGCTCTCTATTTTCATTAACAGAAGAGTCTATCTAAATTGTGGTATATTCATACAACAGAATAGTATATAACAATTTAAAATTAAAAAAAGATCAGAAATACATGTATCAATGTGAATAAATTTCAAAAGCATGATATTGAGTGAAAAAAGGAAGTTATAGAAATTAAACACATACAATCATTTACATAAAATTAAAACCATGTAAAATAATACTATATGTTATTTATTGATACATGCATATGAAATACAAGTACAGAAATATATATGTGCATAGAAACACTAAATTCAGAATTGTAGTTATCTTCAAAGAGGGGAGAATGGAATGAGGAGTGGTACACAAAAAATAAATACTATCTATCTGAAGCAAATACAGCAAAATAGTAAGTTTGAAAAGTCTGCTAATGGTCTTCAGTGTTTATTATGTTATTCTCTTTATTTTTCTGTTTGTCTAAAATACTTTGTAACATAAAAAACAAAAAAATTATAAGAACATATATACTAAGTTTCTTTGTGAACATTCAAATATCTAATGAAAGAACAATATTCTGAGAATCCATTAGTTAAACACACAACCACACAACAAAAAACTGTGTTTAAGAAGGGTAAGAGAACCAGTGGTAATGAAGGTTTAAGTACATCTCAAAAGTATGTACATGCAGGGCGGGTGAACGTGAGCACATGTGAGAAAGCTCATGAGCAGCCTGGTTTCTGTTATATCCTAAGTAAGGATCTCATGAGTAAGATCCTAAGGAGAGTGGCAGCCGTCTGAGACCTCTGCTTTCCCCCACATCATCTGCTACAGCACGGCAAGGCAAGGCACGGCACGGCACGGCACGGCAGGCTATGTGGCACATGCTGCAGCCTGGCAGTGATTCTGCTCAGAGGTGGGAACTGGCAGAAGCCATGTGGGGGTGCTCTTGGAACTTCTGGGCGGGATAAGACTGGACCGAGTAGGGCCAAAAGACTTACTCTTGTCTGTAGACCTCAACAGTATACTATGGTGAGAACAGAAGTGGGAGTTTAACTCATTCTATACCGTCTTCTGCTGGTTCTAATAGGACTTGGTGGTGAAATAAGCAGGCACTCTCTTTCTAGCTTTATAAATGACCTCAGAAGTCATCAGGCCACCATGGATTTCTAAGCAGAAACTGAAAGTTTGGAAATCAGAAACGGAGTTCAAAGTTCTTTGCTTCCCCTGTGCCAGCTGATGACATCTCCAACAGCTAAACCCCATCAAAGAGAAGCATGTCCACTACTTGTTCATTTCGTAGCAGCACTAGGCTAATGATTAAAGCCTGAACTTTGTACTTGTTGTGAAGAAGATAATGGCACAGGCTAAATCAAAGAATAAAAACTGTTCTCTTTTCATTTATTCTTTTCTGGCCTTTTCTTGTACTCTTTTTTCTGGTCATTAGTCTTTTATTTCCAAATAGTATTTCTCACCTCGACCATGTGAAGGATAAGAAGTGTGAAAGGGGCTAAGAGAACAGAGCTATGACGCACTCAAGATCTGCTTAGTTTTCTGGAAATTAATCACAGGCTGCAAGAGAAATTGACCGATGGTGGGGAGAAGGGCTTCAAAAGGTATGAATATGAGAATTAAACCTAAGTGACTTCCTCATGGTTCAGGGCAAAGTCTACCCATCTTGCAAGCTGCAGTACTATTTTGGCCTCTTGTACTTACCTCTGCTTTTGACTGTGACTTTATTACTTCACTGGTGTTCTGTCTTCCCTCTACCTCCTCAAAAAAAACTCCAAGATTCCAGCAGACATACGGATAAACTATTATGTGACTGTGTTTCATAACATTCAGCTCTTCTGGGACTTGTAAGTTAATCAAATAGGATATACTTTCGACCTTATTTACATATGGTACTGTCCCACCTCACCTCTGAGATCACCCATCTCAGGACTAATCACCCCTTTGGAATTACATGTTAAGCTTTCATGTCTAATAAATTAAATCCCATTGGTGCTACCCTATTCCTTCGCCCTCTAAAACCCAACAGGATCTACTACCTTTCAAGCCAAAGTCAAGGTGGTATTAAAGAAATCATACAGAACTAGATTAGAATCACTCTACTGATTACTGACCGTAGAACTTTCATAATGACTGAACATCGTTTTTTTCATCATCAAAATAAGGATACAGCATACCTTTCAGAATTGTTTTGAGCACAGATACACATACTATCAGCTGCTGCTACTACTACAGTGAACAATACCAAATTTCAAGAATAATTCCTTCTATGTACATGGCTCTTTACAGAAGTTTGGAAAGTAATTAATTCGACACAACCTCCATTTTACAAAATAGGAGGCTAAGGCTTGCACGAGGTCCTGCATGTGGCAGGGCCTCAGCAAATGTCAGCTACTATTCTGAAGGCTGACTTATTCAAGGTTACATAACCAGTATAGGTTAGGATTAGAAGCAAGGAATTTTGCCATTCAGTTATTTGCCTCTATTTCTGTGCTTCTGTCTTTATTTGGAGGAAATAAAATTATAAATTTTATTTCTCATGCTTTATCACTGTCTTTTTTTTTTCTATATTGGCTTTCTTTATCTTTCAAATTTACAGCAGCTTTTGCATATTTAAACTTCTCTCAAAGTTTCTCTATACATGCACCCTAATTACTGAAGATTTCATGACTTATTTCAAGAAAAGAAGTTGAGGCCATCAGGTCATTTTTTGATAGACTGCTAACACTACAACTGTGCTAAGTCCATATTGTAATTCCTCCTCAGCAGATGTCTATGGTTTCCAACAGTCTGCCATGGGCTAAGGACTCTCTGATCTAAGTAACCTCACACCCTTCACGTAACTTACCTAGAAGCCAGATCAGAATGCTTTCATTTCTACAGTTTGTGTCTCTCCTTTTAAAGCAATGCTTACTTAAGAACCATTTCCTTTGTCAAGACAACTCAACAGTCTTTTGAACAAATGGTACTGGGACAAGTGGCTACCAACATGCAAAAGAATGAAGTTAAGCTCTTCCTTATACCATACACAAAAATCAACTCAAAATGAATCAAGGATCTAAATTTAAGAGTTAAAACTATAAAACTCTTAGAAGAACACATGGGTGTTAATCTTCACAACCTTGGATTCAGTCAGTGGTTTCTCAGATATGACAGCCAAAAGCATCAGCCACAAAAGGAAAAAAAAAGATAAAATAGACATAACCAGACTTCAAAGGACACTGCTAAGAAAGTGAAAAGACAACACACAGAATGGAGAAAAAAATTTTGCAAACCATAAACCTTATAAGGGGCTTGTATATGGAATATATAAACAACTATTACAACTAAATATTAAAGAGAAAAGCCAATTTAAAAATGGCAAATGACTCAAATACACATTTCTTAAAAGATATACAAATGGCCAATATGCACATAAAAGGATACTCAACATCATCAGCCACTAGGGACATGCAAATCAAAACCACCACGAGACATCACTTCACACCTAACTAGGATGGCTGTAATAAAAAAGACAGTAACTACAGTTGGTGAGAGCGTGGAGAAAATGGAATCCTCATAGACTGCTAGTGGGAATGTAAAATGGTGCAGTCCCTTTGGTAAATAGTCTGGCAGTTCCTCAAACGATTAAACAGAGAGTTACTATGTGATCCAACAATTCCACTCCTAGGTATGTACCTAAGAGAAATAAAGACCTATGTCCACACAAAACCTTGTACACAGATACTCAAAACAGCATTATTCAAAGTGTCCAAAAAGTAGAAACAACTCAAATGACCATCATGAATGGATATATAAAATGTGATATATCCATATAATGGGATATTACTTGGCAATAAGGAGGAAATATTGATATATAACACAACACAGATGAATCTTCAAAACAAAGTGCTAAATTAAAGAAGATAGTCACAAAGGACTATATATTTTACGATTTGATTTACATAAAATGTCCAGAACATGCAAATCTATAGAGACAGAAAAAATATTTGTAGTCGCCTAGGGCTGAGGGGAATGGGGAGATTGGGCAATGATAGCTAAGATGTGTGGGGTTTCCTTTTAGGGTAAGAAAAATGTTCTAGAATTAATTGTGGTGATGGTTGCAAAACTCTGTAATACAGCCAAAGTCATAGAATTGTACAATTTCATTAGGTGAATTGTACAGTATGTGAATTATATTTTAAAAAGCTATTAAAACTTAAAAATCACTCCTCCATGAAATATTTCTAACAGGACTCGTTCTCTCCTCAGTCACCTCAAACCTTAAGATCAACAGATGTACCTGAGTGCAGACAGAAATGGTATACACCAAAGAAAGAGTCCTAGACAAGGGGAGAAGAAAACACAGACTGAGTCCCAGTTCTGGCACCAATAACCTGTGCAGACAAGTCTCACTAAGCTCCAGCTGCTCATCTCTGAAGTCTCTTACGATAAAAGTCTTGGCAGAATCAACACTCTTAGGAAGATCTTCTTGTAATTTGTACAAACTTGAACTTAATGAGCAGTTGAGAATTTTAGGGAGGCCGGGATAAGGGAGGAATTAAAACGTTCCTACAAAAGATTTCTGTAGGAAAGTGTCATCTGTACTTTGTGGCACCTACTATGGTGAATCTGCAGAACATATAGCTACTCCTCTATATGTTATATAAAGTAGTCGGAGTGAAATTTTTTTTTTACCACAAAACAAGAAAAACAAAGTTGTAGTTACATTACACAAATGGCACTGTGAAGTATGTGTGACTGACACCAGAATTAGAAATACTCATAAAGCTGTTACACTGTAATGTCCCATGGATTCTTCTGGATAATGAAACATCTCTTCACACCAAACAATGTATTACTATTTTTATTACAATTACTGCTACCAATAACCACCCAAAGAATAATGACCTCCTATGTATCAGGCTCCTCATATACATTACTTCATCTAATCCTCAAGATATCCTACAATCTACTTATTTATTGGCTTCATTTTTAAAGATGAAGAAATTAGGGCTGAGAGAAGGTAAGCCACTTGCTTTACACCTTTGCTATTCAACCGGTCTTTGATGTTTTCATAGACTGGCCTATCTCAAAGGACAAACCATATCCCAAGGGAGATGCTTCGTTTTATTCTACTTATCTTGAAGGAAGGTAGTAGCTACCTTCATTCTTGTTCCAATGTCTTTTGAGTCACACTGTGACAGCAGGTCAAAAGACCTAGATGGTTTGTTAACTACGTATAACATTCACATGGTACTACCTCTGGGCCTTGGCTCCTGCAACTCTCTCACCCTGGAATGTCCTTCTCTCTACATGTATCCAAGATCACTGTGATCTTAATGGCCCAAATGCCAATGCTCCCATGAAGATTTCTCTGAATTCCCTTTGTGGAAATTCTCCTCCTCTTCCCAACTCTCATAGCATTTCACAAATGAATAATAAAATATCTACTCTGAGCCAGATATTCTGATAGGCACTAGGTTGGTTATATTTATTTTTTTACTATATGGTACAGACCAAGGAAATTAATTGTATGCATATTTGACTCTAGTGTATAAAAACTGGCAAATAGGTCAGACTGTCTGCCAAATGCACTGTTCTGATAAAAAAATCTCGACTCATAGCTTCAAAAACAAAGATAATGGAGGGTTAGAGAGGCATTTTTTTAGTTCAGTTTCTAAACTCTGGGTGAGAAAAACTTAACGCTCACAACCTAGTTGCTATTTATTAACTTAGTCAAAATGCAGGTTTAAAAAAAAAATACCTTCACTGTTTCATAAAACCCAAATCAAAGCTATTCTTGTATTTTGCCAAATCTCTTTGTTTGAAAACCAATATAGTCATAACAGCATCTAATGAAACTGTTCACAATGAAAAGCTTCTTTAATTCTAGTGACACCAAAGAGTACCAAAGAGTTATGACTTCAAAAGTTTCTTTGAAATTATCTAAGTCTCCAGACTAGTTAATTTAACTAATATTATGTTCCATGTACCACACTAGAGGCAAAATGGATGCTTACATTGCCGATAAGATATTTAAATCTTACTTTCACCTTGTAACTTTAACACCGGTACCAAGTGTAGGTGTCTAAAGGTCAAAGAGCTCTTGCAGCAACTTCAGAGAAAGATGTAGAGGGTGGCAAAGAGGCTGGTTTACTGCAGGAGTTTTTAGAAAATCAAGTATTTTAAAGTTGAGGGACAACCCATTTATCTTCACCACTTTCTAAAAAAAATAAAAATAGCATATTATGTAGTCTTAGTATATTACTATATTGAGAGTTTCACATATATTCAATATAATCCTGTAACAGCCTAGGAGGAAGCTGCTACGACTATCATCTTCAACTCAAAGATGAACTGGGAGGGTAAGAAACTTGCTCAAAGTAACAGAACTGACAGGGTAATGAGGGGATCTGAACCTAGGCTTTTCAGCCTGTAAAGCCTATCTGTACTTTAAATGTGTATGGTAAGTTTTGATCATCATTTAGAGCACAGCAAGAATCTTCAAGAGACTTCCTCATTACCATACAATATGAAGAGAATAAAATTTCTCAGAAAACATGCATTTCATTGTTATGTGCAAAATCAAATTAAACTAGATTTCCAGGTACCAGCTATCAGTGCTGGAGGCCCCGTGATATAGTAGGAAAATTTTTTTATTCCTCAGTATAAAAACAAAAAAACAAAGAGAAAAAAAATTCCCAACAGTTTTGAACACATTCACATTTTTTGAAACTCACTCTTCTCTTTGGCTTGCATGATGAGACTGTAAAACATTTTGTTGTCATGTTCTGCACCAAATCCACACCTTCTCTTGTGGGCTCATAATCAGAACACCAACAGCTTCTCAGCCACGGTACTGAAGCAGAGTGCTTCACTGCGCAGCTCACCCTCTTCCAAGAGTAGCTCTGCTTTTCTCTAAGCCTAGCTGTTTCCACAAGAATCCTCCCCCTTCAGAGCAAATACCCTGATGGGAGACCTCACACGCCCACAGCTGTGCTGTGCAGCCCCTAGGGCAGCGTTGCCAGACACTATGGATCCTAAGGGTATTGGTCTCTTTCTCTTTCTCCATTTCAGCAGCACAAAAAGCAAGTCCTCACCACCCAAAGACAGAGACATGGCTGCAACTCTTATCTTTTTCTTTTGTAAATCCCTGAGAGGTAGGAAAAGAAAGTAAGTACTCTAAGAGAAGATTTAATGAATATACATGTAGCTTTAAACACTGTTTTAATTTTTCATAACATGCAGATCGCTGACTACTGTATAATATCAAGTATTGGAAAACCTGGTCCTAAATGGATCCCACTAATAAACTTGGTGATAAGGAGACACTACTACTTAGACTCAGCCCTGCTTGTGCGTTTGTATAATAGGTGCTTTTCTGTAAGGATTTCGGAAGGCTAAGGAAATTCAATAAAGCATTCCTAGCGTTCTTTAAAGAGACAATGGACCAATACAGGGAATATTTGAAATACTTACATTCTCACTAGTTTTAAAAATTAGATGAAGTCACACCAGTTTTATTTATTCTATATTCTTATTCCCCTCATCTTCTTCTTGAAAGAAAAGGAAACACAGGCAAGGCTCTGCTGTGTTCAACACTATGGCATCAGCACATCACAGCACTCAGCTGGAGATAACGGTATGGAAAAGCAAAAAGAACACCTACGTACTTTCTTACTCTGTTCTTCCTAGGTTTGTAATCTTGGGCAAGCTTTTGGAGTGTGAGTCTCAGTTTCCTCATCAGTAAAATAAGAATAATATTTACTTTGTTTTATAACTGCTGTGAGAATGAAATGAACTAATGTACGAGAGCTTTGTCTTCTAGGCACATAAAAGGCATTTAATAAAATGTTAATTCCCCATGTACCTGAAGTCTCAACTAAAACATAAATTTAATCCTGTAACACATGCTCCATTAGGATTCCTAAAAATGAATTTATAGAGGCTTCTCAGCTACCCACCCACATTTTAAAACTGTAATACTGTGGTTCAATCTTTTTTGGATCACATACCCCTTTGAGAATTTGAAGCAAATTATGCACTCTTTCTCCAGAAAAACATATGGACATATACAGATCTACACATAATCCCAAGAAATTGATGGATCCAGGATTAAAATCCCTATATGTAACGTTTTGCTTTGGATACCCGAACTCAAGGTCCAAACTATAATTCAATGTTATCAGGTAAACCATTTATGTGCTGATGTTCTCCTTGGCCTTTCTTTAAAAACTTCTATTACATAAGAAGTTTTTGTGTATAATAGGCCTAATTAGAAGATTTTATTTTAGACTATAAGATTCAATTCATGTAAATTGCAAATTCAGAAACCAAAGTTTTTCCTTAACCTTTTAAGATTGGCTTATACATCACACTATTCTTTCCAAAACTTAGTCAATGTTGGCAATCACTTTTAAGAGGTATATAATGTTTGATTCCACTTATAAACAGAAATACTATTTTAAGCTACACGTTGTTATATTCATAGCTTTTCATTCTTTTTAAATTAAAAAAAAATGGAAACAACCACAATATTCCAATCCAATACCACAAAGTTCACTGTAGTTCTCTTCCTTCCCAAAGTTGGAACTCCTTTCTCTTATAGTGAGACGTCTGACCTCCATTACCCTCAACAGATTGACTTATTTGATGAATCCTCTATCCTTCTGTATGTAATCAATTTCCGATCTCGTGAAGCCACCTCCTCCCTGGTGTGAATGCCTTTCTCATTCCACTTGGGCTCTGATACACCGCACAAGGCTGTATCACCCCACTCTTCACCCTAGTAGGGCTCTGACGCCCCTCACCTGGCTATCCAGCCACACAGACAACCTCCCCCTTCCCTATACACATCTCCTGGGCTCTGAGGTGCTGCAGTATCACTCCCATCCCGACCCACCCTCTCCAGTGGCCGGAACACTTTTTTTCTCTTACAAAAACTAGGAAAGAACACTTTAGATTGATAATATCCTGGAAAGTCTCTGGAAGTATCTGGGAAGAGAATGTGAAGAAAAAAACATGAACTTTAAACAATTCTTACACAGGATGAGATTTAGAACTCTATTATTCTGAATACTTAGGGAAACATGGGCTTAATTTGGCACTGCAAGTCATGTTAGATATACCTAAAGAAATCCTGAATGTACCATCTAAAGAGACCCAGTACTCTGTGACAAACCCAAAGCCAGATTCATCTCACAACTGTATTGACATAAATGGCCGTGCCATCATGCCACCTCTGGTTTCCTGTCATTCAGTTCTCCCTCCACACAGGTAATATGGATGAGAACTGTTTTAAAAAACATAAATGCCAGCCAAGAAGCAAATTAACTTTTGACACAATTTCATATATTTCAGAAATCACTATAACAGCTACCATTTACTGAATACTTAATATGTACACCAAGATCTGCACAAGGAGCTCGTATGCCTACCTAATTTGCATTCCTATAACAAACCAATGAGTCCCTTGCCAACAAGGAAGCTAAGGTTTAGAGAAATATTTGTTGAAAGTTACCCTAAAAATAGTTAACTCTACTTGTTCAAAATATACCAGTAAGGAATCTGGGTAAAAACCAAGCAAATCTCCCAACTCTGGCAAAACTGTTCAAGAATAAAAGGTCTCTGGGAGGAGGTTCTCAAGTATCAAATATGAATAATTTAAGCTCATCCCAAAGATAAGCCAGTCCACTACTTAATACCTTACAATGGGATTAATGAGGTGAGAATAAATGACTATAGTCATTGTATAGATATTAAACATAAAAATCCTTCTGGCCAACTATGAATAGAGGAAGCAGAATGGGAAAGAGATTTAGGGTTCTAGGCAGCTTAAGACAGGTGCAAAGGTTTAGTCTTATTTTGATCTCTTAAAAGAAAAAAAAAAATTCCAAGATATCATCATTGTCTCAGATAAGAAAAAACATAAAGGTGTTTTAATATGAAAAGCAAGCTAATTTGGTGTTCTTGATCTCAGCTCATAGAGTTTAGGTTAATTCTAAATTTAGTTCGCCACGGGTAAGTTTTAAGTATCATTATGAAAGTTTTATTTTGGAGTAATAAAATAGGATAATAGGGAGAAAGGAGTATTTAATATGTAGAATGAACTATGTGGTTCAAAGAACAAATACTTTATCTTAATGAGGCAAGTGAATGTTCCCAAAGCACACACGTACATGAATCCAAATGTGGGTACAGACTGAATCCTGCTAGGACCCATCTCAGCTTTCCAATGCGATGGTTCCATGATTCAAATATTCTGAGTAACTACTGGATGCCTGTTCTGAATCTTGCAGAAGATCTCTAAATGATAATTTCCTCCCTGTCAAGCTACTTCTTCAGCAGGACACAAGTACCATACTATGACGAACTTTTTTAGAAAATAAACTTCCTGTTTCAATTGACAGTTTAGCTGACTTGTAACAGCTATAGTTTCTTGAATATGTCATTATTGACTGACTGAGGATTGTTTTCTCTTGGGTACAAGGACATTTCGTATGACTCAAAGTCCTTTAAAATATTCACACCTTTTGAACCAGAGTCCACTTTTTTAGTAGCTATTTATGGAACAGATCTAAACATTTAAACTGCACATAAGAAGTAGGAAAAAATCCAAAATGTTGTAATATCTTTTCCATCCTCAACATTGAACTGAATTCTCTACATTACTTCAGGCTGCCTTTCTTCTTCTGTTTACCCTTAAGAGGGTGAGTACCTCCATGTTCCTGGAACCTAATTGTTTTTGCATGTATGGAGGGGTTAGTGGAAGATATTTGTTTACACATAATTTTAAAATTTGCACAAATTTAAACAGAAGTGAATGTTTACACTGCAAAAACCATCTGAATCCTGACCCCACAACACAGCAATCCTCTATTACTCAGCTGTCAGCAGTAAAACCATGCCAGTTCTCCAGGTACCATTCTGGAAGGAAAAATGATCACATCAACAAGCTTTCTATCGTTCTCTGAACTCTGTGATCCTATCTCTTCCCTTCATACTTGGATTTGGGTCATCAAACCCCTCACTCATGGTATCAGTATCTCCATATTCACTGGCACAGAATAGTTGGTGATTCATTACATATATCCCTGCAGAGAATTTTAAAAAACAAAAACAAAAGCAAAAAACAGTCATTCTTCACTAGAATCAACACCAGAACTACGTTGTTTTGGGGAGGTCATTCTTTGTAAAGCTTCCATTCTGAATTATTTCCCAGTTCTTCGGCCACTTGGAAAGCATTACCAAATGTTCAAAAGGTTTATTAATGAAGCTAATTTAATCCATTAAAACAATAAGCTTCAAATGTCTGAATGAGAAAAAAAATCAGCTTAAAAGAAAAAGACACCTAAAACATACTATAAATAAATAGCCAAACAGAATCTCTTAAAAGAAGGGATAGTCTCACAGTTCATTAAATGATTATCTAAAAATGTACAATTTTCCAAATGGCTCAGATTTTTATCTGAAGTCCTAAATACATATAGCTAATCTTCCAAATTATGAAATGTGGAAAAGAATAAATTTTAGGAAGGCACTAACAAAGAAATCATGGTTTTGAGGGCAGATGTTTTTCATAATCAGTATCAAAATGAGATGATCTGAACTTCCTCCCTTTTTACTTTTAAAAGGCAATAGAGAGATGGAAAAAGTCCACAGGAAATTAAATTTAGCAATGGATTAAAAAGATGATAGATTACAATCAAGTGGGATTCATTCCTGGAATGCCAGGCTAGTTCAACATATAAAAATCAATGTAATTCACCATACCAAGAGGCTTAAAAAAAAAAAAGATGTTATACTAATAGATGCAGAAAAAGTCATTAAAATTTAACATCTATTAATGATAAAATTCTCAGCAAACTAATAGAAAGGAACTTCCTTAAACTCAAGAAAAGTATCTATGAAAAACCTATAGGTGACATACTTAATGGTGAGAGAATGAACGCTTTCCTCTAAGATATGGAAGAAAGCACTGTCTTCTCTCACAACTTTTTTTCAGCATTGTACTAGAAGTCTTAACGAGTGCAATAAGGCAAGAAAAAGAAATAAAAGGATATAGTCAGAAGAAAAAATTAAAATTGTCTCTATTCATAAGTGACAAGACATCCTATTTAGAAAACCCCAAAGAATCTACCAAAAATCTCCCAACCAAGGCACAAAGAAACAAAAAAAAAACCTGCTTGAACTAAAAAGTTAGTTTAGCAAGGTCACAAAGGTCACAGGACACGAGGTCAATGTACAGAAGTCAGTAACTATATTCCTCTGTGCCAGCAATGAGTAATTGGAACCTCAAATTTAAAAAACAATACCATTCACAGTAACACAAAGGAAACCCCAGCAGTACCTAGGTATAAATCTAGCAAAATATGTGCAGAATCTGTATGTGGAAAAACTATGAAACACTGATAAAGAAACCAAAGAAGTGTTAAGTAACTGCAGAGATATACCATGCCATGTACTGGAAGACTCAATATTGTTATGTCAGTTCTCTCCAAGACTGATCAACACAGTCACAACCAAAGTCCCAAACAGCTTTTTGTAGATATCACCAAGCTTATCCTAAAATTCTGAAAAGACAAGGAGCTAGAACTGAGGATTCACACTGCCTAACTTTAAGACTTACTACAATAATTAAGACAGTATAGTATGGTATTGGTAAAAGGATAGATACATAGATCAGTGGAATAGATCAGTGTGATAACAATGGTCAAACTTCTCACTTCCTCATGACGACGATAATACATGAGATGCTAGAGGGAAGGGAGGCTGATACATGACACAGTTTCTGCAGACAGAATCATAATCAACAGGTGGGACTGAAAACCATAAAGGTAATTATAAATCATTTAGCAATCCAGGCACAAAGGAAATCATCCTTTTCTGATATTCCAAAATGATTTTTAAGTTATTTCCAGGTGGCTTGGTCCATTTAAGGTGAAAGGTGGTAAAAGCTGTAGCCTGTAACACCATGTTATTGATTCAATTCCAAAGTTTCAAATACTCAAAGAACAAAACAAAAACCCGGGCCTCTACTTAAAAACAGAGGGATTTTAAGACACTGAATAAGAGTTTTATTAATGATATCATTAAACTGAACCTTAAGAAATCAGGCACAAGTCCTATGATAAGTCAGGAAATAGTTATGAACCTGTTACCAAAAGTAGCTGTCATTAAAACTCTAAGAAAAAAGGGGAGGGGGAAATAAAGAAACAATCGGTTTAAAAAGAAAAGCTTTTAATACTGACATTTTTCAGCATAAGATCTAGTATTTATTGGCACATAACTTTCTTATAAAAACAATAATCAGGGGTGGGAGTTAGGGGAGATCTAAGTGTTTGTGTCCCCCCTCACTGCAAATTCATATGTCAAATCCTAAACCCCAAAGTAATGTTATTAGGAAGTGGGGGTCTTTGGGAGGTGATTAAATCACAGGATGGAAAATTCATGAGTGAAATTAGTGCCATTACAAAAGCAGCACTTTTAAGAAGCCAGAGAAAGCTTCCTCGCACTAAGAAGATCCCTGAACATGAGGAAGAAGGTCCTCATCAGAAACCAATCTGCCAGCACTTGATCTAGGACTTCCCAGACTCCAGAACTGTGAGAAATAAATTTGTTGTTTATAAGCCACCTAGTCTATGTTTTTTTCTGTTATAGCAGCCTGAATAGACTAAGACAATGAGGTTTTATAGTCATCACTGTAGTCTGCAAGATTTTTAGAGTTCTAGAAAAGTTTACTTCACTATTCCTTTTAACAAATGACACCTAAAAAACTGTCTGGCAAGTTTGGATTAACTATGAGTGATGAATAAAACTGTAGTTTCTCATAATTCAGTGACTAGCAATACAGGCTGTGAGGGAGGCATCTCCCAGTTGACCCAGAATTCAAGGGACTACAGATGTTACAGTGTTAGAGTCATCTCCACCAGGCTATAAGGTCTTCAGGGTTCCAGAGGGTTCTGGTTTGCAAGGCTGAAGTATATTATTTGTGAATTTAGTCAGCATCCAACTAATTATCCTAATTTGGTTGTTCAAAAGTAAGAAAAAACTGCAACCTTCACTGTAAGAGTTTAGGGATCTCTTTTTTCTACTCCAAAACCGTTGTGTATGTGGGGGCTGGGGGGGGGAATATCACCTATGTAGAAGATTTTGAGAGGCATTTTCCTGGACATTGATTCAGGCATACTTGAAGCCAAATCTGTCTGGGCTAGTCTTCTCCTTCAAAGATCTGCAGGAAGATTAAACCACTCCCACCAGGAGTAAATATAAAGACTGAAAGCTAAAGATGGGTTGGTGACTATTTGAAATAAGGATCAAAGGGAAGGAAAGGAATACAATAAATGCCCCCCTCTTCCTCCTCTTTGTTTACTTCTGTGGAAATGGCAAAACCAAGTCAGAATAATTCTTCCACTTGATACAACGATTAATCCCTGTGTGAGCTAGAACTGCTTCGTAGGTCTGAGACAAGACCAATAAAAAGATAAGGCGAAATCAATACCCTGATGTGTTGGGATGCCACACCAGAGTGCTAAATTCATTCAGTCACATATTCATAAAGTCATTCATTCATTCAAATATTTTGAGTTTATGGCATTTGTAAGGCTCTGTGATAGCATACATGGAGAATACAAAGATGACTGTTGCTGAAAAGCTGTATGAAAACTAACGTCTAATGTAATATAGGCCTTCAAATATTTAGCACAATGCCTGGCACATAATAAGCAATCAACACACACTAGCAACTGTTCTCAAAAAATCAAATGATTATTTGATGCTATAACTATGTTCACTAAACAATTTGTATAAGTGCTTTTTAAAAACTACTTCATTGAGACATAATTAACACATCATATATAGTTCACTCATTTAAAGTATACAATTCAGTGATTTTTAATATAGTCAAGGAAATGTACAACCATCACAATCAATTTTAGAATATTTTCATCACCTGTACCCCTTTGCCGTCACCCTCCTATTCCACCATCCTTCCTGGCCCTGAGTAACCACTTATCTATTTCCTGTTTCTATAGACATGCCTATTCTGGAATTCCATATAAATGGAATTATACAACATGAGATCTTTTATAATTGGCTTTTTAAAATTTAACATATTTTTAAGGTTCATTTTTGTTTCAGCACATATAAGTACTTCATTTGGATGTTTTTTTAAAGTGAAGCCTTCTTAAATAATCACTCCCTAATTTTAAGAATAAATATTCCAGTCTGCTTGAGGTATGTTATTCTTTTAATAGATGCCAGGACACAGCTCTTCCTCATAATTCAGTTTTAAGATATTTCATTAAAAAATAAAATTTTAAAGTCCCCAAGTCTAAACAACTTCTGAAAATCATTTTTTCAAATGTCCACATATTTAGACATAAGGACTTTAAGACGTCTAAGAGTTTATCATAAAACAAAAATAAGTTTAGTAAGAAGTGCCTAGTGAGAGATAAACAATTTAAGTAACTAGATCCAGGTATTTTGTTTTTATTTATCATAAATCCTACTGAATAGATGTTCCCTGCCCATGTGCCCCCATTTTCCTCAGCCCTGAGAAACTTAAACCACCCATTCTCTTTCTAATTCAAGAAGATTTGAGAACTACATTGCAAAGGAAAGTGAATCTGGTTTATGCCACAGTCCCAAATGAAACTAACATATCCCACAAGAGAAAATCAGGATAAAATATAACACTGCTATTTATTTATGTCAAAGGATTTCTAGTCTCACATTTAGAAGAGCCACGCAGGCAGGGTTTCTTCATCCATAAATTAAGGGGTTGGATTAGGTAATCTTTAGGGTCTCTCCCATCTCTAAGAGACTATGATTTTCTCTATAATCCTTTTGAAAACAGGCATAAAGACCTGTACTATGACTTGCCTGAGGCTTAATAGAAGCTTGTCAGCATGGCTAGGGTTAGACTCCTGATTCATCCCTGCATTCACTGGGGATATACAGAGAAGTCAGACTCAGCTCTGACCTCACAGAGTTCACGTCTAGTAGGGGAGGAAAGACAAGTGAGTGGTAATGGATGTGACAGTTTTAGATACAGAGCCAGGAGGAGGAGGAGAAGGTGAAGGTAGAGTGTAAGAGCTGGGAGTTTTGTCCTGTATTCTTTCAAGCCCTTCGTATCTGTCAAATATGACAATTTTATAAAGCAACCTAGGTTAGACCTCCTATGCTTATGTTCTTATACACTAACATCTGGCAATAATGTAAAGTTTTACATATTTATTCTTGACCAGGGGTAAAAATAAACCAAGAAGAATTAAACCACACTTTTCTTCTTATGGCACATAAGCTATACTGATTTAAAGAGGGGAACAAAATTGCAAAGTTTATTTTTAAAATGTTCTTTATCATTCATTACAAACTCTGCCTGGATCAAAAGCAATGAAAAATATTTTGTCTACCTTTTCCTTAGCAATTAAAGGTCCTTCTATAAGGTGATCATTACCAAAGGATCATTTTAGCCAGCATACTCTTCACTTTCTCATTTTACTATGTTTGTCATAAATTTAAACGGACCTATCCTGCACTGCATTTTTGGTGCAAACTGGAACTTTCATTTCTGTTATATTATTAAAGGAAAACATTCTGTCCTTGGCAAGCAAACAATTTTGTCTGAGATTAGTAACGATTTGAGGCTCCAAGGGATTCTGTAATTATCTCAGGTCTAATTAAACGAAAGAACAAAAAAATTAAAACTGCAGATGTATTTATTGAGGCATTAAGAACACAGGTTTGATATAACACTATCAAAATACTCCTAAGCTACAGATTATAATTCTAAAACCTCATCAATTTAGAAATTATCTCTAGAGAGTATGAAAAATTTCCCATACCCATAGGAAACACTCTGAATTTGAGTTCAGGAATACTATACAGTAAAACTCAATTTCCGAATGCAATTTGTACACATGAAGAAAAAACAAACTATAGTTAGGTTAAAATTAAAATTAAATTCCTAGTCCCCTAAGTACTCTAATAAAAATGAAGAGATGTGAACAACAGAAGTGTCACCGGCACTGCCCTTGGGAGATCAGATGAATCAATTAAGGCAATGTGGGTGCTATTAGTTAAGTTTTCTGTCCATGTGATATTACCAGAATACCATTTATCAAAATCTCTGGATCTCTGATGGCTCTCTAATACTTAATTCTAATGGTCCCCTACTGGGATACTCTGAGAAATCAACTTGAATGTAGTTAAGAATTGTGAGAATAGTAAAGGCATTACAGGAAGGAAGGATCTGGTCTGGGCTTAAAGAAGAGGTAAGATCTGGATAAGGTGACTGGGGACGGGCTAGGAAGGGAAAGGGAAGATAAAGTGATCTAGGCTATAAGAAAAACCCAAGTGAAAAACAAGAGTGGACCACTGTGGAGCCTATACAGGAAACAAGGAACAACTCAATTCGGCTGAACCTCAGGCTTCCTGGCTAATGAAGTTAGGCTACCTGGTGCTGTATGTCATGAAGGGATTCAACAATAAACTGAGGAAGGTGAATTTCACTCTGAGTACAGAGGGAGCAACTGGACATCATATGGCAGGATTAAGACTACAAGAGGCAGAGTTGAGAAAGACTCATGTGGTGCATGGGCAAAACATATGGGAAAGGCAAAGGGGGGAATAGTTAGAAAGCTAGACTTCTGTAAGTGTAACTTGTTTTTGCAGATTTGACTTTGGAACCATGTAAATATTTTATGTGATTATAAAATCAAGTTAATGGAAAAAAAATCTCTAAGTGTAAAAAATAAAATGGAAAAAGCCCCCAAATATAAAGTTGGTAAATTAACAGCACAGAAAAGAGAATTATTTCAAGTGACTCTAAAACATATTTTTACTGTACTTTGTACCTTGAAGACAAAAAGAACCACAAGGAAGTATTAAACTGTTTTCAGCTGTCAAACTGGCACAACACAGGAGCAATGAGCATACATAATGCTCAGAATGGTCTCTGAATACTACTTCCCACTAAAAGGAACCAGGGCTCCTTGGAAGAATACAGCTGATTCTAGGTCTGGGACTGTGTTCATGCTGTCCCCTATAAAAGTAAAATAAAGTAAAATAATTTTTTAAAAGAGAAAAAAATGTCTTGGCTTTTGTGATTACATAAGGGCTGCTGGGATCATGTCAAAAAGTTTATGGGCCACTTCCAAGAATAACATTATTTAGGGCACAGATCAGTTTACCATTTAGCCATAGGCATCAGTTTATTTATGAACTATATATATTGAATATTCTTTCTATAAAATGTCAGTAGGCTGAATAAATTATCGCACCCCAAAATGCTATGAGTGTTCTGTTAATATACTACATTGCTTACCACAGATCACCTTCCACAAAAAATGTATTTTAAAAATCTAGAAGTTGAGGGGAGGGTATAGCTCAGTGGGAGAGTGTGTGTTTAGCATGTACAAGGTCCTGGCTTCAATCCCCAGTACCTCCATTAAAAATAAATAAACAGAAACCTAGTTACCTCCTACCAAAAACAAACAAACAAAATAATTTTTAAAAAGTGCAAAATCAGTAAGATAGCTCAAAAAAAGAAAAGAATCTAGAAGTTAGAAGTATAATGGTGAACATGACGGAAGACAGCGCCCTGCTCTCATGAAGCTCACAGTCCAGAAAACAGTGGCGATTCAAAATGCTAAGGTGGTTGCCTGGTGGGAGGCAGCACAGGGTACTATAAGAACATAAAAGAGGGAAACTAATTAAGAGCTGGTGGGTCAGAAAGTTTCTCTGAAAAAAATGACATCTAAGTTGAGACCCAGAGGATATTCAGGAGCTTTCGTATGTTTGCCTGTTTGCTGGGGATGGATAGTGGGGAGTGAGTAGTGAGAGAATCAGGAAAAGGGAAGGGAAGAAGGGCCAAAACAGCTAGAGCATGACCTACTGAGGGAAAATAGTAATTCAGTGTGGCTGGGGGACAGCAAGGGTGAGACGTGTGAAAGTAGAGGCCAAGTCATAAAGAATCTCTACAGATTATGTTAGGGGAATTTTAACTTTATTCTGAGGTAGAATGAAGAATTCTCAGCAGAGAAAAGCCTTAACTAAATCTGCAGCATCCAGAATAGACTAGTTAAGGGGAAGGATACAGGAGGCAAGGAGGCCAGTTAGAAGACTGCTGCAGGAATTCAGGTGCGATGCTAGGGATGGAGATATGTGCATTCAAATACTTGCTCTTTGAGAGATATTTAGGAAGTAGAATCAATGGCTTTTATTGGTTGGGGGGGCAGTGTGCAGGGAAAAAGATAAGAAACTGAAGATAATGCCTTGGCTTCTGCTATAAGTAACTGGGTACATAGTGGGTGACATTTAATAAGAAAAGACCAGAAAAGAAGTAAGTTTTGGAAAAGGGAAGGTGAAGATGAGTTCAGTTTCACAATGTTAAATACTGAACGACCGTAAAAACATCTCAGAAGAGATGTCAAATAGGCAACCAGCTCTTTTTCTCATTCCACACATCAATCCATCACCATCCTGTCAAGTCCACTTTCAAAATACAGCACGAATCTGGCCACCTCTCTTCATCTCCACTATTAACCACCCTATTGCAAAGCACCATTATTTCTCTAGATGGTCTTTATATATCCAGTTTTATTATCTGGTCTCCATATGGTAGCCAGAGTAATCTTTTTAAAATATAAATCAGATCACGTTACTCTCTATTTTAACCCTTGACAAGGTTCCTGAATTTTAGAATTAAATCAAACTCCTTACATAGCCAAAAAATTCCTCCATGATATGTACCCTTTTTCATCTTGTATCAACTGTTCTCACTTATTAGGTCTTAACCTACACTGGCCAAGTTCTCCTCTGCTTTTATGATCTTTGCACTAGGAAACTGCTTCATTTCCCTTTATTCCCCTCTCCTCCCTCAACACACAAGTATTGTTCTTTGCCTTTAGATCTCATCACAAATACCACCTCCTCAAAGAGTCCTTCTCTAACTGCTCTCTACCATGCTGCCATGGTTTACTGGGCTACAATCTGTAATCTTGTCTATTCCCTACAACACAAACTCCCTAAGTATTGAAAACTTAGTTATATTTTTCACTGCTATACTTTGTATAGATGGTATAGAGCTGATCTTCAATAAATGTTTGCTGAATGAATTAACAAATGAGTAACTGAATAAAAGACATGGAACTGATGCTCAGCTCGGAAGGAAAATCTCAGCTAGAGCTATTTGGACATCTTCCACATGTGTATGACAAATGATGCCAAGGAAACAGGTATCTCCAACAGAAGCAGAGAGAGAGAATAAAAGAAGGCTTAAAACAGAGCCTAGAGGAACATTAACATTTAAGCAGCAGCAGAAGGGGCACACACATCCAAAGAAGAGCAAAAAGGAAGAACCAGAGAAGAAGGAAAACCAGAAAATATACCCCAAGTGCTGGGTGCTTTAGAAGAACATTCTTTATTAGAAAAGCAGCTTGGCGTTAAGGGAAAATACATAAGTCACTGAAGCTGGACGTGCATTCAGCAAACATATTAAGTCTACCATGTGCCAAGAGCTATGCTAGGAACTCGTCATAAGATTAACAAGAAAATAGATCAAACGCTATTTAATGACTGTTAAATGGTCCAATCTTCTCTAAGTGTGCTATGAGCAAGTCCCAATCTGAATCTTAATTATCACAACTGCTGAGAAGATTAAATGAGATCTTGTTCATAAAGTGCTCAGTAAAATTTCTGCAACACAATAGGCACCCAATCCATCACAACTACTACTACAAAACTATCTTCCCTTCACTGATTGAAAAAAAAAATGTGTAAAAGTAACAGCACACTATAGCAATTTACAGTAATCTTCCTAGGGGAATAATGTGATTTAAAAATCTGTATCTATTCTGAGAACCCTAAAATAAGTAAAGGGATGGGATTCTTTATAGCGAATCTATTGAGAAGTACCAACTCAAGGTTTTTTTCCCAAGATTCCAGGCTGGTTTTAAGCACAAGCACAGAAGCATTTAAGTGACTTAAAAGTGGTCAACAGACTCACTTCAGTGCAAGGCTGCTTTAGTTCCCTAACCCCCATACATGACTCAGAGAAAGACGATGTACCTGCCTTTCCTCTCAATACACAAGCTCTCTGAGCTTATCAGAAACAAGACTTCCTGACTTTTCTAAAACTAGACAGGTTAGAAGAGAAAGCATCACAGCATCACAGCCCAGTTACACCTCACTTTTCGTGCTTTTATTTTGTTAGATTATGTTCTTTGGTTATCCCCATTAGAGTCAAAAAGTTTGCCTGTTTTTAAATAAAAAACAAAAGTAAACTGAGCTGAAAGAATAGATTCCTCAGAAACACTAAACAAGAGAAAAAGGCCAGAATACTTCTCACTTAAATTCCAACCGGGAACACGAGACTAAAATACCATTGACCAACAGGAACCTTTATTCCACATGCCATGCAATCCAGCCCCCAGCCAAAATGCCTACTTCCTACCACCACACACTGCTTTCCATTGATTTCCCTCCACATGAGTTGTTGCTTAAACTCCAGAGATCAAGGCTCCAGTGACATCTTCGGGCCAAAGGAAAATTATTTTCCTTGCTTCTCTTTTGTTCTTCACTAACAGACTGCTAGTTCTTTTGTCCAGACCATGTGGGCAGCAGGGCTAAAGGCCTCTGCCAGTCACACATGCTTAGCAAGCAGAAAGTAAACAAGACACATTCTTCTGAGCTGAAATGTTCTAAAAGCAAACTACAGCATTTATGTTTCTGAACATTCTCAGGTAAATAGTCTATTTACTAGAGTATATTAATAGACTAAGGTCTGGGAAAAAATAACCAATCTGCAATTTAAATATGGAGCAAACTTTTCATTTACTACGAAGGCCAAAAGAGCATGAAATTGGAAAGCAAGAGAGAGAAATCCTACTCATGATTTTATCACTACACAATTGCGCTCATGTACCTTTGTTTACTCACTGATGAAACAAGGCTAAAGATACCTCCTCCTCTTCTGCCTTCAGCACAGGTTGAATTTCATAGTATCTGATCTCCCTGTAGTATAGCATAATTGCCAGAAGTGTACTACTTTCTCAAGGCAATATGGTTCCTTTTTAAAAATTAACTGAACAGCCTAACTCCATCCTAACAGGGCTTTGTTTTTTTCTTCCAAGAATCTAGCATCAAACAACTGTAGCTTAATTTGGCAATTCGCTGGGCATTCAGTGACTTACAGCAGAAGCACAAGTCTCCATCATGATATACAGAGACTACCTTGAAGCAGTAAATCAACTAAGAATGGTCATGTGCTCTCAGAAATAAACTGGTAGCAGAAATTCAACATCAAGATGTAATTCCTAGCTTTAAACCCCCTTGTCAGATTTTATATCTAAGATGCCCTGCAAAATTTAAAAAAGCTTATATTTTAATTTTTTAATTTTCTAAATAAGGCTAAAGCCAAGGAAGTCTCTTAAGACCTTTTTTTTCCCCTAATAACAACCATAATATAAATCAGTCTTCTAGGTCCTTCACGATTTTAATTCTCTTTCTCCAGGATGCATTCTTATTGCCTGTAATCACCATTTCAGTAAAAATTCTCTTTCTAATATGGTATTTTAAAGATGTAAAAAAGTATCATTTGTGGTACCTTTTAAGGGTGGAGGAAATCAGAGAAATTTCTCCTCCCCCGCCCCAGCTTTAGTGACATATAATTGACATATTATGGCATATTTAACTTACACAGTAGTTGGTTCTTTAATATCATGGTAAATATCCTCAAATAGTGGTGGTTAGGTAATTGAAAGTGATAAAAAGTATATACCCAAAGTGTTCATGCTGAAAATCTGTTTCTCTAAATTCCTTTCATATCTTAGCAGATTAAGAGGCCTGAAGAACAGCAAACATTATGAAGTCCTGTCTTTCCAAGTAAAATGCCAATCACATCAACAATCTACATCTTAAACCAAAACAGAAAAACGTTCAGTGAGGCATGACTCCTTTTCTGTACACACACAATCAGAAGGTTTGGTCGTTAAACAGTTTCAGTAGATCAAAGGACTATTTATTTATGGTTCCAATGATAATATATCCTACAATCTTGAGTCAATTACTTCATCTTCCTAGGCAGCAGTAAGAGGAAGATAAAGACCATGTGGTCAATTTTATTCCTTGTCTGTCATGCCAGAAGTTTATTCAGTGATATTTCTGTAACCAAAAAAAGCTCTGGTTATTATATTGCCTCTTCCAGCTGCATCCCACTTCAATCCCCTTTTTTTCAGTGCCAGGCTTCTTAAAGAAACTGTCCACACTTCCTAATTCCACTTCTCCACCTCATAGTCCACTTTCTTATCACTCTGTTAACCAGCTTCCATCCTCATCTACTGACATTACACTCCTCAAGAAGATTTTCTTGTTTTACTAAAATAATAGGAAAAGTAGTAAATTGAAGGGGTCAGCAGAGAATTTAGGTTCAAACCCTCAATTTGACACTTACAAGCTTTGTAAATGTAAACATTTCATTTCACATCACTGAACATCACTTTCCTCATCTGTAAACTGAATGGATTAGATGACAATCTCTAGGGCTTCTTCCTCTGCTAAACCTAGAGTTTTATGACTAAATTCATAGTCTTCATCCTTAATTTCTCTTTGGCATTTGACACTAATCACCACCTTCACCCCTCTACTATTTGCTCAAAAATCCATCCATTCATGACTTCAAGTATTATCTCTAGCTCATATTACCACCATTACCTAACTCTAAATTCTCTATTTCCAAATACAAAATCTTTCTACTAAGCCATTCTATCATCACCAAAGACACAATATACCCAACCTTGAACTTAGACCCAAACCAACAAACCACCCTTCAGCTTGCCTCACATCCTAGTTCCTTAATTATTTCAGTCCTCATGACTCTGAGTCTTGGTTTAAAATGCAAATCTGAGTCTTCCTCCTTTCATCTTATTTTCATTAAATTCTGTTGATCCTTCTTTCTAGATAGCAGATAGTCTCCCTTTTTAAATTTCATCACTCATGGCCTGATCAATGTAAAAACCTATTACTTGTTTCCTCAGTCCTAGCCTGTTCACTTGCCAAATCATCCAGTATTCTCTTGCACTGTCCAATACAGTGACCACTAACTACAGGTAGCTTTTTAAAATTACAATTAAATAAAATTTAAAATTCAGTTTCTCATTCACATTAGCTGCAGTTAAAGTGCTCAACAGCCACATGTGACTGTGGCCATTATATTACTCAGCACAGATACACACACATTCCCATCCTCACAGAAAGTTCTATTGGAAGGAGTTGTAATCTTCAACAAACAGGAAAAAAAAAAGGCCACTTTAGTGGCCTTGACTATTTAGAAGTATTTGATACTTGTAAAATGCATTTTGGAGTATTATCTTATATTTGAGAGTTTTAAGTACCATTTCAAACATATTCACATCCACTGTTTAATTGTTTCCATGAGGTAGTAACAGTAAATATCATTATGCTACTTTAAGATTCAGAACCTTAAACACATAGAAATCAAGTGATCACATCAAAAATCACACCGAGTAGAAAAACTGTGGGTTTCTACTTCTGGGCTCTTTTCATCACATCAAAAAGATGAATTTAGAAATATGAATATGTGTAATTCCGGCACCGGAGTGAGGCTGCCAATTCACCGCCATTTCTGATGTTTAGACTTGTCTGCTATCTGGGAGAGAAGACATTAGCAGAGTTTCAACAAATACTTATTTGGTGTCTACTATGTGGCATGTCTTATCAGATAATGAGATTTACTCTGCAGCAGAAGGGAGGCTGGGTTAGAAGCTGACCGAGGTGGGAATGGAAGTAGTGGTATGGGAAGAGATGGAAGAAGTAGACTAGCCACCTTCTGATTATTCTTTACACTCAAATTCATTCATGAAACAAACACATATTTAGCATTTACCACATACCAGACACTATTCTATGTTCCTAGGTATAGAAGTGAACAAAATAAACATCCTTATCATAAGGATGTTTACATGATGAGGAGAGTAGGGTAATAAAAATATGTATCAGATGACAATAAATAAATTGGAAGGGAAAAAGAAAAGAAACTGAGAAGGGAGAAAAGGAGAGCTGGGGAATAAGTGTGCGTGTAGGGAGTAATTTTGCTTATTTTAAAGAAAACAGTCAAAGCCTTGCTGAAGAGGTGGCCTCTAAGCTGACACCTCAAGGATATCTGAGAAAAATCCATGCAGCCATTTGGAGAAAAAGGTTTACAGGTAGAAGGCAGAACGAGTGCAAAGGACCTGAGGCTGTGGTGCATTTGAAAAACTACAAGGAGGGGGTACAGCTCGAGTGGTTTGAGTAAAAAGAGTGTTAACACGTGAAGTGGATGTTCATCTTCATACACAACCTCCATTTACTATGTTCTAATTCTCTCCAAGTCAGACTATACATAGAATTTCTACTACATGCTCTAAAATTTCCTAAAGTCCCAAAGGTTGGGTTAATGTTAAACTCAATACAGTGATAAATAACATCATTTAGTAAGACTCAAAAATAAAATAATCACTCACCACTAGACACTGAATAGACTGAGTCAGACTTTCAATTGTGTCCAAAGACAATTTGTTAATTGAGACTAACCTTTGTGGCTAGCTTCCTGAATCTACACACACACACACACACACACACACACACACACACACACACACACTGCACCAAAAAGAGAATGGGCAGTTATAGTCAGGTATTGTTTGTATCATTTCAATGTACACTTCACCATTTTAAACGATTAGAAGACGGAGAAGGAATATTAGAGAAGTATGTTTAGAATTTGCAGTTAAAATTCCATATTCTAGAGCAGTAATATCAAACAATCCACACATATTATCTAGAAGAGTTTCCTAGATTCACCCCTCTGTGCACCCCACAGAAGTTAAGGCACTTAGGTTGCCAACCCCATTACCTTGGTTAAATCTCCCCATAGAAAATACAAACTAATTCTTAGATTTTAAAAGGATTTCTTAATAGAACTCCCTAAAATTAACATACTGACTGACATACCTCTCCTTCTCAACAAAGCCATATCTGGTGACCTTGCCTCTTTCCTGGAATAGTTTCCTCCTGTCCTCCATCTACATCAATGATTTGCAAAGGAAGGGGTCCCTCCAGGAGCATGCATCAGAATGGTGAGGAATTTTTCAAGTCACCTCCCAAATTACTACTATCTTAAGCCTAAATCACATTCTTGAGGTATGTTGGGGCTTAGGGGAAGGAGAAGATGAGAACCACTGATCCAGATCCTTTAGGTCCAGCTAAAATCCCACTTTCGCTACAGGGTTTTTCAAGCCCATGTCAGGTTCAAACGAAGAGTTAATTCATAAAATTACAAACCTTATTTTACCTTTTCACCTATCTTACTTCCCAGTTATGATTAACTTTTCCTTAAGAGTAACAGGAGTGTGTTTTGTCTAAGAAAAAGGACTTGAGTTCCAATATACTATCATATGAAGAAAAATCTGTTGTGCATAAGGTAAATTTCTATTATAAGAAATGTCTGTTTTCACAAAGAAACCTCAAATTTTCTCCTGAAAAGGAGGAGGTAGAAGAAATATCTATCTTCTCAGTGCCTAAAGTGTGTAACTAATTCAACTAAGTTTCACTTGCTATTTTCAAATTTGAATTATCCAGAGCTGGCTAGAAACTAAACTCTAAGCCTATCCAATAAAGTCATGAGTTAATTTATTCACTTTAGCTAAGAACTATTGTATAAAATCAGATCCCTCCCGGTATAAAACTAGATATTTTCTCTGGTGTTTGTTATCTAAAGTAATTTTCCCTAGGCTCACACACAACAGGTCATCACATAATTTTACATCTAAGGGATTCTAGATAACACTTTTCAGATGAAGAGAAAGCTTCAGAGAGGTCAAATTACTTGCCTAAAGTCACAGAGCCAGGCATGGTTAACTTAATTTCAGTAATAAATACCTTTGGGATAAATTTTATTACATGAAAAGGAAAGCTATGCAATGTTTATTTTATGTGCTACCTTTGGATTTTAGACACCACTGGCTTTAAGATGGGTTCTTCTCAAACACTAAATTTCCAGTAAAGACACAAAAAATAAGATGCTTCTTACGAAACATTTGGTGGAAACAGATTGAAATTTAATGTAGATTTGCTGTGCTACCACAAGGCAAGTCCAATTTGCCTTGTTTTCTTTCTTTTCTTTTTTTGGTAAGTTTATCCTATTTTTTTTCGTTCAATTGGAGGTGCCGGGAATTGAACCCCAGACCTTGTGCCTGCTAAGCATGTGCTCTACCACTGAGCCATACTTTCACCCCCTGCACTATTTCCTTATCCAATATGTTTTGCAGTAGGATTTGTTATAGGTCCATGTATATAGCAGAGGTTAGTCCTAACTAACCACAGGGTGTCTAAAAGAGCAAATTCTTTTAATTTCCTCATGTATGCCAAAATAATTAAGAACAAATCAGAATATTTTATTATTAAGTATTACATGCCACTACTATATACAGATATAACAAGTAAAACATCTACCTGCCTTTATAAATCATTCCCAAAATGTGCTTTCAGAATAGTATGGTTAACTTACTCCAAAAAGGTTCATCTAAAAATTCTTTTTAAAGGGTTAGTAATTCTATACTACAAACTTATGTGTTACATGCAAAGGTTATCTTCAATCTGTGAATAATATGGATGGCTGGGAGAAAGTACTAAGACCAGAAGAATATCATCTTTCAACCATTAACCTTTATGTAAACTACTGGCAATGGTTTTCACTGAAGAATAATGAGCCTGAAATTCAATTCTATATTTTGAACTTTTACCATATTCAACTTGGACTATTATTTAAGAAAGTGTATGAGCATGGTAAATAATTTCTAAAAAGTCTCCCAGATCCTCTTCTCAGAGGCAATCACTGTCTCCTAACCAAAGATAGCCTACGTAATATGAACTAAAAGAGGGGTGGGGTTGGGTGTATATGTGCATATTTCAAAGTATAGTTTTAAAGAACTTCTCTTCAAAAATAGTTACAGAATGACAGAATAATGAAAACACCATAATCTTAAATTCTTAAATGAATACAATGCTTCATAGTTTTCAAAGCCCTTTCAAGTATATCAGCTCACTGATCTTCAAAACTAACAGCCCTTGGTAAACATATTCCAAATTCAAAGAATATAATCAAGTCATTTAATATAGCCATCTCTCTCAGGAAGATGATATTCAAATAAACAACAAATGATAGTTGTGTATTTAAAACACACACACACACACACACACACACACACACAAACTTCCAAGGAGATGTAACTGTCTTCTCTTGGTAGCATATTCCACTCTCTCAGATCTACAGTTAGTAAATTGTAATTTAAAAAATTTAAACTGGCATCAACATCATGAAAACACTTCAGGATTACAACACATATTTCTAAATTAGTTTCTCTATTTTAGCCTATTATTGCCAAAATATTTGCAAAGGAAAGCCATTCTCTATTCCTTATCTACTCCCACCGCATCCAATATATGGAACTGATTTTTACCAGGGTCTCAAGTCATATAACAGAAGAGAAGCATCCATTTTCCTACTCTAGCATATTGTACATCAGAATGAACCTATAATGCCAATGATACCACTACCTGACTTAAGCCGCCTAAAAATGGGTTAATGATTAACAGGAAGATGTAATATTTAACTGCTAGCAAAATATAAATATAAAACATTGTATTTGCAAGTATGAAAGTAATTGATATCTATAGTAATTCAGAGAAAATTAAATTTAAAAAGCATGAAAAAAAGATGTTGTATACATTTCCATTATTTAAAAGCATCCATCTGGTACTGATACTGACTCTTTGCCTATGTATTAGAGTTGTTTAATTACATAAAATGCTACTTCACCACACCCACATAGTACTTATCCCTAGAAGCGTTCAAAATACTTTCTTTTTAATTGTCGTAAAATACACATAAAATTTACCATTTTAGCCATCAAAATACTTTTAAAAGACCTTCATTAATTTATTTAAAATGGAAATTGAGAGGTCCCTATTCCTATTACTAATAAGAATACATTCCCAGAAAGATTAAGTTAATCACGTGTATTATCATAAGTCATAAACCCAAAAGAAATCAGGTAGAAATTCAAAGAAAACTACTTCTGAAAATATAATAGTTTTTATTAAGAATTCAGATTATGATCAATACTTCTCTAAATCTTAAGTTAGTACCAAACTGATACCAAATAAGCTGGTACCAAACTGACTCCAAATAACAGGACACTATCAAATGCACAAAGGGCAAGAATAACATCTTTAGACAAAAATATTTTCAAGTGCTCTCTAATTCTAAATTAAATGCTTTCAATAAATCATTAGAAGAACTGGGGGAAAAGGTCCCACAACTCCTATTTCTCAGCCATTAATCACTTCACAGGTCAACCCAGGATATACTGGTACGATTTTTATAGTCTATGTTTTCTCATCATATGAAAAATTTTAATACAGCCAAAGAAAGCTCTCAAACTGAGTAGGAAAGACATGTGGTATGAATGAGAAAGAATCAAATCATCACTGATTTGCTGTTATTTTAAGTATCTTTGATATAGAAAGCAGATTCTGTGTGGCTACACCTGTCCTAAAGAAAGTAAGCCTTCCATGAAAATGTGAATATAAATGTGAACCCCAAACCAAGATAACTACTCAGGATCCATTTCTGGAAAATTGAAGTTCAAGCTCTTAGAACAAATTATATAGCATTTCCTTCATTTTAGAAAGGTCAGAAAATATATGTTCACATTTTCTTACATATGTACAAACAAACAATGGAAGAATAAACAAGAAACTGGTTACCTATGGAGGCAGGGATAGGAAACAGCTGAAAAGATATGGAACCAAGAGTTTACAGTTATGTAATTTTTTTATTTTTGAACTATAGAAATGATTACCATTAAAAAATAAATGAGTACAATATTCTTACTGAAACAATCTTAAAACCATTTTCTCAAAACCTCCTCAGCGTTTATCATACCTTCTAAAAAACTGAAGTTCCTGGAAAAGAAGGGAAAGACTGATTTTCTATTACCCATTTAAGATTTGAAGAGGGTGAGGGTGGGGGAGGGACAACAGAGCCAGAGTGTGTTAAAACAAGACCTTCTGAATGTTTAATTCACTGTATTTCATTCCTTAAACATTACTAAAGAAACTCAAGAGTAAATTCTTCTCCTTAATAAAGATATTTGCTAAAAGGTAGTACAGCTTACAAAGCTTCATGTAAGTACATGCAGTTAAGCTTCAGCTACTTTTAATATGGCTTTTTAAAATCAACTATCTTGCTCAAATGGATGTTTCTTGGGCCAAAAAAAGCAACTCTGTGGAAAATACAAAGTTTGACTGATAAATTCAAACCCTATCAACCATTAATTTCAGCTCTATGGGGAAGGGTTAATCCAATTACCTTAGCTATTTACCCACACTGTTTTCTATAAGCATGGAGACCATGATAGCAGATTGATTAACACACCAGAAATTTAGGGAGGCAGTTGGTGTGGGGAAATAGAATGGGTTTGGAGTTAGACCTAAGGTTCTACCTCCTGATTCTACCTCCTGCTGATCCTAGGGAAATAAACTTCTCTGAACCTGTTTCTTTAATGACAAAATGAAGCTGATACCACCTAACTTGAAGGATCATTAGGAGAATTAAATGAAATGTCCACACTGGCAGGTTCCAGTTCATTTTGGGTGATCTATGCCGAGGACTTAGAAAAGGAAGAAAAAGCTTTCCTTAGTGAATATTTTTGAGGTCACATGGAAGAAAACTTTATAAAGGAAGAAAATGATCTAAAATGGCAAGGAAAAGAACTTTTCTGGGAGTCAGGTAACTGGGATTTGTTCAAAAAGAATAACTGAGCATCTGTATTTAAAATTGAAGATATTTACTTCATCTATTTCCTAATTTACTCCTTTTTTTTTTTTTTTCACTTTGTTCAGATGTCAATATCCATTAGCCTAGAGGAATCATTTCAACATTCTAGGGGAAATATCCAGTGTAAGTAAACATGACTATCAAACTAAAAAATAAAAAACATCTAAATTAGATATTGGGTTTTAAATCACTGCAAACATTTATAAATATTTTCTTTCAGAAAATTTCCTATAGAATTCAAAGATGATCAGATGAGTACTACTTGTCAAAATAGGAAATTAGTTTTTTTAAATATGAGATCTTAAGACAAAAGTGTACTTGTGGAAGATTATTCCTTACTGGCAAAAACACTTGTTCCTAAAGTTAGAATATGAAGTTGTCACTGTTCAACTGTTTTTCACCTACAAAATAACAATTTCACTTTGAGTGTTCAATGTGTGCCAGAAATATCACATATTAGAGAACAGGGCCTCGGTTCTCAGGTAACATACAGATTTAGCCAAAGACAGATTAGAGGCATAGTCCATTCACTGTAGCTTAAAAAACAAAAACAAAAACAAAACTCTGACAAACCTATTCAGTTTCCCCTCCATATTTCAGTGCCATACAGGCTGAAACAATTAAGAACATTGTTTTTTCAATACATTACTGAATTTTTTCAATTCATTACTATGTTAAGGGAACTTGATAAAAAGCAGATTTCCTTAGATTCGGTCCTGACCATCTAGGATGTCTAGGATGCAGAAACCATGTTAAAATGGAGAGCGATGTTAGAAAAAGGAATTAAAAGAAGTTACCTCTTTGAGTGTTTTTATGTAATGTACCTTTTATTTCTTCATGTTACAGAGAAGATGTGCTCCTAATTCCCCTAAAAGTGTTTTTTCCTATAAATCACAGTCATGCATATAGTACAGAGAAAAAAGAGTGAAACTCACGAAATAACTGGGAGAGAAAAACTGGTAGCAAAACACCCAGAGTGTGGCTGTTTCTAATTAGAAATGTATCACCTAGCTCTCAGCTGTTTCAGACACTCCTATTCAGAAGTGTCAAGCCCTGACCTTCTTCTACACATCTTCCACTTTTTAGTTGTACTACATATCTGAAAATGTGTGCACTAGAGGTTCACGTGAAGGAGAAACAAAAATGATTCTTTTTATTGTTTAGGAGAAATGTGGGAACTTCCCAGCCTCACCACCACCATATACACACTTGGAATGAGAAGGGAAGCAAGAGAAATTTATTCTAATCCTAAGAAGTCACTGTTAGGCTTGGAGATCTGAGGGAAAAAAGATGAAATTTGACATGGGGATGGAGGCAAAAGCTTTGCTCATTTTTGCTTGAATGCACACATTCTACACTGAGGTCACCTGTGAGGAACTAAAGGTTTCCCCTTAAGGTAACACATTTTAGGTTTTAACAATTCTGACTAATAACCAAGGAAGTGGAGAAAGCCTACTGATTTACTATTTGTTTAAGTTTCTTTCTGCAGAGGATGAACTGTGACACAATTTAGCCGCCAACTGCTACATTTTGAAAATAGAGCTTTTAAAAACCAGAATGGTTTTTGAAATGAAGCTCAACTCTCCGCACACCTCTTTCCAAACTAGTTTCTGCCCTCGCTCAATGACTAGGTCAACAGAGGGCTGGCCGCTGCCAACTGCCAAGGCTGATTCATAAAACCAGCAGCCTCTTTTCTAAGAGGGCCTTCCTTTCCTATGTTTTTTAAAATTTTAAGTTTGATTTTCTTAAATTAAAAGAACCCCCCCCCCAAAGCTGCAGACATGAAACCTGTTTTTCAAGCACAACTCTGTAAAAACTGATTCTTGAGCTTTCTGGTTACTGCTTTTCACACACTCTTTCTTAATGAAGGAGTATTCGAGTTTCTTAACAAAACCACTCATGTAAACATTTACATGTGGGTCTTACTTATTGAACCAGTTTACGACAGTTTTTCCCACTTTAATGTTAAATTTTGCATGAAAGCATTGATTTCACAGACCAATAAAGCTTTCTCATTTTTGTCAAAAGCAGCTAGATGATTTGCCAATTAAATATGTACTTTTCACCCACTGTTCCCTCTCTCACACACACCCTCTGGAAACCGTACCTGAGAAGCAAACTACAACTTCCTCCAAATTCACAGACGATCGCTCTAGTTTTAGGGGAACAAAACCTGGGGTTTCCAGTGCAGTCAGCCTTAAACCTTTGTGTCTGTCACAGGAAAGAACAAAAGGCAGCGCTTCCTCCCCCTGCCCCTCCTTAGCACTGGAGGCAGGCTTGACAGAACACTTCTTGAGAAAAAGGAGACCACGCCAAAGCTGGTCCGCTTCCCCTCCACACACACACACACACAGCTACCCCAGCTACCCACCTTGGATAGCTGCCTCCTGAGGCTAAAGCGCTGAACCATGGTCACCCTGAGTAATCTTCAGACAAAGCAATCCACGAAGGGAAGGGCTTTTTAAAAAACAGCTTCTTGGAAAAGTCGGTGGCAAAACATTCTGAAGACTGTCACAGAAGTCCAAAGAACGTGCCTGGGAGCCTCAGCAAACTTGGAAGCCCTTCATTGTTCTACGGGCAGGAGGGCCAAGCCCTCGGCGGCGGGAGAGGGCGGAATCCCGAGGCTGCTGCGCCCAGCGCCCAGCGGGGCTAGCACTTCCTGTGAGTCAGCCGAGGGGGGTCCAGGCAGAAGGACCACCCCTTCCCCTTCCACCAAATCATTAGCCGAGGATGCCGCCGCGGTGCCACCTGAGCCTCCGGGGGACGGACCTGATGTTCTGGTCTGTGTGGGAGGAGGACTGGCGCGCCGGGGTCAGAAGGCATCTGCCTCCAGGAGAAACCGGCCCGGTAGCAACCTCTCCCACCGAGAGCCCTCCGAGGAGAGGGGGTCCTCGGCAAAGGCAGCACCCCCTCCTCAACCTCCGCGGCAGGTAACCAGCTGGGCGAATCGGTGTGAGTAAAAGCACTGCTCGGAGGGGGAAACTCCTCCCCGCCGGCTCGCGGCTCGGCAGCCGTCCGGCTTTGTCTGAGCAGCTGGCCGAGCCTTTCCTCTTACTCACAGGGAGGGGTCCGCCGCCCCGGGCAGGAGTATCAGGTGCACAGACGCGCATTCCGGGGGTGACTTCAACTTCGTTAGGAAGTGAAACACGTTAAAGCCGTCTCCGGAGTGCTTGCCCTCTCTCATTAGAACAATGCAATTTTAAAAAATCTACACACAAAAGGAACAGCTCAGACTGAATTAATGTAGGTTAGAGGTCTGAAAAATGGCAACTGTGAGGGCAGCTCCAAAGAGAAAAAATATTTTTCTATCATCTGCCAGTCTCTTCCTAGCCATTCAACTCTGCTTCCAGAAAACTGAGGTAAGGATAAAGCTTCATTTTAATCAAACTTTCCACTCTACATCCTCCTTTCCTAATTCTCCATTACTTCTGCATGAATTTAGTAACTGGCCAAGGCAGAACTTTCGGGCATATATTAATTTTTCTTTGCACTAGTGACTCTCAATTCCCTGTAAGCACAATGGCATCTTAGGCATACAGCCTTTGGTAAAATGAACCTACTATGTGCAGTCAATGTGTTATGCATTTCACATCTATCATCTCACTGATTTCTCAAACAACCCTGTGAAATACGTATTAATATCTAACTCAGAAGAGCAAATCAGGGATCTTCTCTCTAAAACCATATAGTGGTACTAATTTTTTCTTCAGCCAAGAAAAGTGAAAAACGAATTTGAAAACAGATCTTTATGGAATGGTTATTTTCAACCATGCCTATATCACACACTACTGTTTCCAATTATCACTGAGTATTATGCACAATTTTTTAAACTCCACCTAAAGTATGACACACACATTTCACAATACCTTAGGAAGAGTAGAAAAGAGGTACCAAATTCAAGGTTTCAAAAAATTACTCTAACCAAAATGCGTATATAAAATTTTTATTCCAAAAACTTTAAATGGAAAGGGAGCTAGGTTTAGAGTATGCAATGTAACCTAATATTTAAACTAAATGATTGGAATTTACTTCCAAGTGGAAAGTAGCTTGACAGAGAACTTGAGTTCTGTGTGTTTTATTTTTCTAATGGTAAGAGTACCAGTGCCTCCATTTTTCTCCTACACAGATAATAACCAAGTATTCAGAAAACTTCTGAGAAAACAGAAGAATTAATGAGATGCTGGTGTGGAAACAATGAAATTCCTTACAGAAAGAAATAGTATCTTTAAACATAAACAGATGTTTCTGATACAAGCAACTAGAATCTCAGATCATTGCTGATAAGATTCTTTCTAACTCTAACCCTACCAAAAAAAAAAAAAAGGAAAGAGGAAAAGGAATTAGAAAAAAATGTCAAGGTGGGGAGGGTACAGCTGAGTGGTAGAGTACAATGGTAGAGTGCATGCATAGCATGCATGAGGTCCTGGGCTCAATCCCCAGCATCTCCATTAAAAATAAATAAACAAATAAACATAATTACCACCACCACCATGGCCAAAAAAAAAAACACTGTCAAAAGTCAACAGACTTTTTTTTTTTTTTTTTTTTGCTGTATGATATGGTACATTTAATGTGTACTTAACTGAATGGGGTATAAATCCTCAAAGTTCCAGATATACATAAAAAGACTTAAAAGCATGGTGTCTTCATTCGTGGAGGAACCTACTCATTTTTGCCTATTAAAATAAAGATAAAACTCTAATTGTTTAAGTGCAACAAAACCTGTTAAAAATCATGTGAGTGCATGATTGCAATTTATTCCTTGATAAAAAGGAAAAAGAACCTGAGAAGATCCTCAATAAACTGAGCTGTTAAGGACTATAAATTTGATCTATTTTGAAGAGTCTGGTGGCCTTCTGGATGAAAATAGTAGACCAAGATCAAAGTTTACAAAATAATAACAGGAAAGATAGAAGTGCATAACCTGAAGAAGAATCAACAGCTCTGCAGTCACTATTACTCCAGGACCCTAATATACAATGCCACTTTCAGTAGCCTGTGACTAAAAATCCACACATCCTTATACTCTGGTGTGGAAGCAGACAAGAATTGTTCATGGGTCCTTAATGCTTTTTGGATCATATACTGTTTGTGAATCTGTTAAAACCCACAGACTCAGTCACTGGAGTGACATACACGAAATGCATGAATGGACATGCACAGTGTTTTTGATACAATTTCAAATAGTTCATGGATTCTCCTAAAGCTTGTCTACAGACCCTCTATTAAGAATTATTGGGAAAAGGAACCCTTTTACACTGTTGACAGGAATGTAAACTGATGCAGCCACTGTGGAAAACAGTATGGGGGTTTCTCAAAAAACTAAAAATAGAACTACCATAGAACTACCATATCATACAGCAATTCCACTCCTGGCTATATACCCAAGAAAAACAAAAACACTCATTTGAAAAGATACTTGCACCCTGATGTTCACAGCAGCATTGTTTACAACTGCCAAGATATGTCCACCAACGGACGAATGGATAAAGATGTGGTATATGTATACAATGCAATACTACCCAGCCATGAAAAAGTGAAATGTTGCTATTTGCAGCATCACGGATGGACTTGGAGGGTATTACGCTAAGTGAAGTAAGTCAGAGACACACAAATACTGTATGGTATCACTGATGTGTGGAATCTAAAAAACAAAACAAATTAGTGAATATAAGGAAAAAGAAGCAGACTCACAGATATAGAGAACAAACCAGTGGTTATTAGTGGAAAGAGGGGAAGGAAGACGGACAATACAGGGCAGGGGATTAAGAAGCACAAACTATTATGTATAATATAAGCTACAAGGATATGTTGTACAACATGGGGAATATAGCCAATATTTTATAATAACCATAATTGGAATATAACCTTTAAAAATCACAAATCACTGTATTTGTACACCTGTAACTTACAAAATACTACTGTACATAAACTATACTTCAAAAAACCAAAACACTCCTGTTCCTGTCATGACTAAAGAAGAGTTGAGCATCTATCACTAAGCAGTCTTGTCTTCTGCTTTCCAGCATAGGTAACTTACTTCCAAAGCCACAAATGGTCTTTGTGAAATGGTACTTTATTTTGTTTTAATTTTTCTTCACATCATTATAGGAAAAAAAAAATTTATTCTCCTTGTCTTGTCCATCACATATAACCCCACACTGGGGATAATGTTATTATCTATTGAACTGTATTTTTTTTCTGCACACATATACATGCATACATGTTTGTTTGACAAAACTAGGACTACACTGTTATTACTAAAAAAAAAAATCACAAATACCTTGGATGAAAACTTATGAAATTTAAATAACCATCCCAATTTAGCTGGTTCCTATATTTAAAACACTTATCCCTCCCCCTATACCAACTTCATTCTTAAATTCTCTGTAAATACATTTTTGTCGATTTTGTTTACTCTTTCAAAAAACGTCTTGGTTTGACTGATTTTTTTTTCCATTGTTTTGTTTTAATCTGTGTTTTACTTATTTCCTCCCTGATCTTTATTATTTCTTTCCTTCTGCTAACTTTAGGTTTTGTTTGTTCTTCCTTTTCTAATTCTTTTAGGTGGTATAAACACATTTTAAAAATAAACTGATATTGAAGTCTTGTACTATTGAACATCGTGTACTACAAGCTACATTTTTACAGGGAAGGAAACTAAAATTCAAAGAGATTTTCAAACTTTCTCCAAATCACAGAGTTGGTATTAGAGTTGGGACCAGAACCTCAAACACCCAGATTTCACAACACCGCATTTCTCATTACATCATGCTTCCTCCTGTTTTTCAATCTAAAATGCACTAAAAAAGAACACCACTTAAGACACTCACATAACAAACTTTTTTTTGTAAACTGCATAATTATTCCATTTTAAAAACTTGAATCTTTATACTCTGTTATGTGTTTTTCACTAAGGCCTGACACACTGGAAGTAATATGGTTATAGCTTCTTCCCTTATCTCTCTGGTGTCCAGTCTTATAACAGAGTTCTATTAAATAAATCTTATTGTTCAAACATTATTGTCGGTTTTAACCAGCTTCCTGTGATAACCCAGTAGAAGTAACTGCACAGTGCCAGCTACCAGTTCATCAATAAAACTGTAAGCCCTTAACTTTTAAGATTTCTTTATGCAACACAATGTCATTGGGGAAAGCTCCCTCTCATTCATGCTAAACAAGCATTTATGATACCAGACACTCACTATAGAATGAAACATTCCCTTTACTTAAGGAAAGGTCACAATCTAGGAAAGAAATAGAAAACTTAATTGTCATAAATGTGTCGAGTGCTATAGTACAAGAACAGTAGTGGCACAAAAAAAGGAGAGATGAACTTTCTGTGGGACAAGAAAAGTCTCAAAGTTGGAATCTTTAAGTTTGGATAGAAATTTTGCAAATGGACACAAAAGGGGAAGGGTGTTTCAGGCAGTGGAAAAAACACAAGTTAAAGACAAAAAGGTACAAATCAAGTGGTAAATAACTTTCAGTTTTTCCACAGTAACAAAGCAACATGTTGTAAGCCTGAACATTTTTCAGAATATTTTTTCTTTGTGGAATGAGAATGTAGATTTTAACAAAATTCAGTTATTCCTTCTTTTTAAACTGCACTTTTGTTAACTATTTTTCTATAAACTGCCCAAATGGGACTAGCCCATCATTAACAAAAAATAATGTGATAGGTTCTGTCTTTACAGAAGTTATGATTATTTTAATTATTATCTGCCTTTAAAGCAAGGAGAGAGGAAAATCTGTTTTCAAAAAGTTTAGTAAATAATGCCACCAGTTTCACGAATCCCTGTGGCAATTCAGGCCCCTTGACTGATATGAGATTTCTGTTTTGCAGAAATAAACTTCTTTTGGGACTCCAACAACAGATAACAATACAGATACCACATTTTATCTACCTAGGAACAGAATAAGTAACCTGTGAAGTTATTTACAAAAGTCCAAGTCACTGTCAATATAAATAATCCTGAAAATAGTACAATTTATGAAGTAGTAAGATGTTAAAAGATACTGATGACCAAAATTTTGAATACCTAATCATGTTCAATTCCATAACTAGCTCATTGTGATGGCTGATTTATAGAATAGCCAACCATGTCAAATTAACATCTGTATTTTGATGAAATGGACATGGCTCTTTCAACTGTGCTCAATTAAGGCTGCCTCCTTTTACATCAGCAGTGTTTTAGGCCTTGCATTTATTCTGCACCCCTCCCCCAAATCATGCCATGCATCATCTGCAGTGAATGCATACAAGGGAAAGGGAGTAAAGGAAACGAAGGCAAGAGGAAAGGTGGGATAGAGTTTATTATATGCCTACTAAGCGCCAAATAACCAACATGATTACTGTTTGCTATGCTGCAAAGAACATGCAGCAAGATTACATATGCGTATTATTTAAACACTATAAAATCAAGTTCTTAAAATGGTTCACAAGGTGTTTCCTGTGCTGGTCCCTGCTTTCCCTCTCCAGACATCTCAGATTACCTTCAACTTGACTCCAAACCTCATCTTAGACTTTTGTTCCTTCAGGAAAGTCTTCTCTATCAACCCTGAACGACTCCTTTCTCTTCCTTTCCAATTGATTCTTAATACACTGTTTTGTAATTTCCCTATCTGCATGCCTGTCATCAAAACATAAGTTTCTCAGGGGCAGGGACCCTGGCATGTACTAGATCAAATATTTATTAAATATTCATTGAATGAATGGCTTAAAAGTAGATGGCAGCACTTAATGGCTCTATAAAACTTTTAAAAGTTTCTAAGACATTCTGGATTTCCTTCTCTTGCCCACAACCATCTCCCTTACCCACAAACTCCCTGATTTTTCCACTTAATTAAATTCTACTTGCTCTTCTGTTCCATTTTGTAAGAATTAATTTTATTTACTATTTGTCACTTATCTCCCACTTATGATTCTATATCATTTAACATTCTCCAATGAAATGTTTCCTGTAAAAATTTGGAAAATACAGTAAAATTGTTATTGAAAATACAAGAAAATTTATTATTAACATCACCACACAGAAGTAACCACTATTTGTATTTTGATAAATTTTCATCAGGGCTTTGTTTCTTACTATATAAGTCATTTATAAACGCTTAATAGTTATAACCACTGTTATCAGTTTTACCCTTCCTTTACTATGAATTTATATACTATCTACTTGTAAAAATATGCAGTATTATCTGTAGGCTAGCTTTTTTTTTCTTAACCCAACTAATATCATACCATACATATTATATGAAGCTTCCTCTGCTGTGGTCTGAATGTCTATTTCCCCCCAAAAATTCATATGTTGAAATCCTAAAGCTCACCGTGACAGTATGAGGAAGTGGGGCCTTTGAGAAGCACTGTAATTGCCAGGTGGGACTAATGCTCTTATGAAAGAGGCCCCTTGGAGCTCCCCAGCCCCTTCCAGTATGTGAGATACAACAAGGGGTCTGAGACCCAGAAGAGAGCCCTCCCCAACCATGCTGGAACCAGATCTTGGATGTCTATCTGGCCTCTGCAACTTGTAAGAAATAAATTCTGGTGTTTATAAACTACCCAGTCTGTGCTATTTGGTTATAGCAACCCAAATAAACTAAGATATCAATTTTTTAAAATTCAACAATTTACTTGGAAATTTTCTCAGTACATATGGATCCTCCCTATTTAAGTATAGGTAGAACAGATTAGCCATTTTGTTGTGATCATTTAGGTTATTTTCTACATTTCTGCCAGTACAAACATTACTGGCTGTACATACCTGGTTTTGGATGTGTAATTTTTTTTTTCCTTCAAGATAGACACTAAGATATGATCTACTGAAGATCCATCTCAAACTTATTTTTTTTGGAAGTCCTCCCTGTGCTGTTCAGTTCACTGTCATCTCTGCTTCTGTATAATTCACAGTGATAATTCTTATACTTTTGTATTTGTTATGTAGATCCTGTACTGTTATTTAGTTTTTTTATGCATTAAGGTTGTTTTTCATCAAATTAAAAATAAGCACCTCAAAGGATTACATCTCATGCTTTCTGTATCCCAATTGCACAGTATCTTATACATGGTAGACATTCAATAAATATTTGTGGAACACCATGAAAACTTTAAAAGAAAACATGGTCTTGTCTGATAGGATTACCTTATTTCTTTATTTCAAAATAAAAGATTACATGAACTCTAACACTGGGATATTACTGCTTTAGATTTCATTTTCTCCATGAACCTTACAAAGGACAAAACCAAAATGCCTTACTCAAGTACAAAATATTACATCTATGATTTCTTTTTACCTACATGTCTTATAAAGAGAAACATTATCTGGCAGGATTTATATACTTCAAAAGTGATACTAGGGAGAGTAATGCCAGCAAAATGGCCAACTAGGAAAATACAGGCCCTCCTTCACCCACAGAGACACTGAGTTAACAGCAATATAAAGACCAGAACACCACCATGAGAACTCTGGAGAGCAGTTAAGAAGTGATAGCACCCGGGCTATTATCAATCCAACACAAGATTCCAACGCAAGGGGTAGGAAAATCCGTAGTGTTTGGTCACCCATTCACGCTGCTCCCCCTGCACAGCAGAGCGTGAAGCAACCAGGAAGAAACCCCTCATGCCAGGTCTCTTCCCTCGGGAACACAAACAGAACAGACAATCTGAACAACACTGGCTTGTCTGGGGACCACCTGAGGGACTGGCTTCTGTTTGGGGTAACTCGGAGCACTAACAGGACAGGAACCAGAGCAGCAAGACACTGTAAACAAGAGGCAAGAAGCACCCTGGAGCTGCAGCGCTACAGGCAAATCCCAGGGGAGGCTGAGATCAGAAAAGGCTTGGGAGGTTCCACAAGGAATCCAGTATGCAAGGGCCAGGATACATGGTTGCTTTTTCATATGCCCAAATCCCAGCAAAAAACGACTAAGCATGTAAAGAAACAGGGAGGTATGGACCATTTAAAGGAACAAAATTAAATTCCAGAAAGAGACTCTAAAGAAACACAGATCTATGAGTTGTCACACAAAGAATTTTAAGTAACGGTCATTAATGGTCTCTTCAATAAATGTTGTTGGGAAAAGAACAAAATGGGACCAAAATTAACCCAAAATGGATTAAAGACCTGAATGTAAGACCTGAAACTATAGAACTCCTAGAAGAAAACATAAGCAGTAAGCTCCCTGACATCAGTCTGGGCAGGGACTTTTTGGATTTGACACCAAAAGCAAAGGCAACAGAAGTAAAAATAAACAAGTGGCAATACATTGACTAAGCTTCTACACAGCAAAGGAAGCAATCAACAAAATGAAAAGGCATTGTACTGAATGGGAGAAAATACCTGCAAGTCATACAACTGAAAAGGTGTTAATATCAAAAAAAAAAAAAATATATATATATATATATAAACCCTCATACCAGTCAATGAAAAATCAACCTGATTAAAAAATGGGCATGAACTGATATTTTCCCAAAGATGACAAAAAATGGCCAAGAAGCATATGAAAAGATACTCAACATCACTAATCATCAGGGAAATGCACATCAAAACCCCAAGATTTCGCCTTATACATGTTAGGATGGCTTCTATCAAAAAAACAAAACAAAAACAAAGCAAAATAAGTGTTCCCAAGGTTATGAAGAAATCGGAACCCCAGTATACTGACGTAAAATAGTGCAACTGCTGTGGAAAAATGGTATGGCAGTTCCTCAAAAAATTAAAAATAGAATTACCATATGATCCAGTAATCCTACTTCTGGGTTTATATGCAAAAGAACTGAAAGCAGGGTCTCGAAAAGGTATTTGCACATCCATGATCTCAGCAGCACTATTCACAACAGCCAAGATGTGGAAGCAAACCAAATATTCATCAGTAGATAAATGGACAAACAAAACGTGGTCTACACACACACACGGGGGAATATTACTGAGTCTTAAAGACAAATTCTGTATGATTCCACGTTTCTGAGGTATCAGTTCATAAAAACAGAAAGTAGAATAGTGGTTACCAGCGGCTGAGGGGAGGGAAGAAAAGAAGAGTTTTTAAATGGGTATAGAGTTTCGAATTTGCAAGATGAAATAGTTTGGAAATCAATTTCAAAACAACGTGAATACACTTAACACTACTAAAATGTACACTTAAATGTGGTTAAATAGTAAATTTTACATTATGTTTTTTTACCACAATTTTTTTTAAAGTTACACTAATTGTATTTCTATTTCTAAGTATGCTTCTTTGATTCAGCACTTGTGTTTCCTTAAACCTCTCTCCTTTTCTTGCATTTTAGCATGGAGATCAACTAATAGATGTCTTTTTCCAGAAAAATGGAATATTCTCTAAGTAACAAGACATTCTCTCCAGATAGAAATGAAGAATTTTGACAATGACACATCACTGCAGAGCTTTAAAGACCTAGTACCAAAAAAAATACCTTATTGCCAAGAAAAAGAGTAAGAGCTACTTCTACTCCTTTCTAATTTTTCCTTCATACCTTGTTACTCATAAGCACTCAATGTTAAAAAAGAGAATTCTTTAAAACATAATCAACTTCTTTAGTCCTCATCTAAATTCTATTTCTCATATGTGTCATTTTTTAAAGAACAATAATTACATTAAAATAACTACAACACTAAGTGAAATAATTATAATTCTGAGGTTCTGTTCTCTCAAGTGGTCCCCCAACACAACTGTTTACGATGCCCAGAGCGTGTGAACATGAACATCACCACAGCCAGACACACAAAGGGACAACTCTTCCTTCATAGACTACAGAAACATCTCTAGCAGTAAAATGACAACATTAGTCAAAAGAAGAGACCCAAAGATCACATATGAATGGTTGACAAACCAAGCAACAAGAGGTTTTTTTTGTTTTGTCTTGTTTTTTGGTGGGGGGAGATAATTAAGTCTACTTATTTACTTTTTAATGGAGGTACTGGGGACTGAACCAGTACCCAGGGCCTCCTGCATGCACTCTACCACTTGAGCTACACCCTCCTCAACAAAGTTGTTTGGAATTGTTGTCTTTCTTTTGAGAGGATTCTTTTGAGAGGACCATCTGAGCATTATGAAATGTCATCCTTTACCTCCAGTAACACTTATTGCCTGAACGTCTAACTTATCTAGCTTTAACATCTTTCTTTTGGTTAGTGTTTATTATCTTTCCATATCTTTTTACTTTTTTTACTTTTCTGTGGTCCAATAACAAATGACAGCTTTTGGATTTTCTTCAGTCAGGTAAGTACTTGGTAGGGTAGTGGGTGGTGTGAGGAAATAAAAAACAAACAAGCCTATTTATGCCAAATGTATAGAAAGGTCAGGACTTAGAAGTGTCGGGGGCTATTCTAAAATTTTACAAGGGCATTGGGTTAGGTCTGAAAACAGAAGAATTGTAAGTACTTAAAATGAGCAGTTAGATCAGCAGCTCATTCTCCTGACACACAGGGGATCAGTCCAGAGATTTATTTTCTGGGGAGACTGAAACAAGGGACAAGAAGGATTCTAGATTAAGAGACCTGAGACATAGCTGAGGTCTGGAATGAGGTACCATTCTAAGAACAGAAGGATTAAACTGATAAATGAAAACTTCAGTCCTCTTCCTCCTAGTATTCCACAACACAAGGCGGACAAGCTTATTACCACTACCATCATCCATCCACGGGCACAGGTAAAAGTCTGAATAATTGCTGTGGAAAAACTGACTGAAGATAAGACCTACAGATACTGATAAGGGGAGGGGTCTGCAATAAAGTGGACCTCTGCCCAATTACTCTGCGGTGAAAGCCATCCACCTACCAGAGCTCACAAAGGAGAGCTTCCCACACCATTTTAATGCCTTCCTCAAACATGAAGAGAAAGCCATGGATGACCAGACACTTGAGAAAAGCTTCTAACAAAAATTCAGAGATTAAAACACCCAGGGGGGAGAGAGAGAGAGAGAGAGAAGAGAGAGAGACTCTGAAGAGACAGAGACAATATAGGAAGCAAGAGAAAATATCCTCAGTGACAAAACAAAACCTATAAAATAAGAACAGGATGTTAGGGAAAAAGTATTCATCAAAGAGGAAAAAGCACTTGAGAGAACTAAAAATATGATAAAAATACTTAATAGAAGGATTGGAAAGTAAGTTTTAAGGAAACTTCTCAGAAGTCAGAATAAAAGAAAGAGACAGAAAATAAGGAACCAGAACAAAATAAAAGGCTACATCACGAGATTCAACTGACTAACAAAAAGAGAACAGCTGTGGGGGAGAAAATTAAACAAACAGTATAAATGAACTACAGCTATATGCAGTAACCTGGATCAACCTTAGAAAAAAAAATTGGGGTGTGGCTTAAACATTAATTTCTCACACTTCTGGAGGTTGGGAAGTCCAAGATCATGGTGTTGGCAGATTCAGTGTTTGGTGAGAATCCTCCTCCTGGTTCATAGCAGGAGTCTTCTCGCTGAGTCCTCCCATGGTGGAAAGGGTCAGAAAAATATTTTTGCATAAAAAGCAAGTCACAGAAGACTATAGAAGCTTTAATATCACTTTATAAAGCCCCTAAACAAGTACAACAATGTCACATACATATGTAATTCACTTTTTTTTTAAGTAAATAAAAGTGAATGAAATAAAACATTTTTGAACAGTAGGAGATTCACACACAGTTCTAAGAGCATGGTGATGGTGATGACCCCATCCTTTAGTTGTGTGGTAGGTTCACAGGTCATTTGTTTATCACAGTGTGTCATATTACATAAGTTTATTTTTATATGAATAAAATATTGTGTAATAAAAAATTTAAAACAAAATCAGCTTTTCTCCCGTCAGGTTAGAGCTTGGCAGGTTAGTGGGAGGTGTGGTGAAAACGAATTTGAAGATTTTGATGGAATAACAATTGATATTGTAAGAGTCTTCTAATGTTTCTAGATACAGTCTTTCAGTTTTCCAGATTGAAAGGACCCAGAAGTATCCAGCCCAACAAATGCCAAGACTCACACCAAAGCTCATCACTGTAAAACTTCAGGACAGCAGAGACAGAGAAGACTTAAAAACTGCTACCCAGAGGACTGAGAATTAGTATGGCACCTGATGCTAGTAGCATCAGCAGCTAGAAGATATAAAGACACAATGCTTTATAAAATTCTATGGGAAATTATTTCCAACCTAAAATTCCACACCCAGTCAATGAAGTATTAGAGCAAAATAAAGAAATTTTGAAATACATATAAATTTCTGGAAAACTATCTTCCATGCATCCTTTTTCATAAGGCCCTCTGGATAATGTGCTTCATTAAAAAAAAAAAAGAGTAAGTCTATAAAGAAGACAACATGAAACCAAGGAAACAGGGATCTTTTAACAGATTAAGAAGTTCCATGACAAAAGCTGTGCGGTCTTAGAGAGCAATCAGTTCAAGAGTGAGGACTCCAGGAGGCGTATCGCCAAGAAAAAGATCTGAGAACACATAATGTTTTTCAAAGTACTGAGAGAAGATTTATAGTTCTTACAGAATTTGGAGATGACCTAATTACAGCTATAAAGAATAATAAAAATTGAAGCAATTAACTCCATAGACAACAAAAAACTGTATAAAAGGGGAAATGTAATCATATTATACTCTAAGGTCCAAGGTGTGAAAAATTCATACTGGCAAAATGTAAACAATATATTGAAATTTAAGTAAATTTAGTAAGATGTGGGCAGGAGAGATAACATGAGCTAAATCATCAACTTCATTGTAGGAAATCAACAGGTATTATCTAAAATGGGAAAAAAAACAGTGTTAAGCATGTTATTTTAAAATTATTTAGCTAAATTCCAGAATAAAAAGTTAATAAAAGTTTAAATATGGTTGTTTGAGGAAAGTAGGAAACAGGATAGAGTTCTGGTTATCAGAAACTCGGACAGTAAAGCCTTTTAAAAAGAAGTTTTATACTACGTGATCAACATAAAAATTAAAATAAATTTTCCTTGGGTTAAATATGCTGAAGAAAATAGTTGTTTGTGAGAGCTTTGACAACCTGAAAGATGACAGTAAATGAGTCTATGGAAACTCCATCACAAAAATTATTTAAAATAGCAGATTCACAAGCAAGTAGAATTTTTATACTTCTAGTGTTGAAAAGCAGAGATGATGTTTAAATTCTTGATTTCCACAATTCCACAGAGATTCATACTGAAATAATATTAATTTCTTAACATCATTTGTTCCTGTAGCTTATTGTGTCCTAAAGTCACAATTCAGTCTTCCTTTGTCAGAATGCTTTTCAGTGCTTCCAGCTGTGATTTCAAAAATGGTACTAGGACAATACTGAATTGTGAAGCCATAGTGAATGATGAGAGAGAGAAGCTAACAGGAAGAAAAACTTACAAGGGTACAAACCTTAATTAAGAGAAATAAAGACAGTTCCTATAGAAAATACATATTTAAAACACTTAAATAATAGAAAAGAGTGGCTTTTGCTATTTTTCACATTGAACATATGATATTGTGATTTATGATACATATCTATTTTGGTCTTATGTCCATGGTTCCTAGATTGTGGCTCCCAAGACTCCTGGAATTCCTAAGAGGTAAAACCAATGGGAGCATCTTTTGTTACAATATTTGGTCTTTGGTCCGCAGTTCCTCAAAAAGCTTCAGAATATAAAGGTGAAATGGGTGTCTTATTATTCATAACAAGCCCCCTTCAACCACACCTGAATTTATGTTAATAAGGTGACTTTTATAAAGCCCCTACGTAACCCATGGATGGTGGGTTCCATGCCAGGGGAACCAACCCCCCAGGGGACCCACTCATGTGATTAGAGGGCTAGAACTTTCAGTCCACCCCACCCAACCCAACCCCGACTCCTAGGGAAGGAAAGAAGGACTAGAGATTACACTCAGTCACCAAAGACAAATGGTTTAATGAATCACACCTACGTAATGAAGCTTCCATAAAAATCCCTGGACTATCTGGAGATAGTCTGGAGAGCTTCAGGGTTGGAGAACACGGGGAGGTCCTGGCAGAGGGCATGGAAGCTCTGTCTCTTCCCACACACCTTAGCCTACACATCTCTTCCATCTGGCTGTTCCTGAGTTACCTTTTTGTAATAAAGCTGTAGTCTAATAAGTAAGTATTTTCCCAAGTTTTCTGAGTGGGTCATGGGAAGGTTCTACAGCCAGCTGGTCAGAAGCACAGGTGACAACATGCACTTGCGATTGGCAGCTAGAGGGGGATGAGGGCAGTGTTGTGGAACTGAGCCTTTAATCTGTGAGATCTGATGCTATCCTCAGTGTCAGAACTGCATTAAATCGTAGGACACCTATCTGGTGTTGCAGAGGACTGCCTGGTGTGGGGGAAAAAATTCCACATATCTGGTGACGAAAATTGAAGTGTTCTTTGTGAGCAGTAAAGGAGAGACACATAGGAATGCTTTTCTTCTTATACAAACATCAATGCCTTTTGCAAAGATTTTTTGCCAGTTTCAATGGTAGCTAATTTTTTTACCTCATTTTTAGGTAAATCCCACTGAAACAGTAAAAAATAACTCAGTAAAGTTAGTTTAGATGTGACAAAGTGTGACTCATCTAAATGAGGAAACTAATTTTATTCAATCGATTTTATTTAGTAAACACTAAAGCTACATATCCTCAGCAGGATGAAAACGATATTAAAAGTCAGGCCTGTCCTGATTTCTGTACCAATCTACAAATCTCTGTGCCCTAATGCAACAAAGATAATGACACAGAACTATAAGCAAAAACCAGGAATACAGATCACAAACTAGTATGTAGACTCAAGGCGGGTAATTTATACTGTGGTCTAAATTTTCCTGAGCTGTAATCAGATCAGAAAACCTTTATGTTCACATTCTCACAAAGCTAAACTTCTGACAATAGAAAATAACCTGAATTCCATTTTTATGCAGAGAAACTTAAGCAAAGTCACCTTATGCCCTACGGCCTTCTGGGCAAACGTTCCTAGGAAGAACATATTAATCCCACAAATATTTATCTAATTTGATTCTATGTTTGATGTAACATATCACAAATTACGTAAAGATAATGTATGATACCCAAGGAATATGGAAAATGGAAGAAAGCTTATCAAAGAAATATTTCAGGTCGTGAACAATCACATTTGACAGTAACAAAATGGGCTAGATTGTTTTCTTCAGCTGTTTTGCATTCTTGTAGCAGACAACAGTTCCAAGAAGTAGAAAATGTGGACCCTGTTCTTTTGCCTAGAAGAATGTATAGTTGTGTCCTGAACAATCTACAATCATTGAAAACAAGTCTCATGTTGGAAAGCCTGTGGTGAGTTTAAGTCCGAGAGCAACGTTAAAGATACTCTAGTCCTACACTACGCTAAGGTGGTTATTTAAATGTGTATCTGCATAGCTGCTTAACATGTGAGACTTTTATTAACAAGCCAAGAGTGTGCTCCCTAAGACTGCTATGTTCTAATAAGCCTCTATTCCACTAAAATCCTAGAAAACATTTTCCACAGAGCATCCATGTAGGGGAGGTTATATCAATTTTCAGTTCCTCTGAAGCACTACTCCATGTTAAACTTCTCATAAAGAAATGCTCAGAAATAAACAGATCAGAATTAAGACTCTTATGGCCATTCATTTTGCGGTTTTTATATTTTAAAAAGAAAAGTGCTACTGAGATGGAAATCTTCTCCATAAATGCAGGACTAACCATTACCAAAAAAAAAAAAAAAGGCACATTTTGGTGATTCTAGTATTGGACGCTTTGGTGCAGCAGGGCTTCTGCCTCTGTGTTAACAATGAGAGAGAACAAAGTATCACATAAACCAGGAGAGAAGAAACCACCACCACAACAGGGAAACTTCAGCAGGTACGTCACAGCACTGAAGTCACATTCCCAGTACTCAAATCAAGGTATGTGCAGTGAAGAAGCTGTAAGTTTACTGCTGATTTGTCTCTGCTAGTTGAATTTCACAAAACAACCACCCTCTCATTGAAAAAAGGAAGTTTGGGGGAAAGCTTAGGTTTTTATTTTTAAAGTGATACAATTTTGAGCTTAAAAAGGTGAAGCTGTTCAATTTCTACTGCAGAATGGACTACACTTAATAGTACTTATATACGTGAGAGGCAATTTAACCAATCAAAAACATATCTTCTAATTCATCTGTGATACTATACACTTTAAAATAGCTGCTCATCCATTCTAAACTTGCCTTTATTTCCCTTGCGCTCTCTCTCTGATACAGTGAAGCAGAGTAAGCACTATCATGTCCATTGTCAGAATTTCTTGCTGCTTATATACTTACTGTCCCATATAGTCAGGCTATAGGCTTGAAAGAGACCTTAAAACTTTTTCCTACATGGAGACGGCTTGAGAATCAGAAACCACCCAATTTCTAAAGAAGACAACAGCAGAAGTTGTGAGCAGAGGTCTGGATGAAGAAGGTGAACAATTTCCCAGAATACTCCTGAGCTAGACCTTTGTTCACAGCCGAACTTTCTGGCAGTTTTAAATTTAAGTGCTTAATCTATGAATTCTTATCTATAATCACCAAAGCTTAAAATAAATGTCAGAAGTTGTTCAGTCCAACTCTTGATCGGAGTCATGGATACTTCCTACAACACGCATGATGTGTGGTTCTCCAGCCTTTGCCTTATCACCCCAAGGCAGCTTGCCTCAACGCTGGACAGCCTACTGTAAAATCCGTTCTTATACTGTGCTAGTGTCACATTCCTAAGGCAAATGTAAATGATTTTCATATTACTCAAAAATTCTTTAGAGGGGAACTACTCTAGCTTTTAATATTGGTCTAAATACAGGATATATGCACCTGAGTGTGTATGCAAGACAATCCAACGAGCTGTGGGAAAAGAACACTGTAACTTCCACTTCTATTTTTATTCATCCTGTTCATTTCTAAGTTTGTGTTATATGATATATGTAACATACAGGAACAATATAAAAATATTAAAATACACAAAATATAAGAATATTAGACACACTAAGAAGTGACTCATAGCAAATAATTTGGAGGCCACTACTCTAGTTAATGACCTTTCCTTTATTTTTTTTTAATTAGGTCATACAGAGCCTACCTATATGATTATAAATCTTCAATAGATATTAAATACTCATAAAGAGTCTACCATCAATCATGTATAAATATTTAGCATCAGAACTTAATGGCACCCAAATAACTTTTCAAAATATTGAAATAATAAAGTTACTTTCTTGGCAAAAGAGTGCGAAACTAGTGGCAGAGGAAGACACTATCTAGCTCTCCATCAAGTTCACACCATGCATGTGGCAACAGTGTACACGTACACACAATACATATATACACATCCACCCAGAGGGGGACAGGCCTGTGAGGGTGTCTCATTAACTTTCCAGCCTAAATCTAATTTGGCAGAATTCATCTACACTTAAAGGCCTAAGCTAGATTTCCCAGAATCTTAATATTGGAAGTGATCCCCAGGAGATAACAGGTTCATTTCAATTAAAATTTAAAATATTGTTATTGTTGAAACTAGTTTAAGTACATCACTATTTAGAGCATACTATCAAAATGCTTTATTGTAGTCAGATATAGGAAATACTTCAAGTTTTTAAAGAAGACATTCATGTTATTTTAAGTAATATTCTAAAAACAAGGCAAGGGAATGAAGAATGAGTCTTTGGAAAGCTGCTGTATCTACGATCTTTAAAAAGGCAAGCACATTTAAATGAAATTAGGCTTTTAGAGCACAGTGTTTACTTTCTGTTATTAAAAACTAAAACAATCTTATTGACCAAAGTATAAATCCTGAAGTTATTTACTAATCGCAAGAGCCTGCAAAAGTCCAGAACTTGTGCCAACAACATTTGTTAAAAATTAATTTCAAAACCTGATTGGTAATTAAAAATAAGACTTTGGGATTATTATTAGGGTTAACCAAGAAAACTGTGTTTAAAATGCACTGCAGCCAGTAAGAATGACTAGTACAATGCAGAAGAATTAGCAATTTCATCAAAGAATATTCTCAGCAGTACCAGAAGATATCAGCAGAGGGCCTCTAGAATTCATGCTTACTAAAGCTTTCTAATGTCTTTCCCACGTAAGCCAGGGAATGAATTGATTCCCTGGTACTGATGTTTGCTAAAAATAAAGTTTAAGCTCAACATCTGATTAAGACTTTAATTCTGGACTTCCAACAATTTCATTGTGGCCTTTTAACAGTAGATACGAAAAGCAATGGGAAAGATTTACTTCTTTCTTTTATTTAAATTTCTACTTTATTCATTTCTAATATAAGGGATAATTATCAGGCTTCACATTTTGCTTTAATTGTTAAGACCAACTGTTTAATTTTTTTCCTTAGGTGTTTCAGGAAAATTAGGCTACTCAGATGTATCTTCCAACTAGCTGGCAGGTTACCGATTTTTGGCAGTCTAGATCCTTCTAAGATCTTGAACACTGTTTATACTCCTCACACTAAGTACATGATAAAAACGTACAGTATTACGGCATCAGTGCTTAGCAGAATGAGCAAAGAGCTCAGCTATGTACTAGCTCTCTGGTCTTAAGCAAATTTAAAATTTTCCCCAAATCCTACTTACTTCATTTGTAAAAAAGGAGATCAGACCTACCTCAAAAAGCTGACATGCAACTTAAATTACATAATGTAGATGAGAAAGGTCTTGCATACACTGAAGACTCAACAAGCTAAGTATGATCCCATACAATGATATTAAAACAAATTCACTTCCATAAAACATTCTTGCAAATGCTGCTACCAAACATGTGGAAAAGATTCTCAATTACCAAAAGAGTCATTAAAACTCAGTGTTCTCAGGACAGGTATCTTGGTGCCCCAAGGCAGTAAGCAGGATGACAGAAAATAGTTGTTACCTTCATCCCTTAACTGTAATTCTCCAACATCATGCTGTGGTTAAGGTAAGCTCTCTTTTCCACCCCACCCTCAACCTCACAACACAGAAACAGCCCCATGAAAACTGTTTACTTAACTGGCTGTCTCACTAAATAGAAGAGGCCTTATTTTACATACTATAAATAATTAATTACCTTTTTCCTTATTATTTTATTAGATATCTGAGAATCCAGAATGTCACTGCTCATATTTAAACTATGAACAGTATTAAAATGCTCATATTTTACTTATGAACAGTATTAAAATAACTCTAGGGAATCACTACAGTATTCTATCTCCATTGTTACTCATCTGTAAAAGATGACAAGAGTTATTTAAAAGTAGCAACGTAAGAAACCAACCAAGGGTAGTGATGAAATCAGCCTCTGTCACTGCTCTTAGATTTCTGCCCTCATTCAAAAAGCTGATCTGGTTACTGACGCCTGGAAAAAGGAAAAACTTTCTTTTTCCCTTTTCTTGTCCCCTGCTTGACAGAATTGACATTTTTTTCCGATTCTTTGACATGGTCAACAGGATAAAGAGGCAAGAATGCTTTACACAATCAGATCAAACCCAGGGATCTGGTTCTGATATTATTCATAATTAAAGGTATTAATTATCTCAGGCAGGCTTTAACACTTTTGAACCTGTAAAATGAGGAGTCTGATTAAGATCAGCCCTAAGGCTTAACAATCTATGAGTCTTTGCCAGTCACTTGCCAATAACCAGTGACCTATTGGCTGAAAATCATTTGTGTTGCAAGGGACTCATTTTGTAACCCAAGGTGTCTGAATTCTTAGCTTCCTCATTATTTTAATTTTGACATCTGTGTAAGGGCTTTTTACCCAAATAAGATGTTACCTTGATAAAATAAGATGTAACTGTGAGTTCTTAATAAATATTTGACTTGACCTTTGACTGGAGATATGAATATTTTTATAGTATATAAATCAATAAATATTGCTAATTTTTTAACAAACAGATTTGTCCTAAGATTAGTTTTTGAAATTAAACACATTTTATATATTTTAAATGATTTATTTAAGAAAAAACATGTCTCAAAGTCTAACAGAACATAAAATGAGAGACACAAATTAATGTATTATATATATTATATATATTCTGACCCTGAAGCATGAAAGCTCAAAAGTGAAATCTGGTCTGCTCCCACTGACTGACAGGATGACAGGTCATGATGATGTAATATCAAAATAAGTCAATTTTTAACAAATGTTATGCCAATATTGTGCTAACTTGTCAAACGTGCCTATCTTTCTTTAGATAACATGCTGTACTATGATCTCTGGAGAAAAACCAATCTGCTCTAGTGCACAGATTACCTTCTATAATACATGATCCTGGACTATCTTTCTGTCTGTGTCTATTTACTTATGAGTCTTTGGAAGCCAACAGTCACAAGGCAAATCCTTTATGAATAAAAGGGGAAAGCAGAAGTTCAGTTACATACTATACTCTCGTAGAGGTCTAATTACTCTAACATCTACATGTATTTTGCAATATAAAGGACAAAGAGGTTAAATTTAACGTAAAGAGTGAACTTGACTTTGTACTATGTTGAGTCTTCATCATAAAAGCTGCTGTTTAAAACAGAAGGAATACAACTCAGATTTAAAACAAACAAACTTGAAGAGGCACCCCTACGATGATAACTGTGCATGAGAAACTTACCAAGGTCAAGAACACCCTATCTATATTTCACTTAGGACAAACATTAAATGTCAACATAAGGTCATTAAGGATAATCAAAATATCTTTGGGGTCACTACATAAACATACTACTATATTAAAGGAAACATATACATTCTGGACCTGTGAGCTAGGGTCAATAAACCTAAAATTTATTTGCACTGGCAACCAAGTTTTGCTCCATACAGTACCTTTATTAGAAGACAACTAAGAAGCTAAAGTACACCTTCATCTCTGACTTGTTCCTACTTTTCCAGTCCTATATGATTCCCTTGACAGGGAATAAAATACTCCCTTGACAGTGTCAGCTACCTAACTAACACTAAATACACAAAAAAAGAGAGATCTCTATTGGTTAAAAAATACAATTTTTCAATTTTTTTATAGGAAAACAGACATAAAATTTACTAGTTCTTCCAAGCAGATCTTAGGGTTTTAAATTCTGTTTATCTTTAATTATTTTTAATTCTAACATTGTCATTAAATACTACCTATCTTCTATTGTCTATTTCATTTTCGTAGTTATCAGTTCAGTTCAATATTATTACTATATAACAGTCCCTACTTAAACCAGCCCATATTTTAATGATTCCCTGTACTAGTTACTTCTTAAGTTATAATCCCCTAATTATTAGTGGCCTGTCAGTACAAGTGGTTCCCTTACTTCCACCTACTCATTCTGGCCTAGGGGCACCACCTTGTGGCCAGCAACAGGAATTCTTCCCATCCCCTCATTTCTTCCCCCTTGGGAGAACATTACACCTAGGCTTTTTGGTTTTGCTCATAGCTCAATTAATTTAATCATACAGATCTCCCTTTCATTTGAACAGAGCAGAATGCCATCCTGCTGTGATTTACCACAGAGGGCAGAGTGCCTTATTTGTAGACTCTGAGTAATCCACACACTCTAAGTCTACATACTATTTATTGCTGATTAAGAATGAGAAAGAATGGGTTTCTGAGAACTCATCAAAGATTAGCTCCAGACAGCAGTGGGCACTGAGTTCTGTGTGCCTTTTCCAGTGTTGGCCTCAGCTGGGAAGTCCTTCGTGGCCTGCCAAACCCCGAGTCCACCTTGCGGAGATATGGGCCAGTGGGAACAGAAGTCTGAAGTTCTCTCTTTTTTTTTTTTTTTTTTTTTCAATTTTTTGGGGGGAGGGAGTAATTAGACTATTTATATATTTATTAAATTTTATTTTAAAGGAGGTACTGGGAATTGAACCCAGGAAGTCTGAAGTTCTTCCTGCTCTTTCTGCTCCTGAGGTGCCAGCCTGGAGGCAAAGGAGCTGGGGCAGGGCTGCATGGGACCTCCAGTACAGGAAAAGGTGACAGGTGATACCTTTCCCTTATCCCCTGCCCACAGCTATCCAGTTCCACCGCATGGAAAATCCATGTGTAGACTTGGAAATCATGATTCTGTTAAGGGTGGTTCAGACTATTCACTGTAAAATCGTCCCAACATTCTGGGCTCTTAGTCACCAAAAAGTGACAATTACACACCAGGGAGAATAATTCTACCTTCCCTCTTCCAACCCACCTACATGACCCAAACCTTTCCTCTCTTCTCTAATTTCCAGATTCAGTCAGGCATTACAAAAATCCTGTTCTCCCTGCCCAAACTGAAAGTAACCCACAAAACTTCCCTAACTGCAGCCAAATAAATGTATACTACTTTTTCCAAATTCACCTACAAACAGGAAAATGATATATGGAGCTCTGAAATAACAGCAACCTTTAAACAGAGAAGCAGGACCCCTAACCCTGAAGTCCCCCTTGAAAGCGGAACATTGCCCTCTAAGTTGGCAGATGCTTACGCTGCACGATGGTAACTTCTTAGCTTAACTCCCTGATACCTCAGCTGTTTTTTTTTTTCTTTCCATCTTGAATGTAACTATTTAAAAAATCAAACATGATATTTTCACTATGCAACCCCTCCTTTCAAAAATATATGATGGGCCCCTATATCCAGTCACATCATCAATCAAAATGATTTAGTTTCATATTCATAATGCTAAATCAAAGAACTCTCCCCTAAACTGACATTTTAAAAATCAGCTATATAATCATACACTCTTCCAATCTTATCTCTCACTTCTTCTACATGTCTTACTAGTCCTCATACTAGTTAGGCACTAGGGGTCTATGTGGGATAAAAATAAAGATAACTAACACATGGTCCTGGCTCTTGAGAGGCTCACAATTGGGGTTTTTTTCTGTTCTTTTTAAAGCTTACCTCAGCTATTTTGAAACTTGAAATTTGCATGTATTGTGTTGTCTTGTGATGGAGAAGATCTATACTCAGTGTGCCTCATACTCCTAAGACATCCTACAAGGAGCACATTCTCTGTAAAGTCCCTGTCAATAGCTGACCCCACACTTAGTTCTGCCTTCTCTGAATTTCTGCTGTTCTTAATTTCAGTAACACCTGATTATACAGTGTTCTCTATCAAAGCCTTTAGCCGCTGACAAGGGGTTCTAAGTGTGCTATAGATACTGACTGCCTCAGCCCTCCAGGTGGTCGAGAAGAGCCTAGGGTGACTGGATCAACCACCTCAACTGTAAAGGCGTCATCTCTTTACCCTGCTTCTAATTTTCAAATTAAAAGTAACATTAAGTGTTATATAGTACAATGACCTCATCCTGAAAATGAAAATGAAGGAAATGAAACCTAGAGAATTTAATTTGTTTAAGGTCATGCTGATGTTAAATAACAGAAATGAGGCATTCTTAAAAATCTGAAACTGCACGCTCCTGACTTTGGGCTTGATTATACCACATCACACCGCTTCTTTGACTCTCTCTTGTGTGAATCTTACCATCCCAACAGAGACTGTAAGGTCTCTGAAAATAAGGCTGTTAACATGATTTAAATGGAGCTCTCAAAGTGCTAATCTCCAACTCAAGGGCACTTATGGGACAGTAATTGGTGGGATAAAAATTATCTGTTATAAAGAAATGTCCCATTTAATAAAAAAGATAATTTTAATTTACATATTTAGAAATGTGTTTGAATAGTATGAATACTTGTGTGTATAGATAACACAAATAGAACATGAGATACTTCGGGACAAAGGGTAACCTGAAACTACACCTTAGGGTAGGCAATTTCACATGACTATTCCAAAAGCCACATATAAGCACATGTAAGTTTGTTAAAAAAAAAAAAAAAAAACAAGACAATAGGCCCCAAGTGGAGTCACTTATGCTAATCCTTATGTCACCAAATTGAAAATTAAGTTAGTTTTGCCTCGCCCAGAAACGGACTCACAACAGCCAACCAGGAATTGACTACTCAGAGTCACCTAGGTAACCCCTGCCATCCTCTACAGGGAAAGTAACCTAGCAATAAATAACACGCTTTTTTGCCTAGTATAACTTCCTTGTTCCCTTCTGCCTATAACAGGGACAAAAGGGATTAAAAAAAAGGGATCCCTTCCCCCTTCTGCTTATAAACATCTTTCATTTTGTACAGCTCTTCAGAGTTCCTTTCTATTTGGTAGACTGGATGTTGCCCAGTTCATGAATTGTTGAATAAAGCCAGTAAGATCTTCAAATTTTACAAAACAGATTCACAGACATAGAAAACAAACTTATGGTTACCAAAGGGGAAGTTGAGGGAGGGATAAATTAGGAGTATGGGGTTAACAGATACATACCACTGTATATAAACTAGATAAACAACAAAGATTTACTGTATAGCACAAGGAATTATATTCAGTATCTTGTAATAATTTATAATAGAAAAGAACCGAAGGAAAAAAATATGTATCTCCAAATCGCTTTGCTGTACACCTGAAACTAACACAATACTGCAGATCAACCATACTTCCATTTTTTAAAAAGATCTTTAAATTTACTCAGTTGAATTTTGTTTCTTAACAAGGTGAAAAGCACTGACACTTAAACCATATGACTTAAGTGTAAATAATACGTACAGATCAAATTCTCACTAATAAGAACTGTTCCAGGTATTGCTCCTTGCCCATTTGGCACATGGCTACGACTTAACAGCCTTGCTATGCATTACCATTCTCAACTCATAACAATGCCAAAAAGAAAAAAGAAGAAAAAAATAGTTTCAGCAAAATTTCTTTATAGAACAGGCCTCTGGGACCTTTCCCTTTGCTCTTTCCCAGTTCTCTCTCTCGAGAGGTTTGGTGAGCTCCCTCACACCCTTCAGGTCTTTGCTCATGGATCAGTGAGGTCCTCCCTGACCACCCTGCTTAAAATGTCCTGCCCTAGAATTCTTTATCTTCTTTTACAACTGTCATACTGTGCAATTTACTTATATATTTTGTTTACCTCCTCTTAAACATCAGAAGGGCAAGTGTTTTTACGTTTTATTCACTCATATTCTCAGCACCTAAAACTGTGGTGGGAAAGTACGGGACAACACCCAGATACTGCCCACTACGGCCAAACCCAGGCACGCCCATTCACTTAAGTCCTACAGGTGGTTGCTTTCATGCTACGACACAGCTGAATGGTTGCAAGACAGACCATGGGGTTGAAAATATTTACAATTTCTATTTACAGAAAAAGCTGCAGATCCCTAACCTAAAACAACGCTAGGTCAAACACTCAATAAACAATTACTGAACAAATGCATGAACAAACAAACATTTGGGGAAAACATTTCTGATCCCACTGTATTTTATAAAAGATACAACAGAAGAGCATGTAAACTGAGATATCACCATGAAAGCTTTTAGTACACTAAACCAGGTTTGCACCTTCATCTGTACAATTTTCATGGTCCACATCACAGACAAAGAGCAAACTTGGCAGGAGCACTAAAGATCAGATAGTTAAGTGACTTGCCTAAATCACTCGCTAATAAATGGCAAATCCAGGACAGAATCTTTTTTTTTTTTTTAAACCATTTTCCATTATAATCCAGCACATTTTAATGAAACAGTTATTTTCCACTTGAGAATTTCATTTGCGAATGTGGTATAAAACCTGACTTTATAATGTTATAAGTAATCTGAGTGTCAAAAGTGTGACTCATCATAAAACAACAATTATAATATGCAAAAACTTGAGGCAACTGAATCAACTGAAATTACTCTGAATTAGCAGGCCTCCTTTCTCCTATAATTCTCCTTCCTGATGGTACCATGTTATTATTAAACACTAACACTATCCTAATACTGTAGCACATTTATGTACAGTTGACCCTTGAACAACATGGGTTTGAACTGCATGGGTCCACTTATACGTGGATTTTTTTTTTCAATAAATATAGTACCTGTGTTTTCATTTTACAGATCTTTAAATTTAACTAAGTGTGGAGGAAAAGTGTGTGTTTGATTAGAGATCACAATATGTTAAATCAAAAGAATTAGGGTTTGAGTCCTGATTATATCCAAACTGGCTGAGCTTCCTGTTCTTGGGTGAGTGATTTATCAATTCCTTTGTTGCTGAGGTAGAGCTGGCAGTATGATCAACTGTGCTAAGGGCTAGCGCCCCAAACCCTGCTTTGCTCAAGGGTCGACTGTCCTACATTGGAACTTCAAAGCATTTACTTAAATAATCTCAATTTACACCACGAAATGTGTAAGTGACTGCCGAACCACTATGAAACTTAACCACTGCTTCAAAACATGGCCTATCTCTAAACTCCTGTCATGAAAACACGTATTCAATAGCCATCTCCTTAAATTTCAATTCTTTCTTTGGGCCTTCTACTTAAGCTTTCATGCTACGACACAGTTGAATGGTTGCAAGACAGACCATATGGTCAAAAATATTTACAATTACTATTTACAGAAAAAGCTGCAGTTGCAATAATTTAGTAGTTTTCTAAAATGTTTATGATGTTGCATAAAATCTACAACCAGGCTCATTATTCTTTTCTTCATCTAGAATCCCTTTCTTAATGTACAATACTGCCAATTAACTCCACTTGCCTTCTAGGTAAAATCCTATAGGGATCTTCAAAATCTTTCCAACTGACCAGCATTATTCTCTTGCTTTGATCTTTCCACCTGCTCTATTTTAGGCAGGTAAGACCCTGGTTTCAGCTATCATCACCTCTCACCTAGATTATAAAACAGACTCCAAACAGGTCCTCCTCGTATCCACCCTTGATCCCCTGCTGTCTATTCATTACAGCAGCCAGAGTGAGCCAAAATTAGTCAGATCACATCACCCTTAAGCTCAAAACCCTCCAGTGGCTCCCCATTTCATTCAGAATACAGCCAAAACGTCCTTACAATACCCGTGAGGCCCTACTTGATCTTGCTACCTGTGATCTCTCTGACCTCATTTCTCACTACTGTCCCCGGTTCACTCAGCTCCTCTACACTGGCTTCCTTGTTATTCCCTGAACATGGTCAGGCAGGCTTCCACTCTGGAGCTACTTCACCTGCCTTGAGTGCTTAATCCCCAGATGGCCAGGCTCATTACTAACTCCTTCCTCTCCTCAAGACCTTACTCATGTTACCTTCTCAATAAGGGTCACCTGTATCATCCTATTTATACTGCAACTCCCCCTCCCTCTATACACACTCCTGACCTTGCTTATACCACTAGAATTTTTTCACCTTTTCCATAATATTTATCATTTTTCCAATATAACATATCATTCATTTATTATATCTATTGTATGCTATTTCCTTTGATACAAAGTAAACTCTGTAAGGGCATACATTTTTGCCTATTTTGTTTTTTGGTGTATTCCAACTACCTAGAACATTGCCTAGTACACAGTAGGCATTGAATAAATATTGATGAATGACTGAATGAAAGCTTACTCTATTTCAAACTCACCAGGCATCCCCTCTTGCTTCCTATCTCTATTTACCACTAATTCATGAAACAAATAATCCAAGGGCAGAGGTATTAGGCACAGGGAATTCAAGTATGAATCCCTGCCCTCAGGTACGTCTCCTCTCCACTGCCACCATCACTTCTTTGATCCAAACTACAGTCATCTCTCTCACCTGGACACAACAGCCTTCTGGCTCATCTCCCTGAATTCCATCTGAACCTCGTCCAATCCATTCTCCATGCTACAAGCACAGTGATATTTATGATCACAAAGCTGAAAATGCCCCCCCTTGCTTAAAATGCTTTGATGTTACTCATTCCTCCTAGATGAAGAAAAACTCCTAAACACTGTCTGCAAGTGTCTGTATGAACTTCCTGTCTCTCCAGCCCTGACCAGCATGTGCTTGCGTGTACGCGTGCCCCCCTCCACACACCCCTGCCATTCTATCCCTCACTCAGTAAACTTCCTTCCGTCTTAGTGCCCTAGTACTTCTCTCTCCATTACCTGATCACCTCAGCTTCTCCTACAGATCTCTGTCACCTTCTCATGGAATTATACCCTGACTTCCCTAACTAGGTCAAATGTCCCTATAATAGGGTCTAGAAGCACTTGTCACACTTGAAAATTTAGATTTCTTAAAATGATTATTTAATATGTGTCCCCATCTCAAACTCTGTGAGAGTAAGGATCACATCTTTTTTTATTCATCACGGTATCCACAGTTCCTAGCAGGTATCACATACTTAATATATATCTGTTGAATGAACAACTGAATGAAAGCATAAGCCAAAATATGGAAATAAGAAAAACTTTAGAAGAAGAATAAAAAGTGTGGAAAAGGAATACTAGTTGCTGTATGAGCTGGGAGTGGTACGAGGTAAAGAAATCCACATGGGCTAAATCATGGAAGGTCTTGCATGTCATTTTAAGGAAACTTTTTTTTTTTAATTTATGTAACATGCATTTATTATTTTTTTTAACTTTTTTATTGAGTTATAGTCATTTTACAATGTTGTGTCAAATTCCAGTGCAGAGCACAATTTTTCAGTTATACATTTCAAAATGTAGAATAGATAAACAAGATTGTACTGTGTAGCACAGGGAAATGTATACAGGATTTCGTGGTGGCTCACAGTGAAAGAGAACGTGACAATGTAAGTATGTATGTTCATGTATAACTGAAAAATTAAGGAAACTTCTTTACTTCTCAGGTAATGATGGAGCCAATGAAGGGATTTTAAGCAATGGAAATGACATGCTTTGTTTTTGCACTTTAGATAGCTCTCACAAGCTGTATGCAGCATGGAGAAGAAGGATTTGAAAGGGTACTAGGGCACTGATTAAGGACTGGAAAAGAGAGGCAACCTTGGGGATCATGTGATTAAAGAGTGGGAGGGGTCTGGATAATGCTAAGCTTGCCAACGTGGGTGACTGGTGGCTCCACAAATTCAGGTCCAGTAATACTCAAACTCATGGACTGACTGCACTAGAATCATCTGAGGCCTTGATTAAAAATGCAGATTTCTAGGCTCCATATCAGACTTTCTAAATTAGATATTCTGGGAATGGGGCACAGAAATCTTACTTTCAACTAGTGTCCTAAGTTTGGAAATAGCTGAGCCAGAAAACATACTAGAAGGCAAAAAGGTTTCTGAGCGATGAGGATGAATTTAAATTTGTAAGCACTGAGTCTGAGCTGCCTATGCAGGCATCCAACAAACAGTTAGATAACTAGTACTGAAGATCACAGGATTGGTCAGGTTGGAGACCAGAATTTTGTGGAAGCTGAAAATATGACACCATTTAAATTCACAGAGGAGTGAAAAGAGTGGTATGGGTTATGGTTAAAACTCCAAAGGACACAACACTTAGGATGCAGACAGAGAAGAGGATTTGCTCGTTAGTCAATAAATACCCTAATATGCTCTTTTTGCACAAGATATTTGTGTGCAAAATGTTGTCCTGCTAGGTGTTGGGAGGGATATAAAGCTAAGACCTGGTGCCTGTCTTGCAAGCCCTGTGTACACTAGGCCTCCTCTCAACATATCAGCCAAAATGTCACAGGCCTTGTTGTTCAAGTCCATAATACACCTTGAAAGAGTGTAAATTTTACTAAGAGAACACTAATTACTTTTATTCCAAAAAGTCTTTAAGGTAGAAAATATATCCTCAGTCCTATTACCCACATTAAATTCCTGTACCCCCTCCTTCAAAGCTTTCCCAGATTCCTCGGGACAGAATTGCTCCTTCTGTGTTTCTATAAAAAACACACACATTGTTACATTGTTTGTGGTGCTTATCACACCCTATCTTGTATTACACTGGGGAGGCAGCAGTGTTTCAGAAAGAGAACTAGACTACAAAAGCCAAAAGCTTCACCCCTTATTTACAAGTTGTGTGACCCTGAAATCATTTATGTTTACTAGTCTGTGAAATTATGACAATAAGTACCTTCATTACCATCTCATAGAATTATTAAGAAGATCAAGTGAGATAATTCATATTAAAGTGCTTTATTAAAACTCACAAACTTCTATGTGCACATCTTATCTTTCCTGCTAGTTATAAAAACCTTAAGAGCTAGGCTGAGTCATGCATCTCTATGTCCACCACAGCATTTTTCTGATTATATTGCATATAACAAGCACTCAAAAATTTAATCAAACATGTTGAATAGATGACCTGAAGTGACAAAGAGAGACAAGTTTATAGCTTACCTCATTCCAAATAGGACCTGCGTCATCTACTCGATGCTCCCTCGGCCGCTCTACCTGACTCTCCCACTGGTAAGCTTGCTCTCCTTTCTCACATCACTCCCCTTTCTGCAACAACCTCTTTTCGTACCCAACGTACACACACTTCTAAATCCTATTTCTCCTACAAGACCCTAATCAAAGCACTCACCATCTCTAAGCTTTTTATTCACAGAATCATCTTCCTTTTTTCAACTTGTCCACACTACTTATCATATGAATACTATTTCATATTGTTTGCCATATCCACAACTAGACTATAAGTTCATGAGTCTAGGATCAGAAAGTTTGCAGATATACCCTGGAGAACTTTAGATATGAACAGTTAGGTGTAATAGAAACAGTCTTATGTGGTAGCCATTTTTAAAAATCTGACAGAAGGATCTGAAATAAGAACATTTTTATGTATGCAATGCTAACCCTGAATTTTCATAAATTAAATGCCAAGAGCTGATTGTTTCAATCACATTACAAAGTTGTTAACATTTTAAAGTACAGAGAGAAAAAAATACAGTTCCTATATCTTTGTATCTCTCAAGTACTTAAACCAATGCTCATTGTATGAAAATGGAGAAAGTTTGGTATGATAGGTAAAAGAGTTTTTTAATCAGATAGGCCCTAGCAGACTAGTTAAAACATATCTAATCAAAATATAAATGATTTAGACTTTTTATTTCAATTCTGAAACACTCCAGTTGCAAAATATGTGAACTGTGAAATAATGGGCATATTAAACTGCTCTATCCTTCTATTTCATCAACAAAAAAGAGAAAATTTAAAAAAGGGGGCTGTTTTAGAATTAATGAGAAGATGATATAAAGTGTTTAAACACACTGCCTACCACATAATAAGCACAAAATGAACAGTAGCTATCATTATCATCACCACCACTAGGTACTCCTACTTATCTCTTGATTTATTTCATATACTGTTTTATATAAAGGAAATTACATTGAAATTTTAAATATATTCATTTCTCCATCTCCAACTCAATGTATAAAAAAAATAGTTAACACAAATTATGGCATTACAACAAAATACATTGTAATATTACACAATCAGTAAAAAATCTATAAAGAATGTTTATTACTACAAACATTCATGATAGAATTTTAATCAAAAATAATATAAAACTGCATTTAATAAGACTGGTTTTATTTTAAAATGTTAATCTTAAAACTAAAAAATAAATTTAAATTTTCTTCTATATATATTTTCATAGATAAGTAATATATTGAGAAAACAAAAATATTAGCAATCTTTTTTCTTTTCTTTTCTGTGTTTTAAAAGTTTACTACACTGAGAATATTTCATTCAAAAAAATTAACTTTTTACTTTCAAATCACAAAGCATTTATAGATAAATTTACTTTATGATTACATCAATTTGCCTTTGTGAATTTAAACATAATCCTTTAAATGATGTAATCTGACCAACTATATATGGCCTATGTTTATTAAGTACATATATACTTAGTTTAAGACATTTCCGTACAAGTACTGCAGCAGACTGGTTGGGATAATAAAATTTTTCTGTGGGAAAAAGACTGACCTTAGAAAACCTGAAAATGAACAGAACCTTTGTATTCAACATGGCATGACTGTGCCAACCAGGTCCACTTCCCACATCAGGTCAAAGCCATGCTTTGTATATATTAGGCATAAATAAATACTTGCCAAATCTGATTTTTTTAAAAAAGGAAATCTAGCTTAAAGGCCAAGAATCTACTTTAGAAACTAGACTGGTTACATGGCAGATGGCTAAGGCAAAAGCAGGTGGCTTTCAAACACAACAGATACATTAGAAAACCAACACTTATCTTAGCGTTGCATGTTGTCTTAAGTCTATAGGAATGATATTAACTCCACAGGACAGAAACATCAGCGTACTTAACTGTTTATAATCAGTATTAAACATTTTCGTCCTTAGACCTTTGAGTTAAAAAAGAAAAAAGATATAAAAATAGAGGAGCCAATATTCAGAATTTTAAACATTCAATCCCACACACTAGTGATACTGCAGAGTAGCAGCTCTCCAGACTAACCTCCACTGAAATGACATATTACTCTTATACTCTCTGTTCTCTGAAAGACGTGTGGACTTGATGCCCAGAGGATGATCGATGTGCATGGCTAGTTCTTCCACATACATCTTGCTCCCACATCAGTTTGTTACACTCATTATAATTAAATAGTTTAATTAGATACTACATAAATCAATCAGATACGAATAGAAAGAGGGCTGCTGTTTCCTTGAAAATTAAGGTAAGCACTTTAAGACTCAATATAGGCAAGATGCTTTTTAAAAAAATGAATTTAAGGTGGGGAAAACATTTCAAGAGATTATTAAAATCTAAAATTCCATCCTGGACTGCTTCACCGGTGGCACTGGGTTATCACATCACATTATAAAAATGAAAACTAGAACTTACAGTTCACGCAATGAGTACAAGGCACAGAAGTCCCATCAGCAGATTTACATTTACATTTTTTAAATGTTATGCTCTTTGACATCAGTCTTAGCAGTATTTTTTTGGATCTGTCTCCTCAGTCAAGGGCAACAAAAGCAAAAATGAACAAATGGTACTACATCAAACTCAAGAGCTTTTGCACAACAAAAGAAAGCAACAAAACAAAAAGTCCGCTGAATGAGAGAAGACATTTGCAAATGATATCCAGAAAGGGGTTAATATCCAAAATAACCTAAGAACCCATAGAACTCATTATCAAAAAATCAAACAATCTGATTAAAAAATAGGCAGAGGACCTAAAGAGACATTTTTCCAGGGAAGACATGCAGATGGCCAAAAGACACATGAAAAGATGCTCAACCTCACTAATCATCAGGGAATTGCAAGTCAAAATCACAATGAGGTATCACCTCACAGTTCTCAGGATGCCTATTATCAAAAAGACATCAAATAACAAGTGCTGGTGAGGACGTGGAGAAAAGGGAACCTTCAGGCATGGTGGGAATGGGAACTGGTGCAACCACTATGGAAAAAAGTATGAAAGTTCCTCAAAAAATTCAAAGTAGAACTACCATACAATCCAGCAATTCCACTTCTGGGTATTTATCCAAAGAAAATGAAAACATTAATTTGAGAAGATACATACACCCCTATGTTCACTGTAGCACTGTCTATAATAGGTAAGATATGGAAGCAATCTAAGTGTCCACTGGTAGATAAAGACGTGATTGATATATACAAAAATATGGAGTATTACTCAGCCTTAAGAATGAAACCTTGCCATTTGCAACAACAGAGATGCACCTAGAGGGTATTACACTAAGTGAAGTAAAAGGAAGACAAATATCATGTGATTTCACATATACGTGGAATCTAAAAACAAAACAGAGACCCCCACGGATACAGAGAACAAACTTGTGGTTGCCAGAGGGGAGGGGTGGGGAGCAGGCAACATGCGTGAAGGGGATATAATGTACAGCAAAGGAAATAAAGGTAATAATATTGTAATAACTCTGTATGGTGACAGATGGTTACTTGACTTATTGTGGTGATCAATTCATAACGTATATAAACGTCAAATCACTATGTTGTATACCAGAAATGAATATAATATTGTATGTCAACTATAGTTCAATTAAAAAAGGAAAATAAAATGTAATATCTTGGTTTTAAGTTAAAATAAAATATTCAATATATGTATCATTTTTTGATAATTTTTTAATAATAAAAATTTTAACTGTCTTTAAGACCTATATATGAAAGTTCACAGCAGCTTAATTCATAATAGCCAGAAAATGGAAATAATCTAAATGTCCATCAATTGGTGAGTGGATAAACAAATAGACACACAATGGAATACCACTCAGCAATAAAAATGATGAAACAACTTAGCTGGATCTCCAAAGCATTATGCTAAGTGAGAGAAGCTAAACATAAAAGACTATACACTATATGATACTATTTACATTAAATCCTAGAAAAGGCAAAACAAAAGTGATAAAAAGCAAATAAGTGGTTGCCAAGGTCCAAGGATTGGTTAGAGAAAAGAGGACAGACTGCACAAAGGAACATGAGAAAAAATTCCAGGGTGATGGAAATGTTCTATACCATGATTGTTGTCACATGACTATACATTTTTTCAAAATTAATCAAGCTGTACATTTAAAATTACTGGGTTTTATTGAAGTATATGTCAATAAAGTTGACAAAGAACATTAAAAAAAACAATTCTATGAAAAAAAAAGTTCTCGCCTGGCTCTGTTTCTATGAAGTTTCCCAAAACAATGTAAATGCAAACAACATGCTTTACTTATACTTTTTCATTATGACATAAAAGTCTAATTCACTAGTAATAAAGTTCTTAATGTTCTCTGGTAAAGATTAAGACAAATTATATAGTTACACTGTTAGTGTTTATTGCCTACTAGATGGCATAATTGATGACCAGAAGTCCTTTTTACTTTACCATAAGATACTATGGGCATAAATATATGCTACTTTTCCTCATTTATACTTTAATGAAGTGAATCATTATTCTAATGATTCTGTTACTCTGGTGATCTGTTTTTCTCACATGTTTAACTTCTTAAAGTGACCTCGTCTACTACCTTTTTGTTCTTAGTGTCACATTTACGTAAGACAGGTTTAAAGGTACTAGACTCACTATTTAGATTTCTAGCCTAAATATCCAGTAAAATAAACATATTGGTGCCTGAAGCAGACATTGAATGAAAGTGACTGACTATAATAAAAGCCTTAAGGAATGCATAAAAACAAAGCCGAAAGACAGCAAGATGGTGACTAAAGGGCAGACCGGGCCCGCAAATGTGTTCTGTTTGGCTTGCATAATATGTTAAAAATCAAGAGATTATTCATCTAACTTTCTACCTTCTCTTAAACACTCAGAAGCCCTGGGAAGAATGGGCTCACGATACTAAATTACAACGATCAGTTAAAGCTAAGAAAACACTGCCCCTTTAGACAGGGCACGTACTCTTTTCTCTTTAGTCTGTCCAAGCCCCTAGCACTTGAGTTCACTCATTGTCGCTACCTGCCTGCCTACATGCATCTGAGTTTTCAAACCCTGGCAAAACTATTTCTTCTACTGTATACGTAGTTTCAGGTTAGTGCCTCAACTAACCATAACTAAGAGGTGAAATGAGAGGTGTTCCAAAGAATTTTCCCCTAAATTTGTTATGCCTAGTTCTCCCTTCCAAGTAGAGCAAAAAAACCTGTTCATTAAGAGTAAATTTTAAGAATACACATGCTCTTCTGTAGAATGCTGACAATGTGGACAGTGTGTATGAAAATTATAAGCAATTTAGCATATTCCCATGCTAAGCACAGACAAACCCACATTCTAAAACAATACACATATTTTCATTAATGTAAGAAAGCCTGTTCATGTGCAAAACCAAAGCAACAAGAGCAAACAAAACATCTTTGCTCCTCTACCATAAAACTGAGCCTTTTTAATAAATGAAGAGCACATGAAGTATACCGAAGGCTTCAGCAAAAAGGTAAAGTAAAACACAGCAATATGTTAGGAAGTAAATATGAATACAATTATAAGCATTCATTTTTAGCTAAATGATTATTATTCATCCCATTTATTTAACAAAAAGGGAAAATTTTTTCCCACAACTTTGAGATACCTCTTTTTAGTCACCAAAGCAAAGTTTGCAGAGTCCTAGACACAAAGGACAACAAGTTAACAGAAAATCTAACAGACTCACCCGCTCTGCAGACGCCTCATCCCCTGGCAGACACGCAGCGGCAGCAGCAGCGGCACAAGCTATTTCCATCATGGCGGAGCTGGTGGGAGCATCAGTAGTGGATGAAGACCTGGGTCGGCCTGACTGCAAAACAGTTGCCATCTCCTGGCCAGATTTCCTGTTGATTTGGGGACTTCCCTTTGGGGCCTCTGGCTTGCCCCGCCTACTATGCAAGCTCGTCCCCCTCTTCATCTTGGGTGGCACTCGGATCTGCTGCAGGACACGATTCAGAGCTGTGGGGTGGGTGGGGACACCATCAATCTCAGCACATGCGTTCTGGCTTTCCAGATCCATTTCAGGTTCTGGATCTGCCTGAATTTGTTGCACATCGTGTGGAGACACTGATGACCTCCTGCGCTGGTGCTGGAAGAGATGCTTCAAGCCTTGGCCAATCACATTAATGTTCTCCAAAGCATTGTGGGTCATTTTAGACAACTTTTGTTCTGATTCTGTCTGCTTTCTGGCCTCTGCATCTTGGGATCTGCCTCCAGGATCAGGGTCCTCAAATAACTGTTCACTGCCCGAAGGCTCCATCAGTAGACTTAATATGCTTATTTGCAAACTCAAAAAAATTTAAACACACCAACACTGTCAACTTAGGTAGGCATTGCTTCAACAGTAACTACACATGCAGCTGTGAGACGGAGGCTTCATGCCTATCTAATGTTAAAAAAAAAAAAAAAAAAAGAACCTCATATTATAAATCCATGCAGAAACTCCAGTGTTAAAACAAAGAAAAACATGCCACTAGCCAAAGAAATAGGCACTATCATTAAGCAATCTTTAATCAGAAGATTAAAAGATAGTTTTCTAGATAGTGAATAATGGTTATTTTCTAGAATAGGAGAAAAAGCTCAGAAACAAGTACACAGGAAATGCAAACAGCAATGTTTTTAAAAAAAATCCCTACAGGTTTCGACACCAAGGAGAATTAAACACTAGAGGAGGCATCTTAGAACGGGAACCGCAGTAACAGTTGAGAGACCAGCCACTACTTGGAACATCAGGAGAGAACAGAGCATTCAGTATGTACAGTCTAGCTGTTATTGAATGTAAAATTTCCTCTCATTCATAACCCACAGTTAATTATCTACATGCTGAAGCTCAGTAAATTCGAAGAATAACGGTGAGAAGTGGATATCCCAATCCAACTGTATGTGGATTTTAATGGAAAAGAGGAACTTCTGGTTACCATTCATACTCATCAAGGTCACTGGCAGCTACGGGTAACAGGTTTACTCTTTTGAGAAGAAAATGGAAATTAAGTCTTGTAAGTTGAATTATCTGCTGGAGCACAAATGTCCATCTGGCACCATACGAGTGAAAGATCCAGGCAGAATCTGTCTTCAGAGAGACTACAGCTTTGCTCAGCAATAGCCATCAAGAAAAGAGACTCAAAGAAATCCCTTCCTCTGAATAGTGTCATCCCTGACAGAGGCTTCCCATATACAGTCACCCCTCCGTATCCACGGGTTCAACATATGCAGATTTAACCAACCCTGGATCAAAAAATATTTGGGGGGAACATTCCAGAAAGCAAAATCTGAATCTGTCATATGCCCAGCAACTATTTACATAGCACTTACATTGTTATTAGATATTATAAATAGTCTAGAGATGACTTATACTTAAGGGAGGACGTGCATAGTTAATGTGCAAATACTATGCCATTTTACGTAAGGGACTTGAGCATCTGAAGATTTTGGTATCTGTGGAGGTCCCAGAACCAATCCTCCAAGGATACCAAGGGACAAATGTATTCACACAAATTCAAATGTAAAGAAGTGACACAGTAGCTGAATATGACTGAAAAGTAGAGAGGGAAAAAAGGTCAAATAGCAACTACACACCATTATTAAATGCAGGAAATTAAAAGGAAGCTGAAACTAAGAGATATAAGGTCAGCACAATTGCCATGGTTACGAAAATCACATGCAAAAAAAAAGCAGAGGAGATGGTAGGGATGAGATTTTTTTCATAATAGTGTTTATTTTTGTATTGAGTTTCTGCAAATATGTAGAACAAAACTGTATTAACACACAGAACCTGCTAGAGAGGACAAAATACGGTGTAGGAAGTTTTTTATTTCCATATTTTACCTCAACCTTTTGTTCGAAGGGCTTTAAAACTCCCTACACAATACAAAGCAGTTTGAACAGTCAAAGTGACTGCCAATGAAGCACAAGGGTGGACATATTCAGGGGATGGATACGCAGACTCCTTGCCACCAAGCAGCAATTTAAAGGGCATCAATTAGCTGGATGTATCATTGGGAACTCAAGGCTACTAGAATTCAAAGGGACAGAATACAAACCCACTAGGCCTTTCTTCCTGGTAACTACTCTCAGAAGACCTTCTCACCAGGTATATAGACACTGTCATTGGGGCTCTGCTGACCATACTCTTCCAACCTATTTCCCATCTCCTGACCTCTTCACGACTCAGAAGCATAAACTGTGTTGACAGGATTGAAAACATTTATTTGTCTCTCACCAGTACCTTACTACTGTTTACTTTTGTTTGTTTGTTTTGGGGGGGGGATTAGGTTTATTTATGTGTTTTTTAATTAATTTTTAGTTTTATTTTTTAGTGGAGGTATTGGGGATTGAATCCAGGACCTTGTGCATGCTAAACACGCACTCTACTGCTGTTTGCCCCCTACAGTCTAAATACCACAAAATTCTTTGCTCCCAAACTAGGCAAATGAGTAGCAGCCATGACAATGGGAAATTTCACTGCCTTTCACTCAAATTCTTTGTGGCCACACTAAAATCTTGCCACACAACTGGGGCCTCTTACCCTTTCCCTGATTGTGCATTGTTTTTATTTTTCCCTTTTCCTTTTGGGAGAGCCAAGAAAGAAACCCTTAATCCTACTAGATTAATGACTATTTTGGCCTGTACTAGAGTTTTCTAGGGCTCTGTGAGGATGTTGCCAATAGTACACACAGTTCTCCTCACCTTCCCTCATGAGTCTGGAGGACAGACTACCAGTCACTAAATTATTTCCACTCTGCAAAGCTTGAGCCTCTCAGAGAAAAGGGGCTATGTAACCAAGATAATCCAATAATGGTGTGTATCAACTAACCCCTTTTTACACTAGGCTATTTAGACCCTGCGAAGACAGGTGAAGGTGAAAGCAGCAGGCTGATAACAAGGAAGTAATTTACTTTTTTCCTTATTTATATTGCATTAGCTAAACAATACAACTGATGTTTTTGTTGTTTTGGAAACAAACTATATAAAATAAGTTCCTCCTATGAGAATAAAAGATACAATGAAAACAGGAATGGTGTCAGCTGGAAAACCAAATGACCTACTTGTCTCATATATAAAGGTATTAGGCATTTATTACTTAGCAAATCTGTTTCATTGGACAGTGTTAAAAACTAATCAAGTGGCTATCTGCTTCTTGTTGTTAAAAAATGGAGAATATGGTACATTTTAAATGTCATTAACTTCATTTGAGATTTCACTAGCATTTCTACATCGTGTATTCTCAAATAATTTGAAATGATGATCAACTACAAGGAAATGCCAGCATTCCTAAGAAAACCTAGAAATAAAGTGTTAATTTCTAAGCCAAAGCTTGCACAGGCTCCCTACACAGCTGCAAAGATTACATAATAGAAAAGAAATGAATTCTGGGATTCCTAAAGGCAAAACGTATCTTGATCCTAACAGAGGCTTATCTAATATGGAACACTGAAGAAACCTAAACTGAGCTTTAAACATCAAACTGTTAGATAAGAACTTTGAAAAACAACCCACTGCATTTACTGTAAGATGTAATCTGGCACTTTTAACTATCATCTGCATTACTGTTGTGACATCAACACAAACAAGAAATACTTCTTGTCCAAAAAAAGAAACAAAAATAGTTCTTGTCAGATACGTGAAGCTTGGCAAAGTTTTCTGTAGTCCAAGAGAAAATCTTGAAGGCCACCTTTCAACACATGTGAAATATTAAGGAAGGTTAAATGCTGTGCCCGAAGAGAGAAATACTGTAATAATTAACTCTATAAAGCTGCAGACAGTAAGAAAGTAAGCACTAAAGGAATTCAATGCTGTGAAAGTTTTTTAGGACTCCTCTATTTTCTTCAGTAAGATAGCAGTAAAATTCAAATGAATAATAAATTGTTCAGTTTATAAAATTCCCCAAATAATCATATTGAGATCCCTGGTTTAACACAAACAAGTTCAGCTGTAAAGTGAAGTTTTGCTTTCATAAGAAGGAAATGTTGGCTTCTCTTTTATTCACTCAGCTTCTCTGAAAAGTAAAGGTCTTTTAAGTAAGCCAGAGGAAGCAGGGAAAGAGAAAAGGGAACAAAAGGATAAGGGAGAAAGCAGGCAGGAGGGAGGGGTGAAAAGTGGAGGAAAAAAGAGGAAGAAAAGTAGCCACCTACAAACCAGGCATTTCTGATAACTTTGTTAAATTCTCAGAATTTTAAATAATTTTTCTACAACAGTTTTGCAAAAAAAAAAATTCCACATTATATATGAATTATCTTTTACTTTAAGTTTTTCTTCCCAATTTTTTAGTTTTTTTGATAGGTACGGTGACCAAAGCTTTTTGGTTTGGCTATGAACCAAGTTATTTCACTGACGACAAAGAGTTGGATACTTGCCTTTATCACTCTTCCTCAAGCACTTCTAAGGTGTACTGGAATCCTGTTAGGAAAAGCTGAAAAGCAAATATTAAGAATGACAAAGTGAGAAACTTAGAGGGGAACTTATGTATGCATACACAGAAAAAAACAGTATACACATAACAAAATGTTAACATTTCTCTATCAGTGGTAGAAGTAGGATCATTTTTTTCTAGTATTTTTCAGTTTTTTCTAATTTTGCAAAAATATAAAAATTATAATCAAGAAAGAAAATACTTTGGAAAAATTAGCTTGTCAATATTTTAAAAATAGAGTGGCATATTTCATGAGTAGCAATAAATATTTTTACACTATGACACTGAATTAGGAGTAGATATTCCATTAATTCTAGTCTTAAAGTAGCATGAAATGCAAAACAAGTACATGCATGAAAAACAGCATAAATTTATAAGCAAAGTAGCTACCAGTTCTTCATCTTCAATTTTGCATTTAAAAGAACCCTGAAAACTGTATCTACCACGTACAACTGAGACTCAAGATGTAGCAAAATTGAAAACTTCCTGGAAAACTAGCTTCTGACAGCCATTACACTACAGAAGCAATTTAACTGGGCAAGTATCTAAGTATCTGGGGGGCATCTGCTATGTGCTCGGCATTATACAGACCAAATAAGGCATATTGTCTTAGCCTGAAGGAACTTACAATCTAGGATGGAGAGTAAGATTTACATACTTGAAACTTCAGGAAAACAGCACAAAACAACATAATTAAGGGCTAAGAGGTGTAAGAAAAACTGTTATTCCCATCAGAAGTCAGGAAGATCAGTTAGATTGGACTTATTCAGAAAAACTTCAAGAAGGAGAGAGAAGCTTTAACTGAGCTTTGAAGGATGAAACGATGGATGAATAAGCAAGAAGATATGGCCCAAGATTCCCAGCTAGAAAGCAGTAAACACACTACAGATCAGTAAACACAGTATACATGTGGGGGCCAGGAAAGAGGTAGATGACCATACTGGTGGATACACATTTCTGAATCATCTGGAGAACTGAGTGGCTAGTGGGCAGATGTGAGAGAAAAGACTTTCTATCATTTAATCTTTTCTACCTTTTGAATTTTGTACTTTGACTAAACTACATACAGAAAAAATAAACTTATACATATTTGAAAAAAAAAGGGAAAAACAGAATCAAAATAACCAAATAAATGCAAAAAGGAGGGAAAACAAGATCACAGCATAAACAGAATATATAAAAAGCAAAATATAAGATGTCAGACATAAGCCCAAATATTCCAGTAACTACACTAAATGTAAGTGGACCGAAAGAAAAAAATTATTATACTAAATAAAAAATAAAAGTCAACTATTATGGTGTTTATAAGAATTACAACTAAAGTATATACAATTAAAACACAAAGCATGGAAAAGTCACACAAATTAAACAAAAGCTGCTCTAGCAATATTACTAGTAATCAAAGTAGACTATAATGCAAAAAGCATTAGCAGAGTTATAATTCATAGGATTAAATGCAGAATTCATCAAGACATAATTTAAAATTTGTCTGCATGTAATAACATAGCCTCCAAATTATATAAAGCAAAACTTAGCAGAATTGCAAGAAGTAAAAAACGTCCATAATCCTAGTAGGGAAATTTTTAACATCTCTCTCAGCAGTTGACAGAACAAATGACCTGAAAATAGGGGGGGAAATCATAAAAATATAAATTTGAATAGCATAGCTAACACACTAGACCTAAACAGACATCTATGTAACACAGCTCCCAGTAACTGCAGAATAAATACTCGGCATCAAGTACAAAGAGATCACTTACAAAACTGATCCATACGCTGAACCCTAAGGCAAGTCTCACAAGTTATTCTCTGACCACAATGTGGATTCCTAAGGTTTAGAAAGAGTTGATGAAATCATACTCTCCCCACCACCCACAGTGTCTCGTGACCCAACCCTCTAGGTAATACAGAATGGGTGGAGCAACACAGAGGCTAGACAAGCACCTAAGACCCTGGAGGGAAAACTTTCTCTCCAACCAAAGGAAACAGAGCCCCAAGAGTGAGAAAGAATCCACTGCAGTCAGGAAGATTAGACCACAAATTTTGACAAAGTGTTGAAGACTAAATGTGGGCTGGCATAAGAGTGTCAAGTCCCTGGGACCTGCAATTAAAGGGGAGTTTCCCCCCTCTTACAGGCTTTTCCTCCAGGAACCTCAAAAGGCTCTCCAATGCAGGGGGGAATCTAAGAGAATGCAAAGAAGACCCACCCCCACCCCTGTGAGGCTTGGCAGCCAACGCCTATCAGCCCAGAACTATTTCCCCTATTTACCCATGGAACAAAAAGCTTAATCAGCAAAAAAAAAAAAAAAAAAAAAAAAAAAATCAAGGTCACTACCCCGTGAACACTGATAGAATCCCCACTATGGCTGGAAAAAAAGGTGGCTGACATCCAAACTACACTATCTCCCTAAAGTAACAATCTTAATGAAGGGGGAAAAGTCTTTAAAAAGGGCTTTTAAAACTTTAGCTAAAGAAAGGGGGCTTAAAAAATCTAACCTAGACACTGCAGTTGGGGAAAAAGGAAGAAGGGGAAAAACTCCACTCCTAGAAGTAGAGTAGAAAGTTTTATGAAGGCAACACCTGAGACTCAGGTTCCAGTGCCTGCCTAAATCTGTGGCTTAATAGATCATCACAGAACTCCTCCAACCCTCCACTACCAAGCCAGTAACATTTGAGTAAAAGTAACAGTGCAATATAGCTGTAAGGGACAGGCTCACTATGAGAAACAGCAAAAAGGGAAAACCCAAAGCCAAGCAGGGAGATAAGGGACACTAGGGAAATTTGAAGTCTCTGGTTTCCATGGCAACAACAAATGTCAACTCTGGTAACCATAGCAATGATAAACTTTAAACACAGTCCAACTACTAACAGATTAATACAAATTCCACCGTAATGGACTAGCAGAAGGAAACTTGCAGTCACCTCCAAACATATCAGATATTTACCTCAGTATTTCCTGTCCTAAACAAAATAGTCAGCTTTCAACAAAAAAATGACAAAGCATGCCAAAGGTAGTAACAAAAACACAGCTTGAAGAAACAAATCAATCGTCAGAACTTGACTCAGATATGACACAGAGTTTTGAATTATCTAAGATAGTTTAAAACATGGTTAATACGGTAAAGACTAATGGAAAAGGCAGACAAAATGAAAGATCAGATAGGTAATTTCACAGACATGGAGATCATAAGACAGAATCAACTGAAAATGCTAGAATTAAAAACATGGTAACATAGGGTGTGGTCAGAGCAGGGGGCCTAAAGAAATGGCTCCTCTGTTTACAACACACCCAACAGGAAATTGGGTTCATTGTGACAAGGGGCACAAAACCTGGGGCCTTCCTATGAATAAAATATCCTATATGTGTCTCCCTGCACCTCCACGTGGCTGCTGTGCAGGACCAGCAGGTCAGGGCTCAATACTGGAAGAAAAGAGACAGTATTTAGTGGGGGAATCTCCCACCAAAAGCCTGTCTGCTCAATGTATGGGTGGGCCATTAAGTGGTCTTATAGAAATAAAAGCTTTGAACCTATTTTCAGGGGGGGAAAAAAAGAGATTCATATGCCATTCTGGAGTACAGAAATGTTTTAGAGCAGTGAAAATACTTTGTATGACATTACAATGATGGATATCTATGTCATTATACTTTTGTCCAACTAAGGTGAACTATGGACTTTGGTGATTATGATAATGTCAATGTACATGTTTCTCCCCAGTTTAAAAAAAAAATGACCACTGGTAAATAAAAATAACGACTATGCATATGTGTGGAGAGGGCATATATGGGAAATTTTTGTACCCTCCTGTTAATTTTGTTGTAAACCTAAAACTGTTCAAAAAAAAAAATCTTAAAAACAAGAAAACTCAGGGCAGACATTTTTGGGCAAAATTTTGGTTTCAGTTATATATATTTTACATGTATGTCTGTTGGATTGTGATACAAAATGTATTTTTTAGGACAAAAAAGTTTGCAAGCCATTGTAGTTAAGTTACACTGGCAAATAAAAGCAAAAGTCAACCTCAAAAAAAAAAAGGTAACAAATAACAAATGTTTTTGACGATTTTTTCTTGTACAAGCTTATTATTAGACTTGAAATAGCTGAGAAAAGAATCAGTGAAACTGAAGATAACCCAACAGAAATTACTCAAACTGAAATGTAAAGAAGAAAAACAGCAGGAAAATTAAACAGGAAAGAACGTCTGAGAACTGTGGGAAAATGTCAAACAGTGTAACACGCACATACTTAGAAAGCCCGGAGAAGAAAGAACAGAGTAGAAGAAATATTTGAATGGCTAAAACCTTGCCAAAATTAGTGACAAGACACCAAACTACAGATTTAAGAAGCTCCAAAAACACCAAACAGGATAAATAACCAAAATCAAAAAACAAAAAACCTAGGCATATTATATTTAAACTGCTGAAAAGCAAAGAGAAAATCTTGAAGGTAAGCAGAGAAGGGAAAGGATTATCTACAGAGGAATAAGGATAAGGATTACAATAAGCCTCTTGTCAGAAACTTTGCAAGTAAGAAGACAGTAGAGTGACAACTTTAAAATGCTGAAAGAAAAAAATTGCCCAACCAGTATTCTACATCCAGTGAAAATATCCTTCATAAGTGAAGAGGAAATACTTTCCCAAACAAAAACAGAATTCATTGGCAGAAGACTCACCCTATAAGAAACACTGAAGGAAGTTCTTCAGGTAGAAAGAAATGAAAGGTGAGAAGCTTGTAGCTACACAAAGAAATGATGAATAAATGAAGGTAAAATAGACTCTTTTCTTTTTCATATTTTTAATTGCTTTAAAAGATGTCTATTTAAAGCAGTAGCAAAATACTGGGTATTTACAGCATATGTAGTGAAACGTATAACAACAGCAACGGTGAAAGATAATTAGGAACATATACTATAGCAAGATATATGCACTACATGTGAAGTGGTATAATATCATTTGAAAGTAAACTCAGATTACTTTAAAATGTATACTCTAAATCCAAAGGCAACCACTAAAAATCATTTTAAAGAAATAAAAGTAAGTCAAAGGGTAGATAAAAGAATAATAAAAAGCTTAATTCATATCAGAGAAGGCAGAATAAAAATGAAATGAAGAAAACAGAAAACAGCTAGTAAGATGGTAAATTTTAATCTAACTATATATTAATACTGACTTTAAATGTGAATGATCTAAAAATGTCAGTTAATAGACAAACTGTCAAGCTGGATGAAAAAGCAAGATCAAGCTAAATGCCATCTACAGTAAGTTCACTAAATATAAATTTAGATTAAAACAGCTAGAACAATGAAGATACCATACAAATACCAACCAAAAGAAAGCTAGTATAGACAAATCAATTTCAGACACAGCCGACTTCAGAACAAAAAAGATTTTCAAGGATAAAGAGAGGTGTTACAAAAGGATAGAGGTCCATCCTCTAAGAAGACACAACAATCCTAATGTGTATGCACCTAAAATCAGAGCTTTAAAAAACATCAGGCAAAAATTGATAGATCTGACAGGAGAAATAGACAAATCTACAATTACAGTTATATGTAGACATCAATATTCCTCTCTCAGTAATTGATTAAAAAAAGAAAAAAGTAAGGCGGAAAATCAGGAAGATCTCAAGAGGACTACCACCAAACTTAACGTAAATGACATTTACAGACTTCTTCACCCAACAACCATTGAATATACATTCTTGTCAAGTACGCATGGAACATTCACAAAGATATACCATATTCTTGGACATAAAACAAATTAAAAAAAATACAAAGTACATTCTCAGACCATAATGGAATTAAATTAAAATTAACTGCAAAAAGTCTTGGGAAAATTCCTCCAAACATTTGGAATATTAAACAATTTACTTCTAAATAACCCATGGGTAAAAGAAGCAGCCTAGAGGAAAATTTCAACAGCAATGTTGGTTCCACCTACATTACTTTTCTAGATTTTATAGACTTTTGTAGGTTTTTTTTCATAGATACCCTGTATTAAGACATAGAAATAGACCTACAGATTTTGGACCATTCATCATTTGGCAACTACACAAAATCTGTATTAGGTATATCTATACACAGAAAAAAATAATTAAAATGTTTGAAACCTACAAATCTTATGCATACAATGCAGCTATAAGAACATATTCAGGGAGAGGGTATAGCTCAGTGGTAGTGTACATGCCTAGCATGCACAAAGTCCTGGGTTCAATCCCCAGTAACTCCAATAAACAAACAAACAAACCTAATTAACCCCCTCCCTGCAAAAAAGAAAAAAAGCAAGAAAAAAAAAGAACTAAAAAAAATTTTTTAAAGAACATATTCAAACAATATCCAACATTAGGTTGTTTTTGTTTTTGTTTTTTTTTTCTGTTTTTAACTTGATTTTCAGGAGCCTACAAATTAAATCCAGAATTTGCATTGGTGGTTTTTACCTTGTCTTCCCTGCTTTTCCCTTCTTCTCTCACCATTCATGACGGTTATCCACAAGAAAGGTCCTGGATCATTCTGCTTTGGCTCTAATATTATTCATGATCTTATAACCACCTGCATCTTTTGATTTGTATCTCAAAATCTGGTCTGAGGAGGCAGCTGATAGAAAACTGAATCCTTTATTTTGGTTTTCACTTACTTCATTAAAATTTAATGAATTTAATGCGATCCCTATCAAATTACGCAGGACATTTTTCACAGAACTAGAACAATCCTAAAATTTATAAGGAATCACAAAAGACCCAGAATTGCCAAAGCAATATTGAAGAAAAAGAACGAAGCTGGAGAAATAACCCTCCCAGACTTCAGAAAATACTACAGAGCTATAGTAATTAAACAGCGTGGTATTCGCATGAAAATAGACATATGGACCAATGGAACAGAATAGAGAGCCCTGAAATAAACTCACAGATCTACGGTCAATTAATCTTTGACAAAAGAGGCAAGAATATACAATGGAGAATAGACAGTTTCTTCAGCAAGTGGTGTTGGGAAAACTGGACAGATGCATGTAAATCAATAAAGTTAGAATACTCCCTCACACCATATACAAAAATAAATTCAAAATGGCTTAAAGACTTAAACATAAGACAAGACACAACAAATCTCCTAGAAGAAAACATAGGCAAAACATTCTTTGACATAAATCTTGGCAATGTTCTCCTAGGGCAGTCTACTCAGGCAATAGAAGAAATTAGAGCAAAAATAAACAAATGGGACCTAATTAAATGTATAAGCTCTTGCACAGCAAAGGAAACCGTAAGCGAAACAAAATGACAACCTACAGAATGGGATAAAATATTTGCAAATGATGCAACTAACAAAAGCTTAATTTCCAGAATATATAAACAGCTCATACAACTCAATAACAAAAAAAACCCAACCCAATCCAAAAATGGGCAGAACTAAACAAGCAATTCTCCAATGAAGACATACAAATGGCTGATAGGCACGTGAAAAAATGCTCAATATTACTAATTATCAGAGAAATGCAAATCAAAACTATAATGAGGTATCACCTCACACCAGTCAGAATGGCCATCATTCAAAAGTCCATGAACAATAAATGCTGGAGAGGGTGTGGAGAAAAGGGAACCCTCCTACACTGCTGGTGGGAATGTAGTTTGGTGCAACCATTATGGAAAACAGGATGGAGATCCCTCAAAAAAAAAAAAAAATAGACTTACCATATGATCCAGCAATCCCACTTCTGGGTATATATCTGGAGGGAACTCTAATTCAAAAAGATATGTGCACCTCAATGTTCACAGCAGCAATATTTACAATAGTCAAGAAATATTTACAATAGTCAAAATGTCCATGGACAGATGACTGGAAAAAGAAGTTGTGGTATATGTATACAATGGAATACTACTCCGCCATAAAAAATATAATGCCATTTGCAGCAACATGGATAGACCTAGAGATCATCATTCTAAGTGAAGTAAGCCAGAAAGAGAAAGAAAAATACCATATGATATCACTAACATGTGGAATCTAAAAAAAAGAGAAAGGGAAAGGAAAAAAAGCACACTATGAACTCATCTACAAAACAGAAAGAGACTTGCAGACATAGTGAACAGTCATGGTTACCAGGGAAGGGAGGTGGGAAGCAACAAATTTAGGAGTTTGAGATTTACAAATGTTAGCCACTATATGTAAAAATATATTTTAAAAAATTTCTTTTGTATAGCACAGGGAACTATGTTCAATATCTTGTAATAACCTTTAATGAAAAAGAATATGAAAATGAATATATGTATGTATATGCATGACTGGGACATTGTGCTATACACCAGAAATTGACATATTATAATGGCTGGTACTTCCAATTTAAAAAAAAATTAAATGTGGGCAATTTATTATATATTAATTACTTAATAAAAATTTTAAAATTTTTAATAAAGTGATAAAGAAACATTAGTTTTAAACACCTGCATACTCAACACTGAGCCAGGAACTGTGAGACAATCAGGAAAAAAATGCAAAATGCAAGGAGTATGGAATAACAGGTAAGAATATTAGGTCTCGGGGGGTCAGTATAGCTCAGTAGTAGAGTGCACACTTAACATCCATAAGGTCCTGGGTTCAATCCCCAGTACCTCCACTAAAAAACAACAACAACAAAAAAAAAGCACTCAGGTCTCAGAATCAAATGCTCTAAATCTGATTATCAGTTTTAATAATTATTAACAAAGAGAATCTTGGCTCTCTAAGGCTCAGTCTCATTTTCTATAATAACATCTACCTCATATGGTTGTTGTAAGAATTAAAAGAAATAATACATGAGAATCATGTCTGCCATTTAGGAAGTTCCCAGTTAATGGTAGCTATAAGAGCATCTTTTTTCCCCCCAGAATCTGGTGGGCTGTGTGTTTCTTCGCAGGTGAGGCCAATTTAACTCTTGATTTACATATCAATTCTAATATTTATTTAAATAAAAGGAGGGTTCTAAGCAGCAGTGTGTAAAAACAGTAAGAGAACGTAGAGCAAGAGAGAAGGAAAAAAGAACTGCATTATAGTGGAATAAAATTTAGGAAGGATTACATTTAATGCAAAATTGTAAATTCTATTCTAATTAATACTCAAATTAGCTGTTAGTACTTTACTGTTAGTACTTTACTGAAGTGCCTGCATTTCTTTTGTAAAGATAAATGCAAAATCTTTACAAAGTCTAAATCCTGATAGAAAATAATGTGGAAGGATACTACTATCTCTTCAATTCATGTTCTTCTACTTACACTGTTCAAATATAGAATGTCTTGTTTTTTTGTCCCACAATTCAACTAAACAAATGTTTCAATGTCTTAAAAATGCAAGACACTGTAATATCCTAGCTGGATCAATGGAAATTAGAAAAGAAACCTACTTTTTTCCCCCACTACGCTTTCCTAAAACCAGAAGAAAAAGCTTATTTTATATCCAACTCACTGATGCTAACAGTATCTACTTAGGTCAGAGCTAACATGTATTCCATTTCATATTTTGTCTTCCTATCAAAGTCCATTCCATGAACTACCTGAATTCAAAATACTGGTAGCTGCTGCTGAGATGAGGCAAAGGTTTAATCACTAGACAGCATGCACAAAAAATTAAACCAGTGAACCTAAGACCCATTCAATGGTGGGGTTTCTCGGGTGGGTTTTTTTTTTTCCCTCTCTGAGCAATCTACAGAATTTTCCAAACTGTATTCATAATGCATTCATTCCCAGGATCACTACTCAGAAGCATGTAAATAAACCACAGCATAGCCAGAGTCGACCAAACGTGTTTTGACAGATCCAGGCCAACCAATTGCAAAGCTTCTGAATATGCACCCCCACAGGCCCATGCAACGCCAGTCTTTCGCTCCGGCATATGTTCCTTTCCTTCCTGTAGGCCTGGTTCCAGCTTTTGAGGAAAGAAAAATAAAGCTGTCAGCTGAGTGGATCAAACTTCCAACAGGGTAAATCAAAAAAGACTGCCATATAAATCCCTTAGAACAAACATCTGCTCAACAGAAATGAAGATAACTTAGTAATAAAAGACAATACAATGATAATTCAACATATTTTTTTTTTAGTGATTAAAAGAACAAGAAAATATTCAGATATGCTACTTTCATCAAATTATGAACCAGCTAGCATAAATAAAGAACTAAATAGCTCAAAGCCAAATAATACCATGCAGAGAGCTATTTTTAATTTTCTACATTGATTCCATTAGGTAATATGCTTCTGAGAAATCAGGTCATTTTCATCTTAACAATTTATAAAATTCTAGGAAAAAAAGTTTATGGAAGGGGAAGGGATTGTTGCATAGGGAGAGTATACTATTAATTAACTGCAAATATCATTTAATAATTCAGCCTTAATTATTTGCCAACACAGATAACACAAGCAGGAGAATAGTATTTCTGGAAGGCATTGAAATTACTAATTTAATCATTCATTTGGTAAGTATTACCCAATACCTACTCCTTGGTTAAAAATGCACTACACACCAACAAATAAAAACATACAGGATGGGAAATGTACAGATAAGCACACCACTATGGAAAAGCAATTCCCATATGTGTGTTTATTTGTATCTTAAGAACAGAATACTATCAAACACAGCACAGTAAGAGGGTATATATAAATCTAACCAATGAGTTCTCTCCTTCACTAAGGCATCTCCTTCTGGCTATCACCAGAGGGTACTTCAAAAAATCATGATCTTCCTTAAAAAAATAAATAAATAAATAAAACAAAAAAAAACCTTTTTTTTTCCAGTATTCCTTTTTTCAGTGATGGGTACTCAGCAGCTTAAGCCAGAAACCTGGAGTCCTCTCTCCCCCTTCATATTCTACCCATCACCAAACTCTGCAGACTGTGCCACCTAAATATTTTTTTCTTCCAGTTTTATTGAGATATAGCTGACACACAACACTGTATACGTTTAAAGTGTGCAGCATAATGAGTTGACTCACATACACCATGAAATGACTGTCACGATACGTTTAGTAGACACCTATCATCTCATAATAGGTACAAAATTAAAGAATTTGAAGAAAAAAATTTTTTTCTTGTGATGAGAACTCTTAGGATTTATTCTCTTAACAACTTTCATAATAACATACAGAAATCGTAATTACAATAATCATGTTTTACATGATTATTTATTTACCTAGTACTTATTTACCTTATAACTCTAAGTTTGCACCTTTTGACTGCCTTCATCCAATTCCCCCTCCCACCACCTCTAGTAAACACAAATCTAATCTCTTTTTCTGTAAGTTTTCTTGTTTGTTGAAGTATAGTTGACCTACAACACTATGTTAGTTCCTGGTCAGGTGCACAAGATACTGATTCAATGTTTCTATATATTACAAAATGATGACCATGCCTCCTAAATATTCTTGAACTAATTCCTTTCTATTGTCTCCAGCAATACCACTCTTGTCTAAGTAAGTCACCATCATCTCTCACCTGAACTAGACTAAGTACCTAACCAGTATCCCTGCATCCACTCTGGTAGACCTTCAATCTGTTCTCTGCCTCATAGTAAAAAATGTTCACATCAAAAAGCAAATCTGACCTTATCATTTCTTGCTTAAACCCTCTAACAGTTCATTCATTGTTCCTCTTAGAATAAAGGCAAACACTTAACATGATCTTTAATAAAAACCTGCAAGAGCAGGCCTATCTCTTTATCCCAAACCATGTTCCTTCTCCCTCTAGTTCTCACTTATCACAACCTTAATCAGGTCCCTCATCTCACCATTTTCTTTTCTACCACAGGGCCTTTGCACCTGCTGTTCCTTCTGCCTGAACAATCATCCTTCCTCTCTTTGCCAAGTTAACACCTAGTCTTCCTTCAAATCAAAGCACTACCAGTATCATTTCTTGAAGATGCACTTTTTAACCTGGTCAAATTTCACTAGTATCACTTATAATTTAACATTTAATTTAATATTTACCTCCTCCATCAGACCACAGGTTCCATGGGGAAATGGTATCTCATCAAGTTTTGCTCTACAGTGTACCCCTAATGCCTGGGTAGTTCAATAAAAACATGTTGCATGAATGAACAAATGCATGAACCATGCTCAAGAACCATCCAGCGTGGTCCAGACTGCCAGAGTCAAAGTTCAGTTGCCAGGAATCACAAATCATTCAATACCAGGCCAAGTGCCCATCATCACGATCTTTCATCTAATTCCTTTTGCAAGGTCCCTTAAGCATGGATAATGAAGTTTATTCATCACAGGCCTTCTTCTGATGGCTTCCTATTTACAGAAAGAAACCACTGAAAAGTCAAACTCCACTGAACACTCTAAGATAAAGCAATCTAAATCTGTTTAATTACAATTTTCAAAATAAAATTACTTATTTTTTACATCTTGTGGTCAAGTCTCAAGCGAAGACTAATCCCTGATTTATCTTGAAATCTGAACCTCTCACTCAACTTATCTCAAGATAAATACCAAAAATAATAATTTACCAAATAATAACATTTAAAGAAGTTTAAATCTCTAGATATTAAAAAAACGAAAACAAAAACAAAACCTCAGTGGGAAAAGAAGATGAAATCAGGGCAATGTTTGGATGAAAAACCTTCCACCATACAAAACAAGAAAGACATCTTCCCCATGAGTTCTGGCAAAGTCAGTTCTCAGCCTTATTCACAAAATTCTTGGATAGCTTCCTTGGCCTAAAAAGCCTCACACTATTTCAGTGACTGAGTAAGCCTGGGTATGGATATGGTTGCTTAGGGGCGCCTATTTTGATGGTAAGCAAGCAATTCTCAATGATGTCTCAACAATTTTAAGTCATTAAAAACAGTGGATAAAATAATTCATGACAAAATTAAAAGGCAAATGAATTTAAAAATATAAGACACAGGGGCTGTAGTATCAGAAATTATTAACAATTTAGGAAAGGATAAACATATCTAAAGAAATTATGAGAGAGAAAAAGAAACATTGGTTCTTTAGATGCCAAAACGGCCAAATGACAGCACGAAAGTTTAGTTAACAAACCTATTTTATTCCTTAAAGTTATTAATGTCTTCAAACAACATCAAAAGAAGACTGCCACAGCAAATGGTCTAAAAAAACTATAATTTTATTCTCCTGAAACTGTATATTCTGCTAAAATAACTATGTCAATGCACAGACCTTTTAATGACTTTTCTAACCTATTTTCTTTAATTTTTAGCATCAACCATCACCTACACGATAGAAAAAGAATGAATAAGCAATAAGAAGATATTAGTGGACTCATAACATTGCTCATAGGAATGTAAAATGGTACAGCTCTTATGGAAAAATTTGGTAGTTTCTTATAAAATTAAACATTCAGTTACACACCCCAGCAAACATACTCCTTGGCATTTATCCCAGAGAAAGTAAAACATATGTTCATGGAAAAACGTGTACATGAATGTTCATAGCAGCATTACTGACAACACCCCAAACTGGGAACAGTGCAAACGTCCCTCAACAGGCGAATGTTTAAACTAACAATGGAATACTACTCGGCAATAAAACGGAAAGAACTACTGATACCGATAGACAAAACAGCTTGGATATTAAGGGCATTATGCTTAGTGAATAAGACAAAGTCAATCTCAAAAGGTTACATACTATATGATTCTACTTATAAAACATCCTCAAAATGACAAAACTAGAGATGGAGAACTGATTACTGGTTGCCAGGGAACAGGGACAAGGACATGGGCAGAATAAGTTCTCAAAATAAAATGTTTTTAATTTATCCAATAAACATTAACCGCCCTTGGACTTCTGAGTTTTAATTCTGGTCCTGTCTCTAGTGAAATTATTTGCTAACTTTCCCCCCTCTACTAGCTGTTTCACTAAATTAGCAGCAGACATTAAGGCAAAACACGTAGTGAGGTACTTCTGTCTCTGAGTCATCAAGATATTCTTACAGAAAGTCTAAACACAAGAGTGAGAATACAAAGTCAAGTCTCAGAACCCATAGCGACTACAACCTTAGCTGGCTAAAAGACACTCTAGCTGTCAGTACTGAACACGCAAAGACTATGCATGGGGCCAAAAAAGGCATGCTAATAGTAGCAGTGATCTAAAAAATTAAAGTCAAATGGACTAATACGGTATTTTCTTGATTCTAGACCTCATCACTTGATTAAAAGGCATACCTATACCTGAATAACAACTTTTTGAGGGGAAATGCTACCATAATAAATGCATACCATGTCAACACATTAAGATTAAAAAAAAAAAAAGGCATTCCTCTAAGAATTGACAAAGTAGGGGGTTTATGTACCTACCAACACCTATCATTTGTTTCAAATTTTTCTAAGAGTTAGATTGAAACACTACCCCTGAACTTTTAACTATCTGGAAATCTATCAGGCCTTCTAGAGGTAATCAAAGATAAAATTTATAACCTATTGCTGAAAGCTAACAGAAGTATTCTTTTGCAAAAATGTGTTAAGACTGCAAACATGTGAAGTGCAAACAGAACAAGACTGAGCTCTACCCAAAAGCACCCACCACAAGTAATTTGTTAACCTTCAATTTCCTCATAGGTTACAACAGTATCTACTCTCATAGAGTTGTTGTGAAGATTAAATGTAAAACACTTAGAACGGAGCCTGCTATGCACTAAGCAGAAAATAAGTATTAGCTTTAAAAAAAAAAAAGAGAGACTACAAGGATACATTGTACAGCACAGGGAATATAGCTAATATTTTATAATAACTATAAATGGAGTATAATCTATAAAAATTCTGTATCACTATATTCAACACCTAACATAATATTGTAAATCAACTATATCTCAATTTTTTTTAAATGCTAAGAAAAAAACACTTATTTTCAGGAAATGCCAGGGACCCATACAGCAGTGGGTCCCACTCGGAATACTGCATCAGGTGTTTCTTACTATCTGGGTACAACCACCTTAACTTTTATGTGGGATGTTCTTGTCACTCACGGTTTTTTGCTCAATCTGGTAAGAAAAAGAAATCATTAGTTGAGCCTAATTATCAACAAATCTATAGGAAGCAGGGAGAATCAGTAAACTGAAGACAAAAGCTAGTAATATGAAACTACTGCACTTAACAGATTTAGAGACCTCTTTCCCAGCACCCTCTCACATCTGCACAGCACACTGCAGTTTCAAAGTACTTCTTAACACATTATCTCATTTCATCCTCATGGCAATCCTGTGAGGTCCTTGCTGTTACATGACATTTTACAGATGAGAAAAACGAGGCTTAAGTAGCATGTTGAAGGTCACAAAGCCAACATGTGTTAGAGCTGGAACCTAAATGTCCAGACTGCCACAGCTGCCTCTCTGAATGGGGATACACTGTACAATGTGAACATACAGTATCTGAATGCTGTCCTCCAGGATATCACCACAAACTACTAACAACTTCAAGACATCGAAAAATTAGAATAAATCAAAGCATTACAGGTCATTAAGGATCATCTGTAGAATAATCTCTCATTTTACATAATGCTCTTGTAAGAAAATGTTTTCAGTTCTGAGAATCAAAAAAAATTTTTTTCAAGTTTTCATATTTAAACACCTGCAAGCGTGTGCAGAGATCAAGTGGCTAAGAAAAAGAATTAAAATATACAAATCCCAAATTACTCCCTGTTTACCTGACTGCCACTTGGTTTGCAACATATTTTTTGGAGAAAAGACTTCCTTATTCATAGGCACAGATCAAATTTAAGATTTTTTCTGATAGCTTTAATGACTTTTTACTTTAAGTAACTAATTATAAAGAATCTCATATATGACTTAAATATATCTGAAAAAAAGTTATTTTATTACTTCTCACACTCTCAAAGCAATAATTTAATGTAAATTATAGTACATGATAAACTGATAAAAAAAACTAATAGCAGTAATCTAAAGGAACAAAAATAATCTTGTAGTCCCTATTTTAAATTATTTATTGAGATTCTGACTTGTCTACAGCATAATTTCCTTTACTTTGCCACAGACATTGCAAAATTTTCAAACAATCTAGTATTATAATCATATTTATGTCTTAAATATTCAAAAAGAAAAAGGTAATGTTTCAAAGTTACACTTACTTGTCACTACAGAAAGATTTTTTCTTTTTATCTTTCATACAATTTTTAAAGATTACCTTCCATTTATAGTTATTGCAAAACATTGGCCATATTCCCTATGATGTACATACATCCTTGAGCCTGTCTTACACCCAGTAATAGGTACCTCCCACTCCTCCACCCCTGCATCGCCTCCCACCACTGGTAACCACTAGTTTGTTCTCTATACCAGTGAATCTGCTTCTTCCTTGTTATGTTCACTATTGTGCTGTACTTTTTAGATTCCACATATAAGTGATACCATATAGTACTTTCTTTCTCTATCTGGACTTATTTCACTTAACATAATGCCCTCCAAGTTCATCCACATCACTGCAAATTGCAAAGTTTTGTTCTTTTTTATGGCTGAGTAGTATTCTGGGCTGTGTGTGTGTGTGTGTGTGTGTGTGTACATACACATATGCACACACCACATCTTCTTTATCCATTCATCTGTTGATGAACAATTAGGTTGCCTCTATATTTTGGCAATTATAAATGATGCTGCTATGAACATTAGGGTGTATGTATCTTTTCAAATTAGTATTTCTGGATTTTTTTGGATACACACCCAGAAGTAGAACTGCTGGGTCATATGGTAGTAATACTTTTAGTTTTTTTGAGAAACTTCCATATTGTTTTCCACAGTGGCTGCACCAATTTACATTCCCATCAACAGTGTAGGAGGGTTCCCTTTTCTCCACATCCTCACCAGCATTTGTTACTTGTGGTCTTTTTGATAACAGGTGTGAGGTGATACTTCATTGTGGTATTGATTTGCCCTTCTCTTATGATTACAGAAGTTCAGCACCTTCTCATGTGCCTGTTGGCCATCTGCATGTCTTCTTTGGAAAAATGTCCATTCAGTTCTGCCAATTTTTTAACTGGGTTGTTTATTTTCTTGATGTTGAATTGTATGAGCTATTTATCTATTTATATATGTTGGATATATAATCCCTTATCAGTCATATCATTTGCAAATATTTTCTCCCATTCAGTAGGTTGTCTTTTCATTTTGTCAATGGTCTCCCTCACTGTGCAGAAGTTTTTAAGTTTCATTAGGTCTCATTTGTTTAATTTTGCTTTTATTACCTTTACTCTAGGAAATGAATCCAAAAAAATACTGCTGCCATTTATGTCAAAGAGGGTTCTGCCTATGTTTTCTTCTAGGAGTTTTATAGTATCCAGTCTCTGAATTTATTTTTGTACATGGTGTTAGAGAATGTTCTCATTTCAGTCTTTTACAGGTTATCTGTCCATTTAAACATTCTCCACCTTTCTACACTCAAGAATCAACTAGTCCTCATTAATACAACCATGTATAGAAATAGATGTTTAATAACTTGATGACAAAATTTAACTCCACAAAATATTATATGGATGGAAATCTGTTCAAAATATATTAAGTGCAATGGAGGGAAAAACTTGTAACAAAACAGTATAGACACTATTATCTGGATACACATGTGTATTTATAGGTATGTTTGCACCAGTCTACAGTGCACATACAAATCAAAATTGTAACACTGGTCATCACTGAAAATTATCATAGAAATTATAACTTTCTGATTTATATTTATCTGAGCCTTTTAAAATATTTCATATATAACAAATCTGTTAACTTTTATAATCAAAGAAAATAGTAAAAAGCATTTTTAAAAACTTTACTCCACTAACCTAGGAATGTGTAGACTATCCAGGATTTGAACAAACATGATTTTCCAACAATCATTGTTTTTATATGCAGTCAAATAAAGGGGAAAACAAATCAAATGGGCTTATTATGAGAATTCAACCTGCATGACACAATCTTAGTGCTTTGAGAAAAGTGGGAGAGGGAGTAAAGGTAAGCAGAAACACTAAGTAATTACTATTTAAAGAATTACTGTTTAAGGCTAAAAACTTTCAAGTGATTTATAATCTTTCAAGAAGTGACTTATAATCTCATTGGTAAAAACAAGACAAAATATAATTAAGATAACCCAATTAAAAAATAGGGAAAGAAAATGTGAAAACATTTTTCCAAAGATATACAACTGGCTGATAAACACACGAAAAAATGCTCAACATCACTAATCATTAGGAAAATGCAAATCAAAACCACAGTGAGATACAACTTCACACACACTAGGATGGCTAAAATCAAATCACAGACAATACAACAAGGGATTGAAGAGAATGTAGAGAAATTGGAACCCCCATACATTGCTGGTGGGAATGTAAAATGGCCCAGGCAGGCAGCTCCTCAAAATGCTTAACTGAAGAGTCACCACAGGACTCAGTAATTTCATTCCTAGGCAGGTACACGTAAGTCTACACAAAGCCCTGCAAACAAATTTCACAGCAGCACTGTTCAGAACAGCCAAAAAGTGAAATTAATCAAAATGTCCACTAACTAAAAAATGAATAAACAAAATGTGGCATACCCGTAAAATGGAATATTATTTGGCAATAAGAAAAAGAACAGATACATGCTACAGAATGGACATACTTTGGAAACATGCTATACGAAAGAAGCCAGTCACAAAAGACCACACACTGTATAAGTTCATTTATATGAAATGTCCAGAATAAGTAACTCCACAGAAAGTACATTAGTGGCTACCTAGGACAAAGCTGGGGGGCAGACATGGGGAATGACTGATAAGTGGCTACAGTTTCTTCTGGGGGTGACGAAAATATTCTGGAATCAAACTGTGGTGATAGTTGTACAACTCTGTGAATATACTAAAACTGAAATATGCACTTTGGGTGAATTTTAAGTTATGTGAAATATATTTCCAAAAAACTAATAAAAAAAAATGTTAACAACAATGAAAAAGCATGCATGACACACAGGAACTCCATGTATTATCTTTGCTTAACCTGTCCATAAATCTACACCTTCTAAGATAAAAGATACAGATACGTGAATCAGTGAACAAAACCACATGACCCACAGCCACAGCAGGAGGGCCGAGGCGGCACCGCAGCACTTCAGGAAGACCCGCGCACAGCACCTCAGACAAGAGTGCTCAACAGATGTTAGACATAGCAAATGAGGTCAGGCCTCGTTCACAGGGTTACACAATGGCACAGGTAGCAGGAAGAACAGAACTCACTGACCTGGAACAAGTTCATCATTCAGACAAATTTCCCTTTCCCACGTACTTACAACTTGCCAAATAAATTTACTTTCAGACAACTCAAAAATTGTCAGGAAAAACAGAGAAGAAAATGTTGGTAGACAACACTGCCACTGTATCAATGTAAAACTACTCCCTCTGTACCCTGGATTAGGGTTTCACTAGAAAAGCATTTTAACACAATTATGCCGTATCTGTTTCCAAAAGGCTACAGACCTCACAATCTACAGATCAGACTTTATTATAGCATTCAAGATTCAAATTACTGATGAAACATAAAAGAGGTCAAGATTTGTTTTCACTGGCTTCTTAACATGAATAATAAACCACTCAAAGAGTTCAAAAAGAGGGTACTGACTGGAAAGGGGCATAAAGGAATTCTAGAGGGAGGAAAATGCTCTGTATCTTGATCTGACTAGTGGTTATAATTACATATATATGCTGCATACATACGTAAAAATTCATTAAGCCATATATACATCTTAGATTTGAGCATTTACTGAAAACTATACCTCAGTTTTTTAATGAAATTTTAAAAATGGATCCCAAAGAATAATCTCATCATCCCAAAGCATATGATGTAAGAAGAGTCAGATTTTGCCTTCTTTTATTGAAAACAACCAATCATGGAAAAATAAAGCAATTTGATTTGTTACCTCAAAATGAACAAGAAAAACAGGTCTCTGGGCTCTGTTCTATCATTAATCTAACCTTGTGCTTCACAGACAATGAGACTGAATCTTGAGATTCTTCTACTGAGTGAGAAAAGTGTCTTCTACTGAGACAGAAAAAGAAAGAGGATAGAACCAGTTACCCAGAGTAAGACTAGGAAACTAAGGAACCAAATCAACCCCCTCTCTATCCCCAAAAGCCATACTCTTATTCTCAAATGAGAAAATTATTTTTATCTAAAACTGGCTATGAAATAATGCAAAAGAAGTTCGCAGGTTCATACTCCCTCTAAAAACGATCACAGAGCTACTTCTTGCTTCATTCTGTAGTTCTTCTAAGGGTCGAAGGTACTATACTCCCTGACCTTTACTTACATGTCTTGAGTAAGACAGTGAGCAGTGTACAGGTTAGGCCTCAACAGACCAAGACAAAGCACGGCTTTTGTTTCAGAGTCACATAAAATTTTAGAGTTGGACTCTAAACTCCAAGTACTCACTTAATGAATAAAGAAACTAAATCCTAAAATGGTTAAGGAACTTGCCTAAGATCTCAGAGTTAATAAGTGGCAAAGTTGAATCCAGCCTTCTATTCACTACACCACAACTACATCTCTGCTCAAACAGAAGCTGGGTACCACCTTATCTAACGTGATAGTTACACTCTGGGAGGGGAGGAATGGTTCATATTATCCAAAGTCTCATACCCATCTGTCCCATAACACTAATATTTAATTAATTTATAATTAGAGTTATAACTGTCAACCAGGTTACAGTCAGTACCTTGTTTTCTCAGCAATAAAATCCCCTTGGTAAACTGAAATAATACCAAAAGGCTCCTTGGTAAATGAATAAAAAAGGCAAAAAGAGATAAATGGTTTAAAGAATATATGCAGCAACTTCTTTTCATGGAAAACCATCTTACTTCACCAAAGACATTCATATTATCCATTCAGCAAACAATGAAATGTCTACTAGGTGTCAGGCACTGTGCTGGGCCCAAGGAATACAAAGACATAGATACAGGGGGCTTTGATTTAGGCACACAAACAACAGACTGCAGCAAAGGCCACGATGGGATGCCCAGGGTGCCACGGAAGCCCAGGGGAGCATGTCTACTCTAACCTGGATGGTCAGGGAAATCAGACCAGCTTCTTGCTCTCTTAAGCAGTAATATTTGCTCCAGAAAGCTCAGGCTTCTCATCATTCTTGAAATACACTATCTTGAACACTGGTCTCTTACACAAGTAACTCCAAAACCTATGTCTGAGGCAAAAGAAAAACAGGATTACAGTATTATCCTATTTATGAAAAATTACTTCATATTCACGTATCTGTATGTGTATGTATTTTCAAAGAGACATGTATGAAAGGACATTCATAAAAACTTTAATGGTAATCATCTCTGTGGGATGGAATTTCAGATTGTTTCATCTTCTCTAAGCTTTTCTGCATTAATTTTTAAAAACACTCCTGTAATTTTTTTATTTTCCTGTAACCAAGGTGAGTGGGACAGGGCAAGCACCAGAAGAAAGCTGAATAAACTCTCACTGTACTTACATCAGACTGTCTCCCCCATTCAGAGTATTATTTGTCACATGGGAGGACACTAATGCAGCACACTTGAGACCTTTTATTTACACTTGTAAGAAGGGCCACTCCTGGGAAAGTTCCTGGAGAAACAAGAAAGGTAGATGGTAGAAACATAATGTTTTGTAACTGCTATGCTAAGATGTTCAGACTTCATTCTGTGGATGACAGAAAAACACTGAGGGGTTTCTGGGCTAAGGATTAACAATTAACTCCATTTTTTTAACAAAGTAACTCTGGTATCATTTGTAATATTAAGATAGGAAAGGGAGCAAAGGCAAAAAGATGTGTTAGAAAGTTTTGGATACTTTTTTTTAATTTAGAGAAATGATAGCAAATTCTTATCAGTGGTATCTCAGGTGGATGAAAATATACAGTCTCCCACTTTCAGTGTTTATAAATTTCAATAACCCTTGCATTTCTTAAAATAAGTACGTATTATATTTATAACCAGAAAAAATAAGCATAGCTATCACAGTAACTCAGAGAGGGTGCATGGGAAATGATGACAGGTTGGATCACAAGCTCTATAAGGGGAGGAAACTAATCTGCCTTATTTATCACTATATTCCTAGTACCTTGTACAGTGCCTAGCACATATTATGTGCTCAATAAATATGTCAGAATAAACAAAAAATGAATGGAAAAAAAGTGAATGAGTGAACATCCTGAAGGTTCAATGAAGAAACATTTCAGAAGTAAAATGTACACTTGTGATCAACACAAAGGCCTAAGGTTTTTGGACTACTTGGCTAAGAGAATGATGAGCAGTAAATCAGGATAAGTAAATCTACAGGAGGTACAGGTATACAGAAATGCAAAGAGATCATGGCAAAATGCCAGTGAGTTTGGTGAAAGACATTACGTTTCAGGAACCAGTAGGCAAGCTAGGCTAAAGAAGTAGGTTTAAAAGTCATTCACATGAAGCTTGTATCAGAGACCAGAGCTACCACACACCACAGTCCATGGACTCTCACGCTTTTATTCAACAACAGAATAGGATATGCAGATCGAAATGGAATATACCTCTGGGTGCCCTGAAGCCTTAACATGATCTCCTTAACCTACGGATTCTTAAACTTAGATTACGAAATAAATACACTTCACTGAGTCTTCATCTCATTTGTTTCCTAATAGGATATAAAGAGCCACAGCTATACTTCCTATTTTCACTATTGCTGCAGATAGAATTCTGCACTTACACGTACAGGGAAGATCAGAAATCAATACACGTGGCATTATTTACCATAAACACACAGAATTTATATACTGGTTTTATTCAGTATTATCCACTGGCAAACTCATAAAATAACGATCTGTCACATGCTACTGACTTTTTTTTTAAGTTTCAGTTTGACATTTGAAATACTTTTGAGAAAAAAATGCTTTGAGAGAGCACCGTTTGTCTACAGATAATGCTTTTATAGATGTGATTCACAGGATAGGGCAGGAAAAGGTTTTTTATACTTTTTTCTATCTGATTCCAGGATTACAACATGATACTTCTAATTGTCTTCACCTATGCAAATCTCTTTCCCCTCCAATTCATTCTACCTATGAATTGAAAACAAAATCTCCCCATTTCCTTTGTTTCAACTTTACCTCTCAAAAATCCATCCTTCATATCTTAAACATGAGGTGATAATCACAGTAAGTTTAGTGAACATCCATCATCTCATATAGGTACAAAATTAAAGAACTAGAAGAAAAAAAAATTTTTTCTTATTATGAGAACTCTTAGAATTTACTCTCTTAACAACTTCCATATATAACATACAGTGGTATTAATTATATTTATCATGCTGTACATTACATCCCTAGCATTTATCTTATACCTGGAAGTTTGTACCTTTTGACTGCCTGCATCCAACTCTCCCAAAATCCCTGCCTCCTCGACCCCTGCCTGCCTCTGGTAACAACAAATCTGATCTCTTTTTCTATGAGTTTGTTTCTGAAGTATAATTGACCTACAATACTATATTAGTTCCTGTTAGACAACACAGTGATTTGATATTTCTATATATTTCAAATTGATCATCATAATAAATCTAGTTACAGTATTTCACCAAAGATATTACATAGTTATCAACTATATTCCCCACATTGGTAATACCTGTGACTCATTCATTTTGCAACTGAAAGTTTGTACCTTTTATCTCCCTCACCTATTTCCTTCTTCCCCATCCTCTCTAGTCTACTTTTTAAACAGCCAAGTCTGTCACCTCATTTTAGGACCACAAGGAAAGTCTAACTACTAAAACATGGTAAAAATACAGTTATTTCTGCAAAATAAAAGGGAAAAAGGCAATTACTATTTCAGAATACCTGAAAGAGCAATAAAATTAGCTACAGAAAGAAATTAAGCAAACTCTGAATAAAATCATATTAGAAATTTGACAATAACTATAGTTCTTCAGTATACTAACATTCATTATCCAAAACATGACATATTTAAACATGGGGAAAATTTATGAGAATTTTGAAAAAGTTTGGTTAACTAGCCAGATTATTCTAACCCTATCTTAAGAAAACATTTTTTTTAACTGCTTAAATAGTATTCCTCTGAACCCAAACTACAACGCACATGGTACCATTTAGGGATATGTATGACTGGAAAAATGATCAGTCATTCCATGAAGCTCCATTCCATCCTCTTTGGACAGGTGCTAAGAAATCTACTTGTTTGATATACATCTAATCCCAACCCAGTGTGAGTAGAAAAGATAAGGTAACTCTACTACAGAAAGAGCATGTGGCCAAGCAAATGATTGAAGCCACTGAGGACACGTTATTTCACTATACTTCCCAGTACAACCTGTCTGGTGGTTCTGTGTTTGCTTGTTTTCAAGACACTGACTTCAAGGACATACTGAAACTAAATTTTAAAAAATAAGGCTAAAAATAAAGTGAGTCACTGCATCAGAGCTAGAAGGGATTCTAATGATTTAAAGGTAAGAGATTCTAATAAGTTTATACAGGTAGTTGGTAGCAAAGTCTAGAACTGAGGCTTCCAACTCCTAGAAGAGACAACAGGATGTTTACTGAGTGTCTACTATGTGCAGAGAACTCTGCCAGGCACTATGTTAGACCAGTGCCCACTCTTGTATACAAAGATACTTCCCATAGAAGTTCAAAAACATTAATTTAAGTCTTAGATTCTCTCTCAGGAAATTTCTGTATTAGGACACAGTAGTGTCTACACCTCTAACAAGCATGTTAAAATAAGAAGAGGGGAAAAAAAAAAACTTCAAAGTAGGAACAAATTTGGAATTCCAAATAATTTACCCTTCCTTCCTGGCTATGAAAATTCACATGTTGATACTTACCACTGAAAAGATTAAGACCATCAAAAGATATCTCTACCCAAATTTCATAAGCCCATAGTCTAAGAAAAATGAGAGTTATTCCTGTTGGAAAAATGATCTGTTTTTGTCACATCACATCACACAACTAAAGAATTAGCTCTGTCACGGGGTTATAGTACAGTTATCTGAGGACAAAAGTCTAGGCAGAAAAACAACTGATACTGGAATTTGATAAAGACCTCTCCGGAAGATGGCATTTAGCTGTTTCAATGGCACCTTTCATCTAAGGATCTTAAAACAAATGTTATTTACATTACCAAGAATCAAAACAGTGGCACCATGGCCCAATAAAGAAGCATATCAACGATCTAGAGGGAATTTAATATCAATGTTCTGAAATTCAGCCCTCTACTGTAAAAACAAGATCTGGCAAGCTAAACAAATAAACAATAAACTTCATATATTTGAACCTCTTTCTTCACAAACAAGGTTGGTCAGATAATTGCTTAACCGTTTTATACATTCTCCACAATATTTGAGCACTGTCCTGTCAGAAAAGGAAAGCTCAGCTCACAACAGCCCTCTTTGGGTTTTACATGTACCCACACAGCATTAAGACAGCAGCAGTCTGAGACCACTAACAAGTTTTGGCCCCAATTTGCTACTTCACCTTCACTAGAACATACACTCCATTCAGGCAGAAACTTTTATCCACTGTATCTCCAGCATGTACAACAGAGCCAAACATATATGAAATACTGTTTAAATCAACAAATGAAGAAAAAGAAGTCTTCTATAATGCCAAGACCAAAGTTACAGCTACCTTTGGTTATCTGCACAAGCTCATCTGGCTGAGGACGCTATACAGATTAGATACTTCGACCACAAAACAGGAGTATGACGAAGTTCTTACAAGCCCCTTTGACAGCCCAAATATTAGTGTTTAAAGTGTCTTTCAGTCCTAAAATGTAGGAAAGAGTAGCTGATAGCCAACTGGTTCCTATCCAATCCTCGTATTTCTTCGTGTTCACAATAACTGCTAAGGATTATTTTAAAACCCTGTCAGCATGAAACAAACATTTAGGAACTAAGAATCGGTGGTTTAGGATAACCTAAGGATCTCAAAGTACATTTTCCAGTATTATTTAAATGAACAATTAATCTAGCCAGTTATTAATAATACTACTTAAACATCTTAAATCTCCTCCTATCAAGGTCATTTATCTAGAGTTACAGATTTTTACATAAGTGTTCTACCTCTTCAGGGTTTAGGAATGTTTTGCTGTTGGAAAGGCAACATCTCCAATCAGACTTTTACCTCCACTGCCCCACTGAAACTATTCTTATCAAGGTTACCAACAACTTCCACACTGCTAAATAAAATGGTTAATTCTCAGCCCTCATCCTAATTTGACACAGTTGATTACTCTCTACTCCTTGCAACATTTTCCTCATTTGGCTTCAGGATACCTTCCTAACTGGTTTTCTTCCTACCTCTCTGCGTGTTGCTACTAAGTCTCTTTTGATTGTTCCTCATCTCCCTAACCTCTAAAGATCTCTCAACTCATCTACTCCGGAGTTACCTAACTTCTACACCCTCTTCTTACTTCTATCTCTACTCACTCCCTTGCTGATCTCATTCAGCCCCCTGGCTTTAAATACAATCTGTTTTTCAACAACACCCTGAGGTACACCCAGCAGATCCTCTCTCCTGGATTTCAGGTTCATAAACCCAACTACATACCCAACATCTCTACTAAGTCTAATAGGCAACCATAATGTATGTCCAAAACCGAGATCCAATTCTTCCCCTCCAAACTTTTGCCCTTTTCAGTCTTCCCCATCAATAAATGGCAAGAGCATCCTTCCAGGAACTCAGAGCAAAAACCCTGGAGTCTTCCCTCTCTTTCACCGCATACATTCAATCTATCAGCAAAACCAGTTGACTCTACTTCAAAAAATACCCAGAATCAGACCATATTTCACCATATTCACTGCTACCCTCCAGGGCAAACTGTCATCTTCTCTCACTTGGATTACAGCACTGGCCTCCTAACTGATATCCCTGCTTTTGCCCTTGCCCAGTCCATCATCAGTCTATTACCCACACAGCAGCCAGAATAGTGACGGTGTCAAAATGGAAATCAGACCATGTCATACCACTGCCCAAAACCCTCCAAAGGCTTCTCATTTCACTCAGTGTAAAAGCTAAAGTCCTAAGAGCACCAACAGGACCAGCAGCAACTGGATGCTTACCAGAAATGGGGCCCACCTCAGACCCACAAAATGAGAATCTGAATTTTAACAAAAACATCCTAAGTAATTTATGCACATGTTAAAGTTTGAAAAGTACTTCGGTAAGGCACTGCAAAATAAGCACTCACCCTCCCCAATCTTTGCCATTCCTCATGCAAGCTTCTGTCTCAGGACCTTTGCACTTGCCATTTGCTATGCCTGGAATGCTCTTTTCATATATCTGCATGGCTTG